>NW_026623233.1:1537578-1551209 GCF_030028575.1 Malurus melanocephalus | reverse complement strand
TTTTTTTTTTTTTTTCTTTTTAATTGTTATGGGGAAGAATTAGGAGTAAGCCCTGGTGCTCTGAGGTGCTTAGAGGGGGCACTTCTGTAATATGATCAGCCTCAGGTAGCTGTTGATGGTGGAAGGCCCAATGAGGCTGTGGGGTCCGATTTCCACTTTTGCTTTTCACTTCCCCCAGTTTGTCCTCTGCAGCCCTTTATTTACGTCTCACGCCACGGTGAGCTACCTCAGGGACTAAAACTGCTGTTTMATTTCTGCTGGTTTAGATATCTAAACTGGCCTGGCAGAAGTGATTGGAGTATGTCATCTTGGGCAGCAAGGTGGAAGGGGAGAGGGGAGAAGGAGCTTTTGGAGTCTGCAGAGTTGTTACATTACACCCCATTTGGTGGTGGGCGCTGCTGTGGGAGAACATGGACATGAGACTCTTCTGGGATCTGGGAAGTGGGGAGGCTACATGAAAACCCCACATCTGAGGGAATCTGGGAAGAGGGAAGTATCCTGTGAAAGATGGCTTGGAGTGAGGAGCAGCTGCTTCAGCCCCTCTGAAATTCCTCAGGTCTTTCCCAGTTTCTCTTGCTTCCCTGTCTTTTCCTGCCTTTGAAGCCTCTTCTGCTGCCTTCAAGTGACTTGGCTTCACTTGGGCACTTGAGAAACCAAGTGCAGGTTCTGGGCTAAATGCAGCTTTTTGAGTATCTTGCTCATTCTGATGTATCAAGCTGTTGCACCGTTGCTCCCATGCCATGCAGTCTAAAGAAACCAGCTTCCTGTTTTTAAAAGCAGATTTCTAATCATATTTTTACCTGGCTAGGCAGCAGAGGAGTGTGGTTGTCCAAGGGATTAATTTTCCTAGTTCACTTGTAGAAGGTGAACTGTCCAGGGTAAATGAGAGGCTGTTTAATTTTTTTTTTTTAAATATCTTTTAAATAATGAGCATGTGTTAATTCCTAGCAGCAAGTTTGCAGCTATATCTTCTTTGTGGACATGTTTTCCAGGTTCTGGAAGCTGTCTGAAGAGATGAAAGGTTTCTTTCAAATGCTCTATTTCTGAACTTGGAGAGAACATCTTACAGAAGCAAGTATAGGGTGTCTGTGCTACTTCTGAGACCACAAAAAATAACTGGAGAGTATTAATGGCTTGCTTTTCAGATACTCTTCATTTTTAAACTAGAAATGGGAGTTTTATAGGTGCATAATTAGCCTGAATTTTAAATTATGCTTTGAATAATATGGCTTTCTCATTTTTAACAGCAGTATTAAATTTTGAGGAGTTTCCATACAGCAATTTTTCAGTACCTTTTGTATATTCTGTCATTCCTTATCTGTATATGGCACTTCAGCAGCCCCCTTCCTTGCTGATCACTTTTGTGCTTTGCARTATTTATCCATCAACTCTATCCCATCATTGAAAATGTGGCCTACAAGAGGTGGTGGTTATGGGGGTCTTGAAGCATACATCTAAAGGAGAACTGTAAAAACCTCACAACAAATGATTCTATAGAAAAAAATCGATTGAAGATTACTAAATTTCTTCTAGCTTGGGTATTTTGTTGAAAAATATACATATATATATATGGTATGTCAAAGGAAGTACTGTCAGAATGCACAATTAAAAATACTGTAGCTTTTAAACTTTTTTTGCTAGAAGCATCAAGCATCTGCATGACTTACAGTTACCATGACGTACAGTTAGCATGTCTTATAGAAGRCCACTTTATAAGTAATATTCTTTGACTATGAACAGTGTAATACAGTTGCATTTTGCTTTAGTTGACATGTTTGGGTAAAAAAACGTTCCAATATCTTCATTTTTGATGCTGAATATATTGCATATTTCTTTACTGAAAACAAAGGTGTGTTCTTTCAAAGTTAAACATTGATTATTCTTTTTTGATGGCTTTAATGGCATTAGGTTCCTGTGACAGGTCWTGTTGAGAAGGGAGTGTTCTGAAATGGCAGAGTGGAAAGCTGGCGTTTTCTTTGCCCCTGCCACTCGTTTCCATAGTTGCCCTGCTGGATTCAAGTTGTCCCTGGTATCTGGGTGTGCTGCTTGGTGCAGTGTYTGCTTAATAGATTTTAATAGCAGCCTGCTATGTAAGGGGTAAAGGATGAATTTCACTCTTCCAGATGTCAGTAGAAGCTTCTTCCTTCATCTCAGCARAAGTACTTTGTATTTCTTTAATGGCAGAATGTTGATTTGCTTTTTGCAGTGTTTTGTAAGGCTGGCCCAGACCTCGTGGTGTTCTTTAGCCTCCTAATGACCAGACAAATACATGGTTTTGAAAGTGTTTCCCTTTCATTAGTGCTCTTTAGCCATTTATGTCAGAGTTCATCCCATTTTCTTGTATTATGTGCTGGTACTGAAAAAGAGAAATTCTATTTTCATGTTAAATGTTTAAAATGTTTCTTTCATAGGAGAAGGTAAAGGAGCATTAGTTTCARTTTTTTTTTCCAAATGGTTCATAGTTCAGTGCTGCAATGAACAGCTTTCCAATTAGAGGACACAATACCTGTTCTACTCAGAATTATTTCAAAATGGCTGAAATTTATTTTAGCTGCATAAAGTGTTACTAGTAATTTTTGTATACATTTGTTTACCAGTCTGTAATCATAACAACTGACATTTAATCTACTCAGTGTTCAAAATATTTTTTTTTCTTCTATAAATGCSGTGGTAATCAGCAAACAGTTTGTTTCTCAATTTCTGTGGTATGGTAGGCTGTTTTCTTTCCTTTCCCCCCACCCCACTCCAGTCGGTTTCCAACTCAAGCAGCTTTCTTTTGCTGGTTCCCCCTTTCACAGTGAGTTCTTGATGCTGACTCACAAGTTGTCGTGATTGGATTGCTTGGCAGTATTGGCAGGGACACAGGCATGTGCGTGTGGGCATTCTGACCACAGTAATGACACCTTCTTGATCCAGATCTCTTTGTTATTAATTGGTTCAGCTTTCTGGCTTTTAAAGGTGTTGGGGGAATAGGTGGTTTAGGCTTTCATTTGTACCTATGTTCAGGGGAGAACAGCTTTGAGCATTAGACAGCAAATTTGTGGTGATTCTGCCTTTAGTGAACAGTGGCAGCAAGGCTTGTGCAGTGTTATGTGAAACCATRAGGAAATGTAGATCTTGTTTTTGCGTGGTCTTTGCAAAAGTTGGGTAGGTAAGAACAGCATAGCTACTTTGTTTTTCAGATGCATATAATAATTTTATTCTCTCTTCATCATTTTCTTCTTTCTGAACAGGGCGATGCAGCCCTTTTAACTAAAGCGCATTGGGTTTTGTCCTTCCAGCCAGACTCTCTGCATTCTGCATGGGCCAAATAACCCTGTGTACAGCGTCTCTTTACTCAGTAAATAACAGTGTAACTTGAATTGCAGCCAAAACTTTCTTTGCAGGCTTAACTGTTGCTCTGATTTAATCTGGTAGGACCTGCCTGTCCCAGATGCCAGTTCTGTGTCTGACCAGCCCCAGCTGGCCCCGAGTACCCGGGCAGAGTTCATGAAGTGCCCTGGGCGCARTTCTGCAGTACCCACTGCTGTCAGGATGGGTGAGGGAAGGAAACCTTGCTCTCTGTATTTTGGGTCTGCTTCCCTGTGCTGATGGAGTGCTTCTGAAAGCCACGGTTCCCAGGCTTGGCAGACTCTTCAGCAGGGATGTATAATTTGTATTACACTGAAAGATGACACCATCTATTCTTCAAACTGGCAAATGTAGTCCASCAACCGTTTTGAATAATTTGCTGAAAACCCGGTGTTAATAATGACAAAGGAGTTGCATGATTGGTGATCCCGGGGTCTGTAAATGCACCATTGTGCACACAGGCCCACTCATCCTGCAGTACAGCTCCTGTAAAATATGTATAGAGAGCCTTTACTATATAAATGAAACAGTCATTTTGGAGGCAAAGACCATGGCTTAGCATTCTCAAGTTGGACATTCATAACTTATGCCTGTTGTATTGAAAATTACGGTTGTTTCACAGTAGAAGAAAAATATACTGTATCACCTCTGAGAAAGGTATTTCTGCAGTTTAGTGCCTGGTGACTYGTTTAGCATTTTTTGACATTTATCMACACATACAAGTACTTGTGATAATGACGGTGGCCAAATGAAAGGAAAACTTAYCTGTGTAATGATAAGGCACTGGGCTCAATGTAAAGATCAGATCACAGAATTAACCTGTCACCCRGTGAAACATGGGAGAGAATTTTGTTCCAGAAAAACCCACTAGTTCTAGTTTTCTGGTTTGTTGTGTATTTCTTCTGATTTCAAGATTGTGGGGTGGGACAAAACCTCAACAATTAAAGAYGATTTTTTACTCTTTATTTTTTCCTCTTAGAAGGAACTTGGTGTTTGGTATCTGGTTGTCCAAAAACTAATGAATATTGAACTTCCACATGAGGATGTAAAAACTTCAAACTTTTTGAAATTCAAGGCCACTTTTGGCAATTCATTATGCCAGGTAGATATTGGGCATTAATTAAGAGTTTTCTAAAGAATATGCTATTTTGTTGTGGAATTGTCTTAAAACATGCCTTTCTAGTGCATTTTTAAAAATATCCGTGCTCAAATTAAAAATGCCCTTTTTACATTTTGGTTTTAAAACTGTCTGCTTTCCTCTGCCCATGTCCCTATAGTGATTCTGATTGATTGCAGTGTCACTTGGTGGTGACAGGAAAGTGCATCACCTGCAGTCAAGATCACTTTCTTCTGGGTTTAGTCAGGAGTTGGCTCCCTTGGATGGGAACTCCAAAAGCATTATTGGTAGAAAGCAGGAGAAAAAATTCTTTCTTTTTTTTTTTTTTYTTCCGATTTTTACTTGCGTAAGTCAGAAAATTATGAAGAAATACTTTTGCTGAGAATGTTTAGTGTAACATGTCTGTCAGTAGTTTGGAAGGAGTTTTTCATGCRTGTTACTGGGTTATAACTTCTTAAACATTTGCAAAGTAAACTCTTAATCTTGCTGAGTTGCTTGTACAAAACCCATCAGCATTCAATGTCAGGGTATAAACCCAGAGTGTTCAGTTCATCCACTGGATAAGGAATGGACTTGGCAATGTTTTTCAAAGGATTGCTTGGTTTCCACTGTAGTGGGGAATAGATTTGAAAATCTGGTGATACAATCCATGGTCACCTGGAATATTGCATGTAGTTTCAGATACTGTTTTAAAAAAAATGCTGGAGGATAGAAACAACTTCCACATGCTGATGAATATTTGGGATCTGATGAAGAAAGGGGWCTTTCTTACAGATACACAAAACTAAGTTTTCAGGTAAGGTAAAGTATGCATTTGATATATACCCTTATTTCATCATAACCTCCAGAGTAGTTAAAAAAAAAAAAGGAAGAAAAGACGAAACAGACTTAAGAAGGAGAAATTTTATGAACAATGTGTACATCCAAAACAAATGCCYGTTCAGTAGTTGTGCTCTTTGCAAACCTTAAATACCATCAAGAGCTTGATTTTTCTGGAATGTTATAGTTCTGATTTAGCATAAAATGTGCTAGAATCTACTTTTTTTGGCATGTAATTTGACTTCTAASTGATAAAATTAGAAAAAATGTTCAAGGGTCAGTTTGGTACAGATTTCAGCTRTATGTGGTCTTAGTATGGATACGGCATCATGAAGAATAGCATTTTGGAAAATGTTCTATTCTGTTTGTTGGCGTAAATATTGCTACTTTAAAAAACTATGAGCCTTAAGCTATCATGTGCTTCTTTGGGAAAAGTGTCTTTTCATTTATTTTCCATGGGCTGTGCAGCATAGCACTTAATTGTCCATATAAACTGTAATTTAAAATGATACTCAGAATGTAGCAGTCTGTATATCTTGGTAAAACCAAAATTGAATTCCATCCCCATTTTTCCACTTAGAGAGGATAAACAGTAAGAGAGGATAAGCAGTAAATAAAGTGATGAGAATCTGGARGAGATGTTGGTTGGCTGATGAGTGTTGGTAAATTAAATGATGATGATTTATATCTAGATTTCTCCAGGTTTTTTTTTTTTTTGTTTGTTTGTTTTGTTTTTTTTTTGGTTTTTTTTTTTTTTTTTTTTTTTTTTTTCACTTGTCTACGGGAACTGTAGAATAAATAAAAAAAGTGGAGGGCAAGAGATAATCTACCTACTCCGGAGTGCCCCTACATTTGCTGTTTTRTATATAAAAGTGTTTCACATACATTAACTTGCCTTCTGTGTGAGTTTATAAGCACCATTTCTGGAGCTGTCTACAGGCCATGCAGAATCATTGAACAAATCATTCCAGAAACTAAAAAGGCTGTGTGCCAAATGAGATTTGATAGCTGCTGAGGCAAGTGTTTAGGTGAATTCTAGAGCCCATTTGCAATGATGTAATATATTCTAAAATTTTGGTGACCTCCAAAGCTGCAGAAGAGTCCAAGTAACTTAGTTATCACGAAAAAARCATCCTTAGGTAAGARGATTTACACCACATTCCTGAGGCTRGTGAGTGTTCCAGACCAGTTCATGTTGGCTAATACAGAATACCAGATGTCCCTGATGAGCAGATCTGGGAAACCATTTGGCAGTAGCTAGGAGAAAATATCATTATGCACAATGGTGTTGCAGAATTTCTGCCCTTCTTTGGATTTTGTGCGTTTCATATCCCCTCTGAAGACTGGAGATCTGAGCCAACATCTGTCGCTCCTGAATACCGGGCATTAGGATATTCAGGAAGAAAGAATTTGGCCATAAATACAAGAATGAAAATGGAGTAGGGAAGAATATAATGTCTCACTGTTAAGYACTTGTAATTAGCTGCCTAGGAAAGGGACTCCTTTGATTCCAGACCCTTTTCCTGGGCTTATCCAGGGCTTTTATTCTSTCATTCTAACACAGACATGCAGAGCAGATGAGGCTCAGGGCTCCCAACAGCCAGCAGCTTCTGCAGCTCCTCTCTACCTCTGTATTCCGCTAACAATTCCCAAGTTGTTCTTACCTACAAAGGTGCCTACATTATGTTTCTCCTTTCTTACTCAACTTTGCCTCTGTTTAGTCCCACTTTGTAGCATATATRCCACATGTTCCTGAGAAAACCAGAGATTATTTTACTTGTTCTATTTTCCCCCARACTTAACATTTCTTCAAATACTTTTATTAGAGGGTAGTCACAAATTTTCATTTTGTTGTAAAATAAAGCCAGATAAAGTGTTCCAAATCCAGCAAGACTCCAAAGAACATGTATTTTGACAGCTTCTACCAAAATGACTTAAGAGGGCTATGCTACTGGCAGCTACAGTTTTCTCAAAATAGACCTCCACTGCAGTACAACATTACGCTGGAACAGTCAGCTATGGTGCAGTTGGCTTTTCCCCCCCTTCCTTTTCCTGTACTTCATTGATACTAAAGACAGTACAGCTAAATAACCCAATTTCTTATTTTTATTATGGAAATAAATATGTAAATTATTAAAATAGATTCTAACCTTGAAAATGAAAGCCTCTTATGCCAGATATATCCAAATATGAGCCTTTAATGTCACTGGGCTTTCTCCTTGTGGAAGGTACTGGACTGTGTGTTGTGTTACACGTGATGGTTTTCCAAAGCTAAAATTAACATTAGGATAGGCTTAAAAAATTAGCTGGAAGCTATTTTTGTGCCGTCCTTGGAAGTTGCACGCTTGCTGTTTTGTGTTGAGCACTGAAATAAAATAAATCACTCCCGTGAGTAGTGATCTAGGTTATTTTGATAGCATGTTCCACCCCAGCAGGTGGTAATGTGCAGGCTGTGAATGCTTTCTTTGTGGCTCTGCGTTGTTTTTTTTGGCGAGGAGGGACCGCAGATAGCKGTGGCTGTGCTGGGGTGGTCTCCCTGTCACCCTGCTGTGGTTGTGCCGTGTGCTCATAAAGCCAGAAGAGGGAGCACAAATGAAGACCTTATTTCTAAGATGTGCCTTAGCTCCATGAGGTGGATCCCAAGCCATGGAAATGCTGTGGTCACACATGTAAAGTTGGTGCCTTACTCTGTWAGACTGCATGTGGGTAAAGAATGGGAATTGTGAGCCTGGTGTGGGCTCCAAAAGAGAGGAAAGGGGCTCAGTGGGAGAAGTGAAAAGACTGGTGAAACTCTGCATGGCATGGGGACTTGTAAAGCAAAAGCAAACTGTGGTTTGCTATTTAAAGTTAAGTCCAGTGTGTTTGGTTTGTAAGATCAGCAGTGCTTTTCATGARTCAAGAAGAAATTTGTGTGTTGCTGTGCAGACTGGATATGTTGGATCGTTGAGACTCCTGCTTTCTACAGCATTTTCAAACGTAGTTTATTAAATATAGCTGCTGTGTCTCATTGTCCTATAGCATGTTTCTAATGCCTTGTTTTTTATAAGCATGCTAATTTGTAGGATTCCTAGTTTGCAAATACATATAAATTTATATGTACTTTTACAAATTGTGTATTTTTAATGATAATTACAGACATTGTGCAATGAGCAAAGGTAGTATTGAGACTAATCACTAATGACAAATATGTAAGGAGACTGAGGTGTTGATTAAATTTTGCAAATTGATCTCCTTGATGGCAATAGCTATTTTGAATGCAAAGGCTTGTTGATAGATATGCAACTGCTTCCTATCAAATTAGGAGACCTTTCAAGAGTATAGTTATCTTCTAAGTGTCCTCCAAGACTTAACTTTGCATTAGCTTATTTGAGGAGTGTAATACAGGTGAATGGTATTTTAAAAKAATAATTTAAAAAGCAAATCTGCAACCTTATTAGCCTCTTGAGTTCTTTTGTTTGTTTGTTTGGTTGATTTGTTTTTTGGTTGAGTGTTGGGATAGAACTCCAGATTTCACGTCTGCATCTATTTGCTTTATTACTTTAGATGTGCTGTATCYGGTGTTATGCTCATAGACATAACAAGCTAATCTGGGAGACTAAAGCAGAACTGTCATTTTGAAGCTACTTAGCTGAAGTCTCTTTGAAATCAGTGTAGAAAGCTCCAAGACTATTTTTGTTCCCTTTTTAATTTTTAGAGAAGATGTATTGGTGTGTTATGCTATGCTGGGAGTGGTCCCTAGAAGTGCTGTTGCAGAAAGGTTGCCTCCCTAAAGTCCACTGGAGGTCAGACCCCCCATATGGACGTGGTTTATATTTAGGGACTACTCTGGTCTGAAGGCAGACTTGGGATGACTTCAGGGTGTCCTCTTTCTTGAGACATTTTTTTCTTAAACTGAATAATACTGGATTTGGTGAAAGTATTTTAGTGCTTAAGTGAGGAAAGATGGTCCATTAGAACTGTAGTCAGTACCAACACTGAATGATGAAAGACACCGCTAAATTAGAAGTGCCAGCATAATTCTTCTCTCTTGATACAGCTTGTTTACYGTCACTCACAGAACCTTCCAGGACTGAGGAGTATTTACATGTGTTCTGCCCCATAAAAGCTGTGTTTCCACAGTGTGGTCATCTCCTCTTCCTGTCTACTTGGGTTGCTCTGTCAGAGATGAAGGAGGAGGTGATTGGAGCCATTTCTGTTTGTTTTCCTATTTTCCCTTGAAGAATACTGAGGCTATTCCAGATCTTTGGTGAGCTGCCACTCCTCCCTCAGGAATCCTTTACCCAAAGTCCTCATCATTTGAGCTCTTTGAAGTTCACATGTCAGGAAGCATTTGATCATCCCTGTAGCRAGAATGTGCTGAACTAATGACAGCAAATGGTGGTGACACAGGTTAATTTCACATTCTTTAACAAGCAAATGAAATGCATTATAAATCAGATTATTGTYGCACTGGCTGTGCTTGTGCTGCACATAATTTTTTAGAATAATGGAATAATCATAAAATCATGGAATATGCTGAGTTAGAAGGGGTCGGTCAGGATCATCAAGTCCAACTCCTGGCCCTGCACAATCACACYAAGTGCCTGAGAGAATTGTTTGAATGCTTCTTGAACTTTTGTCAGGTTGGATTTTGTCTTAGAAGATCCAGAAGGCAGCTTTCAAGTTTGTGCAGCATGATGGTACCTTCAAAGTACCATCTTACACATAGCTTTGGTTATGTAATAACATGTTTTGTTTATGAGAATTTATAGGTGTCAAGGTTTGTTGGATTTGAAGGGATAATTGATGGGCTGCCAGCTTTAGGGTGAGCTTTGGCTCCCATCAGGTCGTGATGCAGTTGCAGCTCCAAATGCTTCTTGACGGATCTTAAAGGAAAATCCTGGTGTTTCTCAAGCCAAAAGATAAGARCAATGCATGACAGGGGGAATTGATTTTCTGCACTCTTTCCCCCTTCTCTTTCCAGTGTTTTCTGAGATAAGAGAGTTGCCCAGTCATTTTGTTCTTAAGGCATCCARGTGAGGATTCTCTGTGGATGATTCAACTGTTTGTTCAGTTCTGGGTATAGGAGCAAATGCTGCGAACTTTTGTTGTSTCTGCATGAATATATAATGAATTTAAAGGGTGCTGAAAGCTGACAAAACTGCTGAATAAACTATAAACTGGGAATGTACTACCTCAACAGGGAAAAACAGCGCACAGTATTCTATCTRGGCACTGTGTTCATGCTCTTTGCTGTCTTGATTTACACCATTTGTCCACCAGCAACCTTGTACCTGTTTGTTTTGATGGCCTCTACTGACCACCTCACTTTTTTTTAAAATGTTKGTTTCTTGAACTTTCTAAAGAGCAGCATGTAAGTATGTTCAGCTGTTCTAGAGTCACTGCTTTTACATTATGCTCTGTGTTGATAAAACAGTTCCTTCAGGGTGATGAGCTCTTTTGAGCAAGTTAACACAGAGTTTTCAAGCTGGATGTTGTCTTTCAGTTGCAGCTGAAGAGGGCAGTGGTGCCTCCATGACCTCAGATTGCTCAAGGTTGTTGGACCTTTTTAATCAGTGCCAGAATTGGTTTGTGTGCCYTTTTCCTTTGACCTCCAAAGGTCAAAATAATTTGGGTAATTTTATGCCATTTGAAAAATAATTCTTTTCTTAATTATACAGTGAAACCAGCAGACTTGGAGAGATTTTCTAGAGAATGAGGATGCAGAAAGATGTGGCAAGATTTTGTGAATCTCACGTAGATCACCTATGCAGAGACAGATCTGGTAGGCTCTTGCAGGGAAGGAAGGAGTTGGATCGCTATTCTCAGCTGGTGCAGCTTGAAGCTGAAGAAGGGCTTTGATCTGTAGTCCTGCTTACAGTACGTAAAACAGCGCTAATATTTAATTTAAATTACTTTCTTGAGAATCTGCAGCATTGCTTTGTTTTCATTCTCATTTTAACAGGAGAACAGCCAAGCTTATATGCTCTAAATTTAAATTTTGTGTTTTCTCCAGCTTTGAGTTAAAAGTAGAATGTGTGCCTTAAGCATCCATTCTTTGCTTCTCAATCTTATTTTGTAGAATAAATAGCACTTAGTTAAAAATAAGTAAAAGTGCCTGGAAAATAGCATGATGTTACGAAAAAGTCCAGGATTCCACTGAGATCCTGCTGAAAGAGCAACAAGGAAGGAATACTGAGGGAATAGAAAAGGCATTTATTAAGTGCATGTGGAAAATCCTGTGGCTTACATAGATCAGTATTCAAAGAGCAACTTGCAGTGCTTCGGGTTTTGTGGKTTTTTTTYMWYCYWAAWWWWWYYWRTAGCAACATCAGCTATAAGCAGGTAGAAATTGGACTTAAGGACTGAATTAGTAGGAGAGCTGAGGAGGGAATAGCAAAGCAAGTGGAAATGATGAGGAGATAGAGGAAAATGGGCAGTAGGAAGAAAAATGAARCCACTTATCCTTAGAAAGAGTACAMCTGTTCTTGTCCCACTTGTACCTACTGGTAGCAACTTCTAAAACCAACTGCTATAAATCACCTGAACTGTGCAGGTTATGAAAAATTGTTTTGAGTTTTACAAACCTTCTGTGTGAGATCTTGCCTTGGAAGCATTCCTAGGCCGAATACTGGTGAGAAGTGCTTGTTTGTACACATTTTTGCTGCCACTTTAAAAAGAAATGTTGGCAAGGCCTGAAAGGAGACTAATTACTGCTTTGCAGTGAGGGTCTTAATATGGCTGTGGATGACACTGCCTTTTGTTTCTGGACCAAAAAATAGAACTTAGTGTGAAGCAAGAAGCGGGGACTGCATTGTTAAAATGACTCTTAAATTATTACTTCAAGAATGTCACTTGCTGGTGATTCAGTATACAGTGATGACAGGGGAGGGTCATTCCAGATGGATGCAAAAGATTAAACAACATGCAGAAGAAATGAGAGAAATAAATGTGTGTTTGGGAGAGAAATAGCAGGGACAGAATGAGTGTTTAAAGAGAATGAGATAAAAATCAACCCGTTCCTTTTGAGGCCAAGTTGGCACCTCCTTGACTCATTAAATTGTTCTTTTGAATCTAGAAATTGGCTTTACAAAATGTCACCTCATCAAATAGTAAAGGGACCTTAAGAGAGAGAGAGGTCATGGCCAACAAATCAAAAGCAGAAACCCTAGCTATTTTAGTTCTGCTCATTCAGTCTAGCTTTAAGTTGGMGACTTAATTAATCACATTCATGTTTGCTGACGTTTGTGTATGTGCTGCATTTCCATTCTTACTTGGCATCAAGCAGCAGGATGGTCATTTAATCTTAGGGTATACAGAATCATTGAATGGTTGAGGWTGGAAAGTGCCTCTGGAGGCCATCAGGTCCTTCTCAGGGCGCATCTGGTTGGGTTTAGAATACCTCCAAGGGCAGAGATTCCACAGACTGGGGGCAACCTGAGCCAGTGTTCAACCACTGTATGGAAATGTTTTCTTTAGTCAAATGAAGTATCCTGTATTTAAATTTGTGCCCATTTCTCTTTGTCCTGTCACTGGGCTCCACTGAGGGAAGCCAGGCTCTGKTTTTTTTTTTACTCTCCATAGCAGGTATTTATACAGGTTGTTAAGCYTTCTCCTTTCCAGGCTGAGCAGTCCCAGCTATCTCAGCCTCCCTTTGTTTCTCAGATGCTCTTAATCATCTTTTGGACTTGCTCCAGTATATCCATATCTCTGTTGCTCTGGGGAGCCAAAAGCTGGACCCAGCACTCCACCTGTACCTCACAGGGGCCAAACRTGGGGATGTGATGCCCTCCCTCAACCTGTCAGTGCCAGTTCTGTAAACTGAATTATTTTCTGAGGCACTTGAGAGCTTCCATGTCAGGTTTGCTGTGCCACCCAGACCAGCCATGGGTGCAGTGAGGCTGTGGTTTCCTTGGCTTTCCCTGCTGCTCTCGTGCCATGTGTTGTCTCCCCAGGAATCTGAGGAGGGCAGAGCTCTGTGATTTCATGGGGTGCTCAGCTGCCTACAGGAAAATGGCAGCACTTGGGTCTTGTCTTTGGAAAAGGGYTCTGGAGGGTGTGAAGTGGAAGGAAAGCAGGGATCTGGGGGAGGTGGAGCACAGGTGACAGTGCTGTGGAGGGAAGGATTTGCCTGACTTTGCCATTTTAAAATTCTAATGGCTTGTGAGCTTATTTTGAGCAGTTTTGGCTGTTCTGTCTGTGAGCATATTTTTACTTGTTTCAGAGTACTTGGAAAAGGCTTGAATAATGCTTATTCATTTGTGATTTATGCAGTATMGAGGCTTGCATCCAAAGCCATATCCTATGAGTGTCCCTCTGGGCCAGACTGGTCCATTAACTTGTAGTATATTTGCTATAGGCTTCT
>NW_026623233.1:1507611-1537331 GCF_030028575.1 Malurus melanocephalus | reverse complement strand
CCAAAAACCTCACAGAAAATAGTTGATGGATTTACAGAAGTTTTTACTCASGTTTACTTAGGATTGGAAGTTGGGTAAGAAATTTGTTCAAAATGCTTCATTTTACATCTGGAAGARAAAAATGCTTCTGTCCCTCCCTTCCTGGTTTACTGAAAGATCTTTGTGCTTGATAGCTGGGAAATGCTTACATTGTGATATTGGTAATAAAAATCAGGGAAAGAAATAGGAGATTAGTATTGGAAGCTAGAGATGGATTAATTTTTTAAAATCTATATAAATTCTGTAGTAACTACTAAACTTGAAAAATATCAGCTCAGTAACTTCTGAATGATACCACCTTTCAAAGGATGATATTTAGGAAATGCAATTTATTTCACTGGAGATTKAAGGAAGCAGCTTATTGAGGTATGTACATTTTGATAAACATAGATTTTACTTTTCTCATTGCAATCTGCCTTTGTGCTTCTCTTATGTTAATATTGGCAACTTAAGAAATAAATATGAATTGGAGAAGAAAGCCTCTGATGCTTAAGCTTCATCCTACAATGCTTAAACAAGTTCATCAGTCTAAGTTAGTCAGTTTTAGGATTTGTTCTCTGGCTCACAGCTAAAATGAGTTAATAAAATAGGATTATTTTGTTTTATTATTTTATAGTTGAGGTACTCCTAAATGATATCAGAGTCTTAATTGTAAGAACAGTCCTAATACTTCTAAATTAAGGTATCACSTTTTTGAAAAAAAATCTTGACCTAAAACTTGTGAAAGGGATGTGAGATCTGATAGCCTTGAGGATCACACAGAAGAGTGTAGTTTTGGTTTCATGAACTGTGTCATGGTAGAAATGAGCACAAATGCATTRAGAATGTGATAGGATAACCCATTTCTGCAAGCACATTTGTCCAATGTATTAGCAACATTTGTATCCAACACAAGGAACTCAAAGTGATACAAAACCAAACATCTCAGGCTGGTGCACMGTGAAGACTTATCCAAAGACAGAAAACATTTGGCAGTGGCCTTGAAGTACAGAGTTTCAAGTATCTAACACTTCTTTTCGGAAGTCAATTTTATTATGCCATGTTCTCACATCTTCAATTTTAGGCTCATTGTATTTAAAATATTAATTAAAAAAAAAATCTAAGAATCTTTTTTTTTTCCGAAAAGACAAAAATAGACTTGGTTGGGAAACTTGGAAGCGCTGTTTGATAAGGATGTCAAATTTTTCCCCTATTTAAACATTTTCTGCAGTGCTTAGTGAAAACTAGAATTAATCTGAATGAGGATTGAGCAATTTCTGCATATGTTATGTTAAAATTGGCAAATAGCAATGCAGGGCAAAATGCTGACAGAGCAACTTTGCCTGATGTGAATACTTTTTTTCTTTTTGTTTTTTTTTCTTCATGTCGTGCCCGGATTTCTGTGTGTGAGGTGGAACAGTGCTCTAGCAAAGATCAGCTGCTTACTATTTCACTTTGCCCACGTCTCCTGTGTTTCAGAGTCCTTTATTCTGCAGTGTGAGCAGAACTGCTTGTCTCCCAAAGCTGCATTTTGGCTCACTTATCATTGTAGCTGCATTCTTAAAACTATACTGAATTTATTTTGCGCTGCTGCTGTAGGATTCAGCAGCCTTGTATTATCTGTTTACAAAAGGGGAATTGAGGTGTGAAATGATTAAGGACAAATGAATGCCTAGATCATCTTGTGTGACATGGGACATACAGATCTGATTTTTCAAGGTGCTGTTCATTCATTTTTGTAACCCTCTCGAAGTAATGAGAACAAACTTGTGGGGGAAGATTGGTTTGTGTGGGTTTTACTTTTTTTTTTTTAATTTGTGGTTTATTTTTTCGCCCCCGTATTCTAGTCTGAAACTTATTTAAAAATAATTTTAAAAAATATTTTTGAAACTACTTATTTTCCATTTTTGCACATGTCAGAATCCTTTCTGCCATAGATGACTTTGTGTTAGTGTGGACATCTTTCCTGCTTAGCACTTTTGCAAGAAAAAGGCTCAATTCAGCAGCTGCAAAGGAGAAGCCCCASAACTGTAGTTTGWAGACACTTTGGYTTAAGTGATTTGGAAGAYYCTGCTTATTCTGTAGACCTGTAWTWTTTTTTYWWWTTTTYTYYTTTTYRWWWTMWRWYCWKYYSRKMWRRGMMARSMYWKYATWYTMTWCTSTYYKKWCWGTWMWKTTRYTTKKTKWGWTWWRRWMWWRWMRWWWWWRMMRTTTATATTTATTTACCTYTTCTAGATGGTTGGTTTGTTTATGTTATTAAATACATCATCCATTATCTGGAATAACAGTAATCTTTTCATATGTCATAGATTGAATTTTGATATCCAGAATTTCAGCAGTTGGCTGTTAACCTTCTGTATGGATGATTGAGATAGAAAATGTAGCAGTCTAGTGGACTCCACAGCTACTCACAGTTGCATCTTTTGACTCCAGGCTTCTCCCAGCTCTATTTTATTTCCACTTCTATCACTACTGGAATTCTTCTGTCCCATCCTTGCCCCTCAGCAGGTTTCTGTTTCCCTGGCACTTCCACGCTCCTTCTCTCTAACCCGCACTTGTGCTGGCTTCTGTCTCAGCTCATCCCTGTGTTCCAGGGAGCTGCTGGTGCAGCACTGCGGGTTCAATTCTTGTGCCATTCGCTGTAAAAGCTCCTGGTCAAGAGGATGAACCAGTGAAATCAGTCTCAGCTGCTCCAGCTTGCAGGAGGAGCCCCTTCCATGGCTCTCTGGGMCTCGTGCAGGCTTCCTTAGATGGATGTCAGCACGTAAAGAAGGGYATGAGAGCTCCCTTCATTTGCAGTCAGGAGAAGAGAGAGTGCTGCAGGCCTCCCCAAAAGGATGCCTGTCAGTAAGAACTTCCCTGGTGAATCTTCTTTTGTTTTAAAAATGCTGCTGGCTTCATTACATTTTCAGGAGAATAGCAGGCACACTGGTTMAGATCAAGGAGAGTGGTTAGACTAYGTAACAAAACTTTATTTAGMTTAGTTAGAACTAAAAATCTGTATACTAAGCTGTCTCCAGTGAAATGCTGTAGTACTTTATGGGAAGAGAGAGGAGTAAAGAAAGGCATGAAAATATTCCTAGCTTTCAAAAATCAACCCTGGAAGCAGAGATACAGTAAGGATGGTGAGGAGCCTGTTGTATTTTGATATATGTATGATGGAAATCTGCAGTTAAATGMAGACTCTCTAGTGATATGACTGACAAAAGAAATTAGATGATTCTGTGGTACTTTCAGTCCGTCGCTTGTTTTCTGTTTCCATGAATATCTCAGATTCAGAAAGAGTGGTAATGTAGAATTAGCATTTCCTAATCAATGAATAACTGTAACAGAAATTTCCTGTTGTTTTTGACAGCTGAATCCTTATTTTTAAGGAATCTGCATTTGTAACTTTAGCATATTGAGTTATTAAAGTTGGAAAAGGCCCCTAAGATCACTAAGTCTGACTTTGGCAAAATTTCACCTTGTCAACTAGACCATATAGTGCTRAGTGCCACGTCCAGTTATTTCTTAAACACTTCCAGGGATGGCGACTCTACTGCTTTCTTGGGCAATCCATATCAATGCTTTCTTCATCCTTTCAGTGAAGAAATCCTTGCTGAGAATTTATTTTAATACCRTAATACTAGAAGTAGGACTATGGTGATTTATTATCTCCGATGTTTTTGCAGTATAAAGAAATATGATTTAAAAGCACACTTCTGAGTTACTTGGGAATATGAACTGAATACAAAAGTTAACCATAGTATCCTTTATAGAACAAAATTTACCGAAGGCATTTGGCCTTGAATTAKGTGGCCATGSTACTTAATTGTAGCCATCACTGTAYTTCCTCTCACTGCATTAGAAAACTGTACCTGTTACTAGAAAAAYACTGCAGCACAGACAGTGACTGTTGTGTTTTCATACGTGTTTGAAAGCATATTGAAATTGAATGTTGCAATCATTCAGTTTTATTCACAGAAGCAGGTTTTATCTTCTATTGCATAAGTATCCACAGATCGCATGTGACCTTTTGGGGTTATTTATCTTCTTTCTTGTATGCACTAGAGCTTGTGTGCTTTAATCTGTGTTTGCTGAGAAGCAGCCAAATTGCCCCTTCTGTAGCAATCTCTCTTTTGTGTGTTGCGTGCGYTTGTGTAATCCATGTTCTGATTGATGTATTAAAGGTTTTGTAGAAAAAATGTGGGTCATCTGTATCAATGTTTGCTTATGAATCATATTTCATGGTATATTTATTATATATATGTTAAGATCTTGCAGACACTCAGATGCAATGTATAAGAATATATACTGAATTGTTTAAATGTGCTTTAGCATGTTAGGGATGGGTGAGATGTGGTGTCTTCCTCATGGCTGTGTTCCATCAGTTTGTTAATCCGAGGCTTTCAGACCCAGCCATATAAAGCATTGACAAATTGATAGAGATTAAACAAATCTGGTTTGTTCAATTTTCTTGTGTGTGTAAGTAGGTCTGAAGGACTGATGAATGAAAAGCAAATTGCTTGGGATAGATGAGAAAAGTCTTTTCAAACACTGGAATAAATAAATGTTTCTGATATGAGATCTGATTATGGACCAGAGAATTGAATGACAAAAAACCCATTGATTTCAGCATCACTAGGGCTTGCATGAATGAAGTCATGGCCAAGACCTGATGACAGAAAAAGTGCGTCCAAATAGTTCTTTCAGATCTTCAGTAGTRGTGTAAAATCTGAATTTAATTAAAAAAAAATTCTATGTGAGACAGCTTCTTTCCATAGTTATATTAYTAGCTGTTTTAAAACTCTGCCGTGCTTAAGATTGCACACTCTGCTGTCTCTCCCATAATGCCAGTGGCAAAAAAAAATAACAATTTTATCCTGAGGTTGTGAAACATTTGCCTAGGCATTTTTGAAACCAGTATTGCTAGTATGTAGCTGTCTAGGTCAGGAAGGAAAGACAGCGAGACAGACCAGGTGGAAGATGTCAGAACAGTGATTAATTTGATTATGCTGAATTATTTCAAAGTGTAGTCCAGTTGTTAGTTACAATTTTGCATCAAACTTCTTTGAGATGCAAAATGTTTTATTCTTTGTTAAAATGTAATAAAAATGTAGTTTAAGAACTATTGAAATTGGGCAAATTACTTACTGTACAGGTATGCATATATATATGATTTTATATATGATTTTCTCTCCTTGCCCTTATTTATAGTGGATTTATAGAGTTTTCCTCATGTAGTTTGTTGTGTTAGAAGCCTCTGATAGAATCACAGACCATTTTTATCATGATGAACAAATAAATTAACATTTATAATGAGGTCAAACTAAGCTCAGTAGACTAAAATATTGATACAAAAACCTGAATGTAGTTGGGAACAGCATTACTTTTTGCCTAGAATCTTTGTGTCTCTGATCCCTCGTAGCGTGTTCCTTTTTTTCCCCACTGCTTTCTCAACCTCTGATTTTGTGCAGGTTGTGTGAGGATGTACTCGAGCTAAGTGCAGACTGTGAAAACAGTAAAAGGTTTTGAGCCCATACATTGATGTGGGCAAGGCACTGGGATTCTAAAAAGATGGTAGTTAAAGGGAAGGAAACAGAAAAAAAAGGCATCTAAGAAAAGTGACCTTTTGAGAAGTCTGAATGAATCATGCTTTATTTACTAATGGGAGAAGCAAATTTTCATATATGTAAAAGACTGATGCCGGGGAGGAGCAACAATATGCTTTCTATTTGTAAGGGATAGGACAAGAATTTTACAGTAAAACAAAAAGAATGTAGGTTAGATACTGGAAAAAAAAAAAAAAAAAAAAAAAAAGACAAACAGAAAACAGATAAAGAATGGGCCAAATACTTTTGAGCATCAGTTCTATTCTGGAGTAGGTTACTTGAAGACTGTGAGGAATAGATTGAAAAAAATCTCTGTCTGGATTTCCAGACTCTGGAATGGGGCTTGGGCTTGGGCATTCCAACTCTGTTGTAATGGGGCTTGGGCTATCTGAACTCTTCAAGTCATCCTCTGTGCCTTTTTTTATTCCATGTTGGTTTTGTTGTTGTTGTTGGGTTTGTTGTTTTTAGGTAAGGACTTGCATTCCTTAAGGATCCATACCCTATAGTATGAACATATGACAATCTGAAGTTCCCATTTTTATTTACAGTAATATTTTACAGGCCAGTAAGCCCTGCTGTCCAGTGGGTGTGTCTATTTTGGTATTTCTGATCTCCAAATTAGGATACAGTTCCTGTTTCTGTATGCTGGGGGAGTAGCTGTATGCCTAATGAAATGGTTTCCTACAAAGCAATCAAGAAACAATTTTGTTTCAGAGGCCAGTTCTGCTTCTTTGCTTAATCTCTTTTCASATGAACCCTTGGAGTACAGGTGGTGTTAAGAAGGAGATGAATATCTGGAAAATGGCAATTTAGGGGCATGAGATGCATTTACATTCAGTCTGGGAATATACTTGCCGCCTGTGAGTCAGCAGTGTCAAACAACTATGCGGCAGAAAAGAAAATGATAAAAAGGACAGAAGTGACAAAATGAGTGCAAATTATGTAATCAATGTTTCCCTTGTTATCAAAATAGCTATTTCAAACCCAAATGAGCTTTGCCAGCTAGTGGTAACGTTTGGAGGTATTAGAGTAATAAGCATTCATTGGGTTTTGTTAGTATTGATATAATGTTAATTTTCAGTAATGCTGTGTTAATGTCTAGGTGACATTTATCGCAGCTATGAGGTAGTAGAACTACTGAAAAAGGTGAAAATTTTTTTAAAGATATGCATGAAAATAAAAACCCTTTTATCACATGAAATGAGATTATATTGGGCAAATGTTTTGTTGTTACCAGATGGAGATGCCTTATTTCCATGTAGAAGGGTTGGGTGACTTACAGAAAATGGGAATCTCTGTTTGATGTTGCTGTGTGATCCCCTGTGGTTTATTGCCACTGATTTACTTACATTGGCACTGACTCATATGCCCTAGCAATTTTAAGGTCTTGCAGGACCACTACTTAACCAGGGTTAAACTCTGTAYAATATAGGCTTTTTCAGAATTTATGCAGCTGCCTTTGTATTAGGCTGGTATTCATCATGGAGTACAGCTTCTAGAAGTGTTTGGTCTTCATTTACAGACGTGGAAGATGCATTGCATTCTTAACTTCATCAGTAGTTAATGGTCCTCATTGATGAAAAATGTAATTAAGCTATATTTCTAATATGAATTTGTCTGGCTTCATTTGCCAGACATTGCCTCTGGTTTCTTCTTCAGAGCTCCAATGCTTTATTCTTAGTGGGATGTTTGTAGTCCCTAATGAAGTCACCTTTCAATACTCTTGTTCTTAACAAATCAGACATGTTTAACTCTTGCTGTAAGGCATTTTCTCTAGCCCTTCGTTGTTAYTGTATCAATATGAATTGTTTTGGTTGTATTTTATTAAAAGGTTTAAAAGAGAACTTCACACACGCTGTTAACATCTGCTTGGCCAATGCAATAGAACATACTAAAATCAATAATCTGTTGTTTTCCTGTTGATTTATCAAAAGATTGCTCTATACTTCTTAATTTCTGTGTCATCATCTTRGGAGCTCAGATTCACCTACCAGCTCACTAGGAATGTTTTGTAGACATTCCTCTTCAGACCATGTGTAGAGTTCTGTAGAATAGGGTAGAATATTCTGTGCCCAGCTATAAACTTTAAATTATTTCCCTGATCCCTCTGCCAGTGGTGACCTGTATTAACAGTGATCCTTTGTCTCCTGTATCATTGGTGAAATGTTAAATAGCAAAGGGCCAAGAGCTGTTCTTGGTGGGTCCTAGCTAGTAACACCACTCCTCTGAAAGGAGGAGACTTTGGAAAAATGTTTGGCTTTCCTTTCTGTGCTGAAAGCTACCATGTGAGTCCTCCTGTGGTTAGAGAACRAATTCATGGAGGTGTCAGCAAGAGCAAATTGGGTTGTGTTAGCAATGGCCAAKAGATGGGCATTATCAGTGGGATCTGGAACTTACTGTCAGTGCCTAGCTGGGTGCTACAGTCCCTAAAAAGTGGGACTTGGCAGGCTGATTCCAGGCAAAGTCATTCCTGTGCTGCCCCTGGGGTTCAGATCTTGCAAAGGGCAGTTCCCAGTGGAGCTGTTGGGAATTGGATGACACCAGGGATGCTGCCTGCCTGTCACTTCTCTCTTTGGATTGGTGCTGAYGGCTGCTATGATTCCTTGTACAGAAGGTAGATATTGAAGTCATGCCACTCTCCCTTAAATGCTTTTGCCTGCAGAAAAGAGGTAGAATAGGGAAAAAAAAAACAAAAAACCCCAAATCTCATTTCTTCCCTTGGTGTTGCAACTTTGGCCATGCTTGTCCTCAGCATGACACTGGTTCTGTTTGCACCTCCAGCTCAGCCTGCACACTGTGTATTTTGTGCTCTTCCTGACATTTGGACACAAGTACTGTGCTAGTAACATGGAGCAGCACATGAATATAAAGAATTCGGAAGTACAAGTGAACATCAGTGTAARATGAAAGGGACCTGAAACATTTGGCTTGCTGGTTTTTGTTTTATTTATCACTTTTCAGTTGGCCCCACTATTAAGTGTATTGAATGTGTTACCCAGTTTAGCATTTGATTTATGTGAAAGACTGTTAGCCTCAGGATTCAGCTGCRGCTTGCTGCTGGAGATATGCTCTAAAAATTTCTGTGTTTGGGTCATTCTTATGTGTACTGGAAAAGCCCATGGAATGAGAAACTTTCCCTCTTGTCCCAGAGTAAGTTTCACTCTAGGTGTTTCTCCTTCGACCCTATGATAAGTTACCCTGGGTTATTTTGTTGTGGTATGGGTTTCTTTTTTGGGCTTTTTGGTTCTGGGATCGTTTTTTTCTTTTTTTGTTTCTTTTTTTTTTTTTTTTTTTTTTTTTTTTTTTTTTTTTTTTTTTTTTTTTTTTTTTTTTTTTTTTTTTTTTTTTTTAAAAGCTTTTATGACATCATTATCTATAATATCTGAAAGATGAAAAAAAGGTTTTCCAGTTGAGAGTTAAAAGTCTGGTACATGCAGTGAGATGCCATTCATAAATTTTCACAGAAAGCTCTATTAGCCAGTTGTTTATAAACTCTGACATTAGAATTGTGTTTAAATCTTATTTCTCAGGTAATTGTAATACCAAACATACTTCCAAAGCTCAGGCTTTTTGCATAGTATGCACACAATATCAGAGCATAATATTTATTATGTTTGTCGGCCCAGAGGGGGAAGAAAGGTGCCAAGTAAATATAGTGAAGGCTGTCTAAAATATTTCATCGGTTGAAGTATGAGGGAACATTTTAATCTTAGAGGCTGTGGGAGTTTGGGAGGAGTGTTTCTGGGAGGAGAGTAAGTATAGACTGAGATTTGTAGTGATTCAGGGTTTGTTAGTAAAAGCCATGTGGAGAAATTGCTAATTTGGGGCTGATAGGTCATCTCTAGCAGTTCTTTATAATCTGACAAATTTGTTTCCTGCTAATTGTACATGTTCCAATTATGTTTGAAGGAAATTTAATTGGAGTCATTTTAGAAATCACATTCAGTGAGGAAGAGTTAGGGAATACAGAGGTTTAAAATTAATATGTAGCAGCAAAAGATAAATCAGGGAATGTGACTTTAGAACAGTTTTAAGTGATATRCCAAGGTAGGCAGTCTGGTCATGGGTGTGGTGACCTTTCTTCAGGCTGGACTCTGTATATCTGAAATTGAGTGTCCTTTCTTTGCATCAAGAGGGCTGTGTGTATTTTTAAATATTTTTCTCCCCCCAATTTGCAAACTCCTCTGGGGTTCAGCTGCCCAAACTGCCATGGTGCCAGSAAGTGACAGTGTTGTACATGTTCTTGCTGTGTTTGACAGGTGATACAGAAGGAGACCCAGGTTGATTTTTGGATGACTTACCTGTCTGTGGGAGGAGATTTTTAGAGGAAACAACACATTATTTGCAGCAGAACCCTTTGTGAATCTAAAAATGGTTTTGTCAGAAGATTTCAGCAGCCTSGGTTCTAAGGTGTTGTGTCCTGTTAAGAAAGGAAAGCACAAACCAGCTTTGTAGGGGTCTGGCAGAGGTGCAGGATATCAATTCCATGCTGAGTAGGAGTTGATTTACTTTTATTTATGTAAAGGAAAGCATCTTTAAATGCACAGTTTGAATTCTTTGTCTTGGTCATTGATTTTTATAAGATTGGTCAAAAATTAATGACAGTAGATGATTTAAACTCCCTTGGCTTAACTGCTTTTTTTTTCAGCAGTTACCACCCATTAGCCAGAAGGCATAGGAGTGTGCCTGTGCTTATGTAAACTGCTCCAGAGTTGTGCTGGTTTTGGCTGGGTAGAGTTAATTTTCTTTACTGTGGCTGGTATGGGGCTGTGTTTTGGATTTGTGCTGAACACAGGTTTGATAATATGGAGGTGTTCTTCATATTGCTGAGCAGGGCATACACAGAACCTGACCTTTTCTGACCTTTTTTGAGTTACARAAGGATATTCCACACCATTTGACCTCATACTCAATATATGAAGTGGGGGAAGAAGGAGGAAAGGGGATGTTTGGAATGATGGTGTTTGTTTTCCAATGTCACCATTACATGTAATGGAGCCCTGCTTTCCTGGAGATGGCTGAACACCTGCCTGATGATAGGAAACAGTGAATTATTTCCTGGTTTTGCTTTCTTGTGTGCATGGCTTTTGCTTTACCCGTTAAACTTTCTTTGTCTCAACCCAAAGGTTCTCTTTTACCCTTCCAACTCTCTCCCTGATCCTGCTGGGAGGGCAGTGAGTGAGCAGCTGCYTTAGGGCTTGGCTGCTGAATGGGCTAAACCACGACAAACGCTGGAGTTCACCTAAATCAGAGGCGATCAACCCATGTGCTATGATAAACTGGCTCCTGGAATAACAGGAGTTTGTGTGCCCTTAGAGAATGGTGACTTCAGTCTGGGCAGTCTTGCCTCTTGGAGAAGGTAAATGTCACCAGCTGGCCCATCTGTAGTCCTCCCAAACTATAGGAAGTTGGTAGCAGGTTCATCTCAAGCTGTGGTTCACAGTTCCTTCCTCTGAATGTCACATGGTGAGGATTGGGAACAGTCTATCACAATATGCTCTTTGGAATATGCTTTGAAATTACTGAGCCGTCATTTAAATCTCCCTGAAGCCAAGTGTAGAGCTTCATAGTTACGCAATTCTCTCTTTATATAAGTTCTTTGCTTTCTCATTTCCCCTTCCTCCTTGTAAATAAAATAGAGAATGATGAACACAATTGAAAGAAATGTGCTTTGGAAAATGAAAAGCAGGAGAAGTAGACAGAAATCTATTTTAAACCCATCAGTATTATAACTGAAACAGTGGAGTAAAATGTTGACTTGCTTTTGCAAAACATTGTCTTAAGTTGGCTGCTTACTCAAGAGCTGAATAAGGAGCTACCCTTTCTAGACAATCAGTCATCTAAGAAGACATACTGATTTTAGCTGATGAATTGGAGAAGTAGTTATACTTTATTTCATGATTTAAATAGGATTTTTATCTCATATATTAAGAAGACATTTGTTTTGATGCTGTGTAATGTAGTGACTAGCGTGGCAGTCTTCCTTCACTACAACTTCTTTTACCTGTTCTTTGCTGGATTACAAACTCAGGTTTTACTTCTATTCATTTAAAAACACAATACTTACTAAAAAAATACGTGTGCATACATCCCAGCTAGGAGTGAAGGCTCTTAAGCTTATATTCCTTATACTCTTTTAGTCATATGTTTTAAGAGAAAGCAGGAGAAGAGATCAAAATGAAAATCAGCTGAAAGCAATCAGCTGAAATTCTTTTAATGAGAAAAATAAAATTCATAAACATTCTGTTTAGTTGGTTTTTTAATTAATACCAATCTCTTAAGTGTAGTTTAACTATTAAGAATAGGTAAATAAATGTAAGACTAAAAGGTAGCATGTTTTTTAAATGTGGATGAGAATGTAGTGAATGTATTAAGTGTGGAGAAAGATAAACCTGGAGTCTTACCTGACCACAGGGCCAGGTTGAATGGGGCATTGAGCAAACTGATCTAATTGAGTGCCATCCCTGCCCCTGGCAMGGGGGCTGGAACTAGTGGAACTCTAAGRTCCCTCCCAATCSAAACCAATCTSTGATTCTAGGAAAAATGAAAAAAGGCGATACAATTTTTGTGGTACATTGGAACTCCAAAGGAAATGTTTAWAGCAGAGAATAAAAGTGCTGGGAGGTGAGAACATTAGAGTTCCTGAGGGAAGGCAAGACAGGAGTGGTTAAAGAAAGGAGGAGTTAATTCAGTTATAGCTAATGCTGGGAGTGTACCAAAGGAAATTTAACTCTGGAGCACTTGTATGCTAAAGAAAGCCTTTACTGCTTGAGGCAGTAGTAGAGGAGGACTTCAACAAGGAAATTAAAGATGAGCTAGGGAATGTCCAGTTTTAACCAGCTGGGTCTCATCCCAACACAAAGACTGTATAGAGTAGAGGAAGATACTTTTGCCTCTTTGCTGATACAGATGAATCTTCAGCTCGCACTGCTACTGCAAAGTTAGTAGGATTTTTTAATTATTGTAATTTTTTTTTGGTCATTAGATGCATCCAAAAACTTCCCACCTCTCTTGCCTCTGTCATTACTTACCTCTCTCATTACATTTACTGCAAGTAGGATGCTTTAACTGTTTACTACTTTCCATTCTAATACCCTAAATTTTATGCACATTTTAGCTCTACCTGCTACTGTTTTATTATATGGTAAGTAACATGTCTAAGAGCTTTCAGAGCTTGGCTTTACCTAATTAGGTCTTCTCTTTGTCAAATCTGGAAATGCCCTTCCTCTCTGTRGTCAAGGTGTGCTATATGTTTAATGTATATTCATCTGTGTAAAGTTGTGAATTCTTTGACCTCAGCARTGCTTCCCTGCCAAGTGGCTTCCCATTAATTTATAAAATTTCATGTGGCAAATTTCTCTGAGGAGTTGCGTGGTCTCTCTTCCAACCATATTGATTCTTTTTTTATGTGAAGAACATCAGCAGCTTTGATAATAAATAACCAGTTTAGTTTGCTCATTGCTGCACCTCTAGACAGTGGCATTGCTCTTCTTTTGACCWGTACATTATAGGAACTCTAAGACCTAGTGATTAATTATTGCCAGAAGGAATTTAGTCTGGCTATTTGTAGATGAATCCTGAAATGTTTCATTTTTGAATGTGGACTTTTTCCCGGTATTTCTACTGTGGTGTGGCAGTGAAGCATCTTTATTGTTGTGCCTAAGGAGCTTTCTGTCTTTACTCYCATTTCATAGTGGATATTTGCACTTATTTTATTTCTATTTAGCTTTTCAAACTGATGCCAAGGTACTGAATACATGTATTTGGTACTTCTGAGTTGCATTGTTCCTATAGTGATGGGAACATAATTCAGAACATGMTCGTAGAGTGGGCCTTGTGTGCTGCCATGTTTCTAAATGAAGAGTGAACTTACAGACTTCATAAAAAAATGCTTCTACAATTCTGGGGGAAAAAAACCACCTTTGTATAGAGTTAGTCAACACTGATTATTGCAAGTGGACTGTGAAAGTTCACCTCTGGTTGTGTTTTTTCTGAGCATAAATGAAAAGTTCCATGTTTTAATTGTATAAGGGTATGATAGCAATAATTATTCATTATGTTAGCCAAACTCCCAACAAGCACCAGTGCATATTCTGAAAAGGAAAATGCTAAATAATGTGAGGCCTAACTTCTTTCCCAGAGCTAAATTTTCTGAGGAATATGTTTTTTCAGACTCAAGAGAAATCAGTAGGAATTACTCTTGCCTATGACATGTGTTCATGAAATAAATAAAACCCCACACTTTTTCATGTTAAGTATTTTGTGTTATGTTCCAAGGTGGAGGAATAAGAGGATGAGATCTCCTCTACAAAGAGRATGAGTGCATTCACAGCAAGATGTGAGCTGTATAAATGGCAGGTCACGGATGTTTTTATTGAAAGTAGCGCAGGGCTCTCATGTGRCGATTTTTGTATTATTTATGTCATACATCTTCCTAAACACAGAAGTGAAGTATGATTTTGTTTTCCTCCTATAATCTTGAGTAAGATACAGCAGACAGCAGATACAGAAAACATTTTCAGGTAAGTTATTGCATTTGCCTTTATCAAGTTAATATTTACAGATGTTGTCTAAAGTGTTTATGGAATTTGGAGTGTATAGCAGGAGTAGGGCAGTAAATATGATTTTATGTATAAATATCTGTAAAATATATATGCCCATTTTCACAGAAATCCAAGTACAAAAAATTTGATGAGCTGTGATGTTTCAATTATTTTTAAAATACAATTATTAAGTGTTTTACAAAAGTAGATATAATTTAGGTATTAATTACCCAAAGATGGCCAGATCATAACATTTCTAGATGGCATATAGAATTGGAATAAAGTATCCCTTMTGTACCTGCAGAGCACTCCAACTGCATTGACATACAGATGCAAATATCTTTAGGAGATATTTGAATTAACTCGTGCTGCATTACTGGACTTGAAGGGAGGTTATGTTGGGTGAAACTCAGCACCTTGTCTTGTTCCAGGCTAAAAGATTATTCATCTGCAAATGCTTCTATTTGCTTTTCTTTTTTTCCTACCATTTCACATCTACTGAAATCTTCCTTCTTTTTTTTCTCTGAAAATTGAGCTTGTTTGAAGTGCTACGAGTACTTCAGAAGTACAGAAGTGCTCTGAATGACTTTCTTTAAAGTCTTTTTCACTTGAGCATTGATGTATAAAAAACTCATAATATCTCTATGCCAAGATTTAGTACTTCCAAGTTAATTAATTTCCTAAAATGACAAACAAGGTATTTTTACTGTCTGTTCAGGAGTTGATGAATGATGAAGGAAATGTGAGCACAGTCATCGTACAGGAAGCAGCGCCTGGTGTTTGGTGTGTGAACACTTGCACACTTTTGCTCTGGGTGCGAATGTGGAGAGGCAGTGCCCTCTGCTCTGACTGCCTGGTRGAGAGCAGAACCACCTTGCTGTGTCCCCCTGGTGCTCAGCACAGCATCTGCTGTGTGAGAACAAACCACACATCATTTGGTTTGCCTAAACATTCTGCTTCCTGATTCCAGAAGATGGTACAGTGAGAGCCTCTTGCTGGAACAATTAGGTGTCACAAGAGAGAGACTGGGACAGTATTTAGGGACTGCTACACCAATTCCCTGGAAACATTGTGGTCTTAGGTCTTGTGAAAATTATCCTGACCTTTCCCATTGAAGGGCTCTTGAAAGCATTGGAGGGGAAGAGATCCTTGATAGTCCTTCAGTGGAAAAGCAGCACAGACCTTTGGTCAGGATGGTGATGTCTGCTTAGCCAAACACTGATTTGTGATTGAAGGCCAGCCCTGTAGCCTGGTGCCCCTCTAGCCATGCCTTTGGTGGCAGACTCAGGTGCCAGGGTCACTGGGGCAGGCTGGCTTGGGGAGAGCGCTGTGTTGCCAGGTCATACCCTGCTTGGCAGCAGGAGGTGCTCAGCGTTTTGCCCAGTGCTTTTGTGTGGAATTTGCCCTGTTGGCCCTGCCCCAGATTGGCTGCCCTCACATCACTATCCTATGGCAAGAGGTCCAACACATGAAGCCAGCTCCAGCACAGGGTCTGGAGACCTGGAGAAGAAAGCAGAGACAGCCATGGAAACAAGGCGTGGCTCCTGTTTTGGGATCTGACATCAGCAGTGGTTACCTGCCTTGTCCAGGAAAGTGTCTGTGCCTCTGCCTCCTCTGCACCTCTGTGCATCCATGTTGTGCCTTACACCACACAGACCAAACGGGCTCCATTATGACATAAAAAACTTGCACCAGTTGCCCTGGGATGCCTTTASCCAGTATAAAGTGAAACCTAACAGAGATGCTTATTCCCTTTCACCATTAGATGGAGCAAAGAGCTGTTCTCCCCCTCGATTCCTCAGAGCTGAGAGGTCTTTGCTTAAGCTCTTCTGGGAGCAAAAGAAGCCTCATGACTTCCCAGGGCTGTGTGTTTGCTTCAGTTCAGAAAAATAAAGTGCCCAGTGCTGAATCCCAGTGTGTTTTACCATATGTTTCAAGTTGAAATACTAAATATGTGGTATATTAATACTGTCTGCAGTGAAGCAGCTTTTATGTACAAGCTCAGCCTTTCATGCATGATTTCTACTTGAACCTTCTTAACTTGCCTGGAAAGTTAAGCCTAAGGGATGCATAATCCAATTCTTCCTTTTAAGAAGTGACTTTCTGCCAACAGGAGGTGAGTATAACTTGTGCTTAAAACTTAAGTTGAGAAATTTAGTTCTTGTGATTTGCAAATAATTTTCCATTGGTGCATCTTTGCATGCTGTGAGGCTGTATTTGATACATTTTTTTTTGTGATAGATTCTTTAAAAAGTGTACTTCTTTCTCCATTAACTCTTGCTGTTCTTTGCTTAGGTGTTTGTAAGGAGGGAGGGAACAAACATGGAAAGGAGCAGGATGAAAGCTTGCTCATGCCCAGTTGTGGTTGAAGTTGTATGTGTTTTTCTGTACGTCCATGCGTGTCCCACTGTGTTTGGTTTATTTTGAAAGAACAGTTGCTTGATCAAAATGGTGCTTCTTTCTGGCTGCTCCCCCCCTGAAGCTTGAGCTGCATCTGGTAAGCACGGAGTTGTTTATGCTTTCAGTTTGGGACTGAGAGCCAGGTTAGATATCTGGCTCCTGGCTAAGCTTTTCCCTTATAGTGTGGTTAGTTCCTTCCAGTGTTTGTTTTTTTCCTGTTTGTGTGTTTWATAGGGCTTTCCCCCCCGCCCCCTATGCTGAGCAAGTATTTAATAATTTTATTCTGCAAATAGTTATTCATTTGCTAAGCCACTGGAGTCTCATACCTATAGCACATCCTGCAAAAGGATTGCTGTGAAACTGACTTGGGGAATTCAGAAAAAAATAATGGTCAAAAGTAAATCTTACTGCATGCAGCTTGTCATATTGTGTTTGCAAGTGCATAGTCACAYTGTATTGTAATAATTTGCTACCATATTTTCATATTATGCAACATTTATTGAGATGATGTTACATCAGATGTTCTGKTTTTTTAATGATGTGAAAGCATTATGCCTTTTAGCAACTCCTTGGACACAGTTTTAAGATGACCTGCCATAATTTATAAGTCACTATTCCTGGCTATCTAGGTAATTCAGTAAGAAAGGATGTAATTGCTTACATGGATTTTTTTTGAGTATGAAAAAAGGAGGTGAGTTGTTTGTCTCTTTGCAGTCTTAATGGTGACTGAACCTCTTTCWGGTCATCAGACATTTGTCACAAGGTGGGATCTTGTTCTCTGGAGGGGACAAGCTGTTGGGCAAGCTTCTCCTAATGCAGGAAGCTCTGTAAATTTGTACAAAGCAATGTCAGGAGAGAGGGTTTTTGGARAATGAGACAGAGATATAGTGATGGGATTTTGTGCATAGTTCAGTGCTGGGATGTAATCTGGTTCATTATTGCATTGACTGTAAGTGCTGTAGAGAGATCACTGYARGCTTACCAAAAGTGATGTGATCCATGGATAGCTCTTTTAAATAAAAGCTTCCATTGCAAACTTGGATTTTAAATGACTTACCATTCCGCAAAGATTATTAGGGCCTTAACTCCTCCAGTTTTTTACAAAACCAAACATTTAAAGAACATTCAGGTTATTTGCTTATTCATAGGGAAGAGTCAATTGCCTATGATTCACTGCAGTGAATATTTAATCTAGTCTTTCTCTCCCTCTCTTTGTTTTCTCTTGTAGTCTGGTGTGTCATTTATTTAATTTCAAAATCTTCATGGATAACCTCTACATCTSTAGCTGACCTCTCATAAGTAGCAGTAACACCTGTGTGGTTACACAGACAGAATACTGTAGTATTGTTATGTGAAGTAGTTTATAAAAACTTATTGTGGTTTTTTTCATCTGGCATTTTTATAAATAAAAATAAAATTCATGACTGAAAACTGAAGGAAATAAAATATTGAACTAGATTAGCATGCACCACAAGTTAAGTCAGCTGCTTTTTTTTTCTATAGTAAGAACTATGCAAGAATTCTTTTAGTAGGTGAACTGAAAAATTTGATTTTCTACAGTTTAAAGCTAGAATTTTTTTCTTCTCCTGCCTGTGAATATTGCATATATTTCATGCTGTGGAAACAACAGTTTTGCTCCATGCACAGTATGGTGCAGTGGCCAACACACTYATTAAGGAATTGCACATTTGTTCCTTGACAGGTCCTAAAGCAGAAATGTGATAAGCAGTTATGGGAGTGAGTTTTTAAGGGATGAGTGGGGTGGATTTTATTTTTTTCCCTTTGGTTTGATTTTCTGTTTGTCTGGTTTGGTTTTGGAGTCACACTTTGGGAGACAGGRTGAATATTAGGATGAAAATATTTGGACAACTGGACCTGGATTCTCATTAAAGTTTTTARAGTTACTGAAAGTACATATTTCTCTCAGTGTACTTTTCAAATAGTTAAATGACCTTTCTGTCATTAAAAATAACCGTGTTCCCAAGGTAGCTGATAACTCTTTACCCTGTGGGAAAATGCTTGAAAATACCAAAATTACTTGGCATGCAATCATTTTGACACTTGAGTATTTTACTTATAGAGACATTCCATTCATATTTTTGTTTATACCTAGTTAYTTATGGGATAAATACACTGCTGCATCAGAAGCTGCCTGTGCTGTATGTGCATGTTACCAAACGAAAAGAGGAAATTTTCAAGACTTCCACACTGGCAGTAATGTAAAGGCTCTTATGAAGGGGATGACCTGTTATGAAACACTATTAGAGCATTAGTTATGAGCAGCAGTGAGCTGGAGAGCTGTGCTGCTGTTGAAGTGAGGGCTTCTGACGTGATGTTTGCTTGCTGAAGGCTCCAGCAGCCACGGGCCTTGTGCAGCGTGAGGCTTTCCGGGCATGGGCATGGGGGTGAACCCAAATAAGCTTCATTTTATCTATCCAAGGAGGTGTTCAAAAGGCAGAGAACAGTCTTTCGAACAGTAAAAGGATAGAACGTGGATATARTGTTTATTTTGATTTAGAGTTTAGGTAAAAGCTAATCTCATTGCTGCTTGTGACTGAACAGTAAAAAATGATTGTGAAATGTTCAGCTGTTCAATGGGCATTTKCTAGCTGCATTCAAAACCTCAATTCAGTTTAGATCGTGCATTTCTCTATATGTTTCCTATATTGAAAATTGGGGAAAAAAAATATTACCTCTCTCATTTTGTCATTAGTTCTGTACAAACATTCCCCCTACCCTCACCTGTAAGGATCTCCACAGTGCCAAAGCCYTTTATCCACAAGTAGTAGAACTTTCAGGCACTTGTGTGTTGGGTGCTGGTAGCCTTCYGAGCCATTGCTAATGGCTTGAGCACAGGGTGGATCTCAACATCAAGAAGCTGAACATCTCCTTTCTGCTTGCAAAATGTGGTGTATGAATGAGAGGAAACAGGAGCTATTCTTTTGTACTGCTATTGGAATGAAATTAAAAAAAAACCCCACAAAACCAAACTGCAAAACCAAGATTTTTTTGCCTGTTTTCCAAGAAGCAAAAGGGAGAGGTTTCACTGTTTCTTTGTTTTGTTTGTGTTGTTTTTTTCTGAAAAAAAAAAAAATGCCATTGTGCAGAGAGGGCAAGAAAACCTTCCAAGCATCTGAAATTGCTAGTGTGTGCCATTTTTGAACTTCCTTATTAATGTGCTAGAGAAGGACTGAGCATTTGGGTGGGGGAAGAAGGAAAGTCTTGACATTGAAAAAGCTCTCAGTGTTGTGACAGAAGTGACCTGCAGTGTACTCCTTTCAGAGGCATCTTCAGGGATGAGGCCAGCAGAAGAAGCAATAGATTTTTAACATGAATGGGCATAGCCATCCACTATAGATCTAAAAACCTGTAGGAGATTTTTATTGCTGGCCCCAAGAGTAAGTCCTGGAGCACTACGGCAAATTGGTCTAGAGTCGCCTAATCACAGAAATCCTTCTGAACCACAAAGTGCTTGGAGACATTGGGAGGATTTTTGATTGTTGCTGTTGTTGTTTTCTTTCCAAGCGCCTTAAATACGGTTTTAACATTGCCAAACCACYATTAGCACCTTCCAGACCTGAAACAGTTGTGCTCTTTAGGAGGAGATAATCTCAGACAGTGAAAAGCGAGAGGGCCTCTCAGGAGAGGAAGGATTGGGGTGGCTGAGCCAGAGCTGGCCCGTGGCCCTGTGCCCTGCGCTGGGGCGTTCGTCACACGGYGAGGGAGCAGGAGTGCTGCCAGCCAAGGTTCTTTGGAGACAACAACAGCCTTGTGAGCACGCAGGAGCACCATTGAGGAGGTTTTTTTTTCTTTTTCTTTTACCTTGTTGAACCTTTACCTCTGTTGAACTTGCTCTGTGTCTGGCCCAGCTGCTGRGATGCGAATTGTTGGCAATGGGCTGATCTTAGAAGGAAAGGCAAGGCAGGCAACAAGGCTGGTTACATTTTGCATGTTACATTCGTTTGTTTCCAATATTCCCTTCTGAAGGTCTGGGCAGACGTACAAGGCTGCATTAACAGTGTGTGAACAAAATGTACATGGATTATGTGGCATTCCTTGGTCTGCTTGCAGGAAAAGCAGTCAGAAGAGAATGAGACAGTGAGGAAGTGGTGAGGGAGCTCAGGGTGAGAGCAGTGAAGATGTTGGTGGGGTCAGCTGATGCCCATCCTGGGTGTTCAAAATGCTGCATTCTTTGGGATAGTTTGCCTTGCTTCTGGGCATATATTGTGTGGTTTTGCACACAGAAGAATGTGTTGTAGCTTTTGGATCCTTTTTGTGATGGCACAAAATGGGGTGAACTTTAGGGGTCCCCYTGAGGTTTCTAAATGCTCCCTTAGGAATTTGTATTGAAGATTTCTGTTCAAGCTACTTTACTTTTTCATGATCTGAGGTTCRGTATCTATTTTTTCTAGTGAATGTAGTGCTTTATTTTCTACCTGAAACTTGCTGTGGCTGTTCCTTTTGAGGCTGACAATGTGCGGGCGTTCTTTTCAAGGACGTTTGTAGGTTTGTAACCCTGAAAGTGCAAGTTATTATAATTCCTTAAGAAAGAAAATGAGTAAACCTTGGCTTACAAAAAACCATTCTTATTGTCAAAACCCTCATATTGTCTTCCTTATGCCACCTGCAGTTGTGTAGCCAGCTTTGTTATTTCTCGTTTCTCAGCTTGGCAAGTTCTAGTTCCATTATTTATGCAGCTCAGGAYTGGCAGTCTTCCACTGCCATTAAGAGGGTGATTTGCAGATCTGCAAGCACAAAACTTTTTGCTTTGAGGACGGCCTTGCATTTGGTTTACAGCTGGTTACTGGTAAGACAAGGAAGATCTTGATCCTGTGACATTGGAAGGTGAAAATCAGTGATGCTAGTGTTTGTAGTTCATGAGCCTGGCACAGCTACAACTGAAGATCTGTACACAACAAGACCARTGCAATGTGATGAGCTGTCAGAGTAGCTCTGACAAGAATAATTMTGTTTTCTTTAATTGTTTGKTTTTGGCTTGKTTTTTGTTTGTTGCGCTTTTTTTKKTTKKTTTKKTTTTKKTTTTTTCTGGGGCATTTTTGTCTAAGAAACATCAGTAATCACCTCTCCCTTCCATTTCTCAGTCTCTGTGTGATGAATCACAAGAAATTTACRCCACTGAAAATGCAGGAACTCCCCTGAATTTTTAGTTGTGAAATCTGGCAATTGAGTTGTCAGTCGATTTGTCTGCAAATCACAGCATCATGACTAAAATTATCTTTCATAAATGTAATGAAGCTGCCTGAAATCTAAAACTATTAGCTGAATGGCAGAACTTATAATGTACAAACATTGATTTTTCAAAGGTCTCTGTAATCTGGAGAGAAAAATGCTGCAGTATTTCCTACARTTTCCCAATGTCCAATTGTGACATCTTCTCAAGAAATTGAAAACCTTTTTTTGTTTAATAGGAGTTACATTTGGATAGTGAAAGAAAAGTTTTGTCATGTGAGTTGCATGATCAGGCCTGATTCCCATTTGTTTCAGAATTGGGAAATAACTGTCTTTTCACGAATTTGCACCCATCTGAGACGTGAAATAAATGTAGTACTTTTTCCCAGTTAAAAGACTTGGGAATAAAAAGAAAAAAAAAAGTAAGTGGCCATGATATCCTGTTTTGTAATCCAGAACCTTAAGATTTAAAGGTAAATGTCAAATTATCACCAGAGCTATAATTGTGCTGCAATAACTCTGAATTGGAAATACTTTTGATTCTTAATTTCTGCTGTTCTTTCCACCAAGGTTTTATTGCATTGCAAAATTAATGACTCCTATTTTCTTCTTTTCATTTGCTGCATCCCTGTGGTATTATTTGGTTCATTAGTAAATCAGCTCAACTGCAGAATCATAGGAAAAACACCTAGGCTGATGTTTAAAAACACAGATTGTCTCTCAAGTAAAAAAAAAAACTAACTCAAAAAACAACCTAAAAGCTATATTTCACTTTTACTCCTTTGTGTAAGGCTTGCCAGATGTCCTGCAGACCTTAGTTAAACATGCTAAGAATAAAATGCATACTGATATATCTGGGGTACTGAATAATTGCTTCATGTTTTTATGTCTGTTTATTTAATCAATATTTTGGTCTCTCAGATTTTCTTGATATTATTTTGATGGATGTTTGCTAGATTCCAATTTTCCCCAGAAGAAATAAGTTGCTAAAAATCTTTTTGATAAGAGGGGAAAAAAAAAAGAAATAATTGACTTCAGCCAGTGCCAGTTGGCTTTATCAAAAACTATTACTCAAAATGCCAAATCTAGTTTTCTGCCACTGTTGTGAGCTATTCCTTCTGTATGGCAGATTTCACCCTAACTGTTCCAATTCAAAGTCAGTGGTCGCCACTACTGAAATACAAATGTCTGCTGTAATCCTGAGAATTAATTTTATTCACTTTGTAGTTTGTGAGGCAGTTTGGTAGGTATAATGGATTCACAGAATCATCAAACAGTTGTTTTTTCTTGGACCCTTCTAAGGCATCTTGTACAGACTTTTTCCTACCCTTCCCCACTCCTCTCCCCTCACTTCCTCCAAAARAAAGTTCAAGCAGGTATATTAGAAAATATACTTTTATTTCTCGGAGTTACTCCTTACAATCAATCATCTTCCCTTATGMAAGTAGGCTGTATAGCAAACAATCCTCTACAGGAAAGCATTTTAATCTACTGTTAATGAATACTCTTATATAGAAATGAAGGAATAGAAATTTGTTAGTTCCTTCCTTTGGTAATTATGGAGATAGAGCTTTCTAATGTAGTTTCCTGTTACATTARTATAATGTAACCTGTTTCCTCTGGAAATTTACCCTTTAGATGACTGTTTTAAAATTAAACAGCTATTGCAGTCTTTCATTTCACATTTATACTCATCCTGTTGAGAATGACACTCATTGTTTGTTCACATCTAKACCATTACTGCAGGTGCAGCAGTATTGTCATTAAGTAGGAATCAAAGTTGCATTTTTTCATGAATTGTGTATATACAAATGGGGTCCAACCTCCCTGCTCAGCCAGGGTCATCCTGGAGCACAGGGTGCAGGACTGAGTCCAGACAGTTCTGGAATATCTCCAGTGAGGGAGACTCCACAACCTCCCTGGGCACCTGTTCCAGTGCGTGGTCACTYACGCAGTAAAGAAGTTCTTCCTCATATTCATGTGGAGTTTCCTGTGTTCCAGTTTCTGCCCATTGCCTCTTGTCCCCTTGCTCAGMASCCCTGGRAAGAGCCTGGCTCCATCCTCATGGCMTGCCCCCTTCAGATCCTTATATACACTGATAAGGTTGTGTTCCTTTGTCTTATTGTGTGTGCAGGATTGCATGCTTTACTGTATTTTGATGTTGCACAAGGGATTGATAGGAAACACAAGAAGAATTATTTTCACAGGGCAATCATTTTAAACCTGAAATTTTATATTATAAAGCCCGAGAAGTAAGAAATTTTCAAGCGAAGTACATGTGGTGAAAGGCATYTAATCAAAATTTGAGGGATTTCAAAGAGCGCTTCTTAAATGGTGTGGGACTATGGAAAATAATGGTACAAAAGCATTTTAAAAAAGGAGTAAATTTCAGAGGCATGCAGAGAAAAAACTGAATGAGTTTGAATAAGTTATAACGGAACTTACAATGTTGATTATAAGTTCCTTATGAAAAATGGAGTACCCCAAATAAATGAATAATTTATTAAAACTTTAAATAAACATACCAAATCAGTTGCTATTTAAACATTTATATGAGTTGAGGTCTTGTGAGATAGGAAGAGTTAGGTTCAAGTTTTGCTTGTTCAAGGTTTGTCATCTGAGACATGGCAAATCTCAAGTGATGGGAGACCAGTTATGTGTGGCAAAAGGGCGAGCAGAAGGCTGCCCTTTTGGGCAGCTTTGGTTTTGGAATGCAACTGTTTTATCCAAATGATGTTCCCATCAGGTGAATACGCTCGCTTTCTTTTGGAGGTCCCAAGAATTTYTTTAACAAAGAATGTCTAGCAAAGAAAAAGTATTCTTCTTTACTCTTARAAGTATTTGGAGACCTTATTTTTCAGTCTTCCTTCCTAGATGCTTGCTCAGATTCATCATCTTGATTACCTGTCTGTTTCTCTTGCAGTCTGAGAGTAAATCCAAATAATGTAGTTTACTGCAGTGCTTTCCAGGTAGTGAGTTTATTTTCTGTTCTTGGTCCTTGGCTTTTTTATTTTTATTTCCAATGCTACCGTCTATCCTGTGTTTATAAATCTGCTCCTCTTGCCCATCCTCCTATGCTGTAGGTTGGTCTCTTTCCTTCTTCTGACTGCCACTCACACCGTTCTTGTTCATTATCAGTTGTTATCAGCAAAGGAAGGGGCAAGGGGGATTCCATTACACAGTGATAAATTAGAATATTATTTATGCTTAGCAAAAGCAAACATCCTCCTGTASCTCACCTCAAGTTCTGTGTCCAGTTCTGGGCCCCTCAGTTCAGGGAGGACATTGAGGAATGAGKCCAGAGAAGGGCACTGGAGCTGATGAAGGATCTGAAACACAAATCCTGTGAGGAGCAGCTGAGGGAGCYGGGGCTGTTTAGCCTGGAGAAAAGGAGGCTCAGGGGTGACCTTATCACTTTGCAAGCACCTGAGAGGAGGCTGTAGTCGGATGGGTCCGTCTCTTCTCCCAGGTAACTAGAGAAAAACCTTAACATAACAGCAGAAGAATTCTTAGTGACTTGCAGCACTCTCTCTTGCATAGTGTGCTATTCCTCAGTATTTGTGAGAAATTAAACTGTTAAATACTTTCAATGAAGTGTTTATGTGTAAATACTCGATCATATGTGATAACAGTCTTTGGTCTAAAACATTCCAATGGTTTGGGAACTGCCAAGCTTCAAATCAGCAGTCAGGGCTCCGTGAAGGATGGGAGGGGTGGCAATTAGAAAATAAAATTAAGATTATATTTTAATAATAGCAGGCTAAGCTTGATTATATTTTAATAATAGCAGGCTAAGCTTATTTGCAGTTTTGTTTGGTGAACTATTTGCACCATGGTTGGCGTTGCTTTATGAAAGACCAGAATAGGAATGAAAAAGACCTTTTGAGATGAGAATGTCTGCACTACATTGTGCTGCTGCAGGTGTTTATATGAGGAGACTGAAACTGGGGTGAGTTATAATAGAAGTATATTTGCACTATTATTGGAGTGATTTACATCTGCTGTGAAATATTTAAATTCTAGCTGTGTTTTCCACAAAGTGACTGTACATTTCATAAAGTATAGGGTGAGGCATCAAGAGATCTGAATTCATGTTGTTTAAGTATCAATTTCCTTTGTGTTTGCTGAGATGCTCAACCATTTGAGCGTACTCTCCCTTTCTATAAAAGAGAAATAACTGAAGAGAATAAATTGTTTCATAGTAAAACGAAGAGTAGTTGAAGAGAAAAAAATGCATGTCTTGATGGGAACATTTTGAACATATTGGTAACATACTRCAGAAAACCTTGGCAGTTTTCTCAGTGTCAGCTAGTTATTATCTTTCATGTGTGCACTTTCAGCAAAAAGACCCACGTTTTAACTGTGAAGAATCATCCTTTTTCTTGCCCTGACTTGCTTTGTTAAGCAAAACTCTTGGGGCCTCAAAGAAAGCAAGTATGTTCACACGATGAGAACATTTGGATAATACATTTACATGATGCTCCTGCAAATATTCAGTGTTTGTTTTATGGTCTTTTATTCTTAGAAGAATACATTAGTTTTTCATATATTTAAAATAATAAAAATGTTTAATATAKGTTTCATAGACTTATACATCTATAYTGAGGTTATCCATAAAGACACCATAAAGTGAAGAGTTACAGCAGTGTTTAAAACAAGTCAGTGGTGCTTCTTTTTCTGCCAGAGATCAGTCCCACTGCTCAGACTTTGAATCCGCCTGGAAGTCAATCTGGAGTTCCCTGGAGGTTTTACGTGCCACTTCAGGGTGAAAAGGGTTTGAGATCCTTCCTTTTGAATTCTGCTGTATTTTTTGTGCAGCATTGTAGTCTTACTGATTGCTTGGCAATGATTYCTCTTTTTTTTTCCCTTGGAGGGTTTTTCTTTTTTTTTAAAGTTGTGGGACAGCTGCAGTGTGTAATTTGCCTATGTTCCAAAGAAACCAGAAGTCTGAAAAAATATGAGTGTAGCTTTTTATTATTTYATCTTTGTAGAGGAAGAAGCAAATAGCATTCACCTGCTCTAGAAAGAGAGGCTCGCACTTCTTGCTGTAACTGCAAATGACTGTAACTAAGGCAGGAAGCTTTTTCTTCATCTTCTGAGAAGATCTAGGAAAGGAGGAGCAACACAAAGGTGAGGTCTGTACTAGAAATGCTGAATTTAAATTTCAGTATAATTTTTTAAGTTGAAGGAACTAGGAGGCACCAGTTTTGTTGCTAATGACAAAATGTTCTTTGAGCTCCAAATGCTGTTATGAAACTTAAGATCATAAGCTTTTGGGACCAAGGCTAAATCAACTTGSTGGGAGCCTGGTGCAGCTGGTGCTGTATCCTTTGTTCTTTAAGCCTATTTTGTTATAAAAGCCCTGAGAGGGCCTCCAAAGAGTGTGATGTAATGGGATGCTGTTGCCTTGCTTGACTCCGTCATTGAGGTTGTTTCCTTTAATGTTTACAGTTTTCTGTATTTTGTGGAAATTTTAAGTCTACAAACAGTGCTAGGTCCTTCTAAAATAATTAGGTTTTCAAGTTTAAGTGAGTGTAGGAAACAGGAAAGTATAAGGTAATGTTTTCTGTCCTGTAGGGATTGATCTTTACCTTTGTTGTCCAAGGGTATTTGAAACTTCATCCAGATTTATCTCTGTTTCTTTGCCCTTAGTCAAAATTAGTCTCACAAATAAGGAAGTCAGTGAAGATAAAGGCTGTTTAGTTTGACTTAAAAATGCAGACGCTGGGGCCTAGATGGCACAATATCTGCCACATCTCATAGTGAGGAAAGCTGAATTACCTATCCCTCCTTTGTTTTCCAAATGCAGACATTTAGTTATTARTTCCTTTTTTTGTTAGCTGTTGAATTCATCCTCAGAACTCAATACTGTTTTGTTTCCCCCAATAAGAAGAAGCATTGCTAGAGAATGTAGTGATTCAGGTACGACCAACTTTCTTTGTATTTAAAAACATAATCTTCATACAGTGGGAGCCACGTAGTGCCATCACTTGCTAGAAGCTCAGGAGCAAAGGACAGTGTCTGTCCCAGGATCTCCTGAAGCTGGGGAGGAGCTGACTTCCCAGGGACACATCAGGTTGTATCCCTTGCAGCAGTTCTTCCACGCTCCCTGATGTAGGAATCCCCAGTTGCATCTGTTTTTGCCACCTGCATTGCCAGTTTGGGGCAGCTTTCAGCAGCTCAGGATCACCTCTAGAGTGCATTTATATGATGGTTATTCATCATATCATACATTTCAAAAAGTGAATCGATGTAGTAGAGCTTGGAACTCACCAGTTGTGTCTCACTAAGGCAGAAAAAAAAAAGTGACTGTCAATAAAGTGTCTCTGTTACAGGTTTGGATTCTGCAGGAAAATCACATTTCTGGGCTGTGAATTATACAGGACACTAATGCAACAGAATCAAACTGGAGAAAAATAGTGGAAAGAGATATATTAAGAGAAGAATGACTTTCAAGGGCACTGCAGTGCAGCTGACAGTTTTTCTTGAAACATGAGTACAGAGGCTGTTGTAGTAATAATTGTGTGTTATCTACCTTACTGTCCAGTCACCTGTTATTTGTACTTTGGGTTTTTTTCCGAAGGAGTTTGCAATTTTTGTTTCTCTTCATATTTTTATTAACTTCTAGGTGTCATTTGTAAAGGCATTTCGCAGCTTCAGCAAGGTGATTTGAAGAGATTTTTTGAGATGTTTTGGTTGTTAATCTGAGTTTAATACAACATGAAAGAGAGTAACCGTAAGAGTTGTAAATAGTCCAGAGAGATTATGTTGAAAAAGAGACTTTGTTTTTTTGCTTACATGTAAAATGTGTTTTCTGGGAAGCATTTTGTGATGTTATTCAGGTAATTATTTTTCAGATAGTAAGTTAGAAGAGGACCAAATCTTTACTTAGAACTTTTTTTTTGCTTATGTAAACAAGTTTAAGCTTTATCTAATATATTTTTTATACTTTTGAAAGGGATCTGTTGAAAAGTACAAGAATTAGATTAAAAAATCCAAAGAAATTGCTTCRTATGGCAGACCAAAACCACTAAAATACATCAAGTTTGAAGTAATACCAGATCATATATGATGCTGATGAAAGGCAGTGACTACTGTGGTAAATTCCACCAACGCACAGCAGAATCTGAGCATTAAGTTTAGAACTGAGAATCCTTTTTCTTTTATGCAGTCTCTTTTTCCTTGAGGGAAGAGAATGGGGGAAGAAAAARTAAAGCCTAGGGACTGTAAAGTCCATGCAAAGCAAATTACTTCTTTTTTTCTTTCTAAAAGCATCATACAGACAGTGGGAGTAAGAGGTACATAAAGCCTTTGTACCTGGCAGCCATTTGATGWGCAGACTATCATTATTTCTGTTAAACTCTTGCAAGTCTTCTGCTGGAATCTGAATGCGTAATTTTAAGCCTTTGGCAGGAGAAGATGGCAGTCCTACTTTTGCTTCTGAATTCAAACAATGGATGTGGCATTCAGGAAGTTTTGCAGAATTATGTAAGTGCTTTTGTTAGGCCTTCCATACAGACTCCCATCGTTTCAAATTAGTTGAACATGCACGGGCATTGCCTGTTTCAAAGTCAAACCAGGGGAAAAAAACCCAACAAGAACAACTAAACAAAACCAAAAAATCCTCCTAGAAAGCCAACAAAAACCAACCAACAAATCACTCAGAAACTGGCACAAACATTCATAACTTTTAAGTGGTGAGACATAGACTGCATGTTTTTTCTTCGTGTGTTGGTGTTTTTTGCATTCCTGTGTAGAGACATGCTTAAAAAATGCCATCAACCAAAACTCAAATCAAGTTTGAGGGTTTACCTCCTTGAACAGTAGAAACTCCAGGTGTAGAGAAGACTGAAGGTACCTGTTGTTTAAGGTTGACTTTTCTAGTGTTTTAAGGTGGGGACTTTTTTTTTTTTTTTTTTTTTTTTTTTTTTTTTTTTTTTTTTTTTTTTTTTTTTTTTTTTTTTTTTTTTTTTTTTTT
>NW_026623233.1:1452454-1507588 GCF_030028575.1 Malurus melanocephalus | reverse complement strand
CTTTGCAACTATGTACATCTGTGCATCGCTGATATTTTTTTTTGTACTGCATATTGTGAACCCAAGAAATTGAGCATCATCAGTAGAAAACTCTGACATTTACAAGACTTAAACTTGCATTGCAGGTGCAACAAACAGACTGTTTCCATGTGGGGCATGTAAAGTGATTTCCTTAACACATAACTAATTATAAGTAAGATACAAATTTGGAAGCCCCGTTGTCTTCCAGTGTGATGTCTGCTGGGTAGCACCTCCCCACCCCTATAATCAGTTAGGTGATCATGTAGTGATTCCTCACTGTTTAGGTCACAAAACGTTCCTCTGGAATTTAGGGTTGTAAACAAACAGTGGTTTAAATACTTGCAYCCTTAGGATGTATCTCTTTAATCCAATTTTTCTATAGAGTATTCTTGTGTAACTGAAAATGTTCTCATTTCTGGAGTTCAGTCAGTGGTTCTTGAGGTTTGTTTTCAGTAGCTGCTGTCTACATTCAGCCTGGGTTTGTGGACTGAGACAGAAAATATATGATATTTGATAGCAGGATTGTATGCTGAATGTTTGCCTCTTTCTTATCAGTGRGAGTGTGCCCAACTGGCTTAATTCCTCCCTGATGCCCTACCAATGCACACTTGAAATTTGGTTGAGCAGTGACAAAGTTGCATTGATGTTGACATTTGACTCCATGTCAGCACTGAGATCTCTGTTGTGTTCTAATGTTGTAAGAGAGAGACCTTTTTTTAAGATTTTCTTTAGACATCCTGCACAATTGTTCATTTGTAGCTGAATGTTTCTCATGATGTGATTGCAGTAATTTAAAAAAAAGCTTTAAGAATCCTTTTTTTCCCCATCTTCTCTGAATATTGCTGTAGGATATTGAATTCTGTTCCTGTTACMTTAGTTAATATGTTTTGCAGAGGTTTTGATCAGTTGTATCACTGCTTGCTGCTTGTCCTCCAGCTGCTCACTGTTTTGCAGATCTCTCCCTTCTGTGCTTGTTTATTTYGAACACCAGAAATAAAGACCACTGAAATTCCATTAGCAGTGCTCTACTTTGCTCTCCATTTCCCACTAGATATGTTTACTTCATCTGAGGATGACTGGAAAAGGTAATTTAACTCTTGCTGCATTGCTGTTGTCCACCAAGCAACTCTTTTCCAGCACTGTGCTCTCCTCCTGCCGTGCTGCCAGGCGGCGCTGGGCTCCAGCCTTAGGGAGCCACATCCTCTTTATGCCTGCAGGATGTGTCATTCTCTTCCTTCTTGGCTTTTTTTCCCCCCTTCTGGGTAATACTCAGCGCTCTGTTTTATTTCCAGACTGATATTCAGAAAAGCATGCATAATTGAATGGTGCAGTCTAAAAGGTTAGAAGTGCAAAAGTTATTTTTAAGCATCTGTTTTCTGGTTCAGACGTAATGATATCTGAAGCATGTTTTCCAGGACAACTCTTAGGATAGTTTATTGTGTGGAAAGGCTGATCATAATCTATTGAAAGTGATGATTCCTTTCATATAACATTTTCTATTCAGCAGTGGGGCGAATTATGTAAAAGTTTATATAACACTGTATTAAAAAATTGCTGGTTTGTTTTTTTTGCAGTTTTTTTCCCCTCCCAAGAATTAAGGAAGCRTTCTTCCTTGGCTGGATTAGAGACACTCAGGCAACCATTGCCCATTGCTTGTAGATCACTGTTTAATGAGTATTGTAGAAATTAATTAGAGATGCTCCCTTGTTTTAAAACAAAACCAAACCAAAACCCCCACAAACTTGTAAGAGAGTTGTTGTCAGACRTAAGAAATGTGCCTGACTTACTTGTTTTGTTTATTGCTACAAAATACAAATAAAATGTGAATTTCAGTTTTGCAAATTTGCATTTTCATAATTACTTTCTAGGCTTTTGTTGAAATTCCCCTACATTTTGTTTCCAAAGGTAAAAAGCTAGGAGAAAAAGTAGATCATGAAGGTCATAAACATTCATATTTCAGAATGAAAGATAAGCTATAAATTTTAAAAATAAAAAAAACAGCTGTATGTAGAAAAAACCAGACACATTTTGCTGGTGTATTTAATTGAATTTATTCTGTTCTTTATATGTCATATTTTGTTTTTATTATAAAATGCCTGAGGCTTTTTAATGCTTTATCTGGGGAGTTTGGAGGATATATATATATATATATATAACTATAACAGTGTGCATTTTAAGAAAAGTCTGTTTTCAATAAAGGTTACAGATCTTTGATTTGATGAATTTCGTGGTATACTCCCTGAGCAGGGTTTGCATTAAAGCTGTATGCAGGTGGTTTTCCCCAATTTTAAACCTCATTTATTGAGCAGTATAAGAATCTTGTGTCTGTGACAAAATTTCTACCAAAAACCCCCAACAATAACAACAGAAAAACTCAACTAAAAAAAAAAATCCAAAACAAAAAAACACCCTATTTATAAGGATTACATCTTGAGAAATTATCAATTTTATTTCTGGACATACCTTTTGTATTCAAGATTCAAGGAGAATCTTGCCTTCATTGAATAGGATGAGTACGAAAAATATGTGTCAATAACCTGCAGAGTTTAAAACGGTGTTTTCCCCATGARTAGGCTTTTTTGTTTTTTTACAGTTGAAAGTTCAGAAGAACCAAGATATTAATAGTGTGAATAAAATATAAGGGCAATATATAAAAGAATCATGGCATCATTAAGGTTGGGAAGAGTCTTAGACAACTGAGTCCAAAACCATGTTCCTGAGTGCCACATTCACACATTTTTTTGCACACTTCCCAGGGATACTCTGATTTCTTATCAAATTGTATAAATCTTTTGCCCCTTATTAAAGATTTTCATGGGGAGGAACAGGCATGTCGAGGAATATATATTATAAAAGAGCCATTCAGTAATATTATCGTATAAAATAAGAATTGAATTTGCCTAGACTTTTCTACAGAAAAGCAGAACGCCCAATCTTTCTTTTCCTCAAAATGGAAGTTTTATGTAAATTGTGAATATAGGTGCCTTTTGCTGACAGTTGAGAGCCTTCTATAGTTTGAGCTTTGCCTTAGATTGACAGGAAACAGCCCTGGGTTTTTCACTGACCTCAGAGCATTGCTCACATGAGCCCTTGGAGGAGGCTGGTCTGGCAGAGGTTGAGGGGTTGCTGTTACTCTGTTTGTCCATAGCGGGGTGTGGGTAAGGTGATGCTTTCCTGTGCTTTGTCCAGCCTGTCTTGGTGATGTCTCCATGCTGTCCCTCTGCCACCCTGGGGCTCACACAGCCACCGTGCCATCAGTGTGGAAGAGGAGGAGGAACATACAGCCAGTGGATGTAGTGAGTGGTGAGCTGGCCGGTGTGGTCCCTTTTTRTTGGAGCCTGTTGATAAGTAGTGTGGAAAGAGTTCAGTCTGGAATTCTGGGGCCAGGCAACACCTGCATTGGGGTAGAAAAACTCCCTTTTAAATTTTATTTTATTTAGTAGCCAGCCTGCTTGGTGAAGTTTGGCAAATGAGGCTCAGAAGACTRTGCTGGTTATCTGGTGAGGGATGCTGGCTGCTCTCAGGTTTCTTCTGCTTCAGGGCTCAAAGATAATGCACATCTCACTTGACCATCTTCTTTTGTTAACACCTTTTTATTAAGACTATATTGTTTGCCATGCTTGGTGCATTTCTAATTCAGTAAACGAAGCCCTTATATAAGCTTTGTGTGCTACAGCATCATCTAGGAACAATGTGGACTGCTTTCTGAGAGAAGTAGTTWTTCATTTTGTTTGTTTCTTTAGGATGAGAATGATTGTGAAAAATAACATGTTATTTCTTTAATTCACTTGGATGTAAATTGCCTTGGAAGAAGGAGGATARCAACAACCTGCAATTGCCAAAGAAAAAAGGGAAAAAATGTGAAAGAAAAACATTTTTAACAAGAATAGAGTGTTTAAATACATTTCTCTAAAAATAGCTGAGATAAAGTATGTCATTCTGCTCTATTTCAGTCACATTGGTTTGTTTCATAGATTTGTTTTTAGTCTCAGTTCCTTCAGGCAGAGAAATTTAAGAAACATGAGATCATTGCATCTCTGAAGGTAGGCCACCACGAGGCTCCAAAGCCTTGGAAACTCGGTTACCATAACGCCTGTAATCCCCCATGGGAAAACTTCTGTGTGGTTGAACTAAAATGGCCTATGATGTGGAATTCATTTTTGACTCTTTTAAGAAATTGAAATGAAGGTGTAAGGAGGTGGTGGCATAAGACAATAGTCTAAATGTGAAACCAAAGCCAAGGAAAGAAAAGCCCCGCTGATTTCGCATCCTTTTTTTCCAGTAAAAAAGGATGAATAAAGCTAGACTAGCTACAAAAAATGTTGTATTTGCTTTCATAAATTACAGTCATGAAGTCATAAACCAGTCCAGATTAGAAGGGAACTTTAAAGATGATATGGTTCAAACTGTTTTAAGATTGGGAGTCTAGATTAAATTATCTAGCATCCTCTCTAATCTCATCTTGGAAACTGTCCAGTGATGGGATCTCTACCACATCTCTGGAGAAAGGCTGTTGCTGGGAGTGATCATCATTCTCACTCTATTTTATGATGAGGTGAAATAATTCCCGGTGTAGCTTGTACCCTTTTCCTCTTGTCTTCTTGTGGCATCTTTGTAGAGAGAACCTCCATCTTCTTTGGAGCTGCCCATTACATACTGGAATACTGTTGTGGGATCCTTCCTGAGCCTTCTTTTCTCCAGGGAGAAAAGAGTTAACTCCTGTCTTTCCTCAAAGGGCATCTCCTGTAGCCCTTTGGTCGTTTTTATGGCCTTTCTTTGGAGCTTCTCTGGTCTGTGTGCATCTTGCTTGAATTGTGGGGATGAGAACAGGGTATGGTACTGCAGGTATGGCCAGAGAAATGCTGAGTGGAGTGGGATGGTCACATCCCTGCCTCTCCTGCTGAAGCCCCTGTGGATGCAGCCCAGGATTCAATCCATGGCTGCAATGACACACTGCTGATTCACATGCAGCTTGTTCCCCAAGACCCCCAGGTTCCTTTGAGCTCAGCTGCTCCCCACCCATGTCAGTCCTATTCTGTGCACTGAATGCTTTGCTGAAGTCCCGGTGAACAACATCCTCTTCTCCTTGTGTCGACAGAAGAGATTATTTTGTTGTAGAAGCTGATCAGGTTAGCCAGCATAGTTTGCCCTCAGTAAATCCAGGGTAGCTTTTCCCAGTCATTTGCTTCATTAGGTTCATTACATCTACTTGTTTTGTGACCAAGCTGAAAGCCCTCAGGTTGCACGAAATTTACAGTGAAAGGGATTGAGAAAAGTTACCTTGGAAATTAAGCTGTGAAAGTTAAAGTGATTCAGGGTTGGTAAGGTTCTTTAACCTTCCCTACAGTTCTTTTTTTTTTCTTTTTTAAAGCTCCTTTATAAAAATAAAAGAAGCTTTCCAGGGTGTGCTTGATACRTAAAATAGATTGGCTTACCATGGAGTAATGCTGTGTGGCACCTGCTGAGCAGAAAATAATGATGTTTCAGTATATCACAGGAAAAAATACCTAGATGTTAAGAGCATAATATTACATGTGTTCAGTAAAAAAGGGATTCAGTGATGATATTTAAAGAAAATATTAAAGTGATTGCAAAAAAAGAAATMATATTTATTATAAAAAGCAGTTGTCTGGCACACAAGGTAATTTAGCATTCAAATCAGAGTTCTTTTAGGAGAAGCACCTGCATAAGAAATAGCAGATTTTTTAAAAAATCTTTTAAGGCAAAGAGAAGCTACTTAGAAGATGAAAGAGTGAACCAAAGTAACTGGCCATAGTGGATAGAAGATCATACGTGTTTTCATCTTGCACAGATGTAATCTTTTTAAAGGTTACTGTGTTTTTTTTATGAATAGAGGGATATATATTGGTTTATTAGTCATTGTATCTCTTGTTTTTGTTCCTTATTCTGTCACAGGGAGTCAGCAAGAATACCTTTTACTGGCTAGATGAGGGATTAAATGAAAACAAATTGTTGTTCTCTTTTTTTCTTTCTTTCTTTTTTTTTTTTTTTTTTTTTTTTTTTTTTTTTTTTTTGAGCAAGCTTGTTTTCTTGGCAGACTGGACTAGATTCCATATGGGAGTGAAATAAACCTCATTGTTTTCCATTTGGTTGAGATCTAATTCTCGTAGGGTAATCAGCAGCTTTTGAATAAAAGTCTTTTGCAGAGAAGTTTGCTTTTCAGGCAAAGGAAAGCTGTAAATCCCTTTTCCAAATATCAGATGTGCTCAAGAAATTGAGTAGTTTTCTTTAACTTCTAAAGTGAACCATCTGAGGTACGTGGTTATGAAGTTCATGCAATTGGGTTTGTTGAAAATTGGTCTGGTGCCATAAGACCCTGTTGTGTTTTTTAGGGAGGGAGCAAATTCTCTCTGCAGCCATTTTCCGCTTGGTTTTACGGTCCTCTYGAAATTTTGGTTTATTTTCATTAGGGCGTTGATAAAGATACCTCTAATAACAAAGAGGAATGTGTAGTTGAAAATGTTACACTGATAATATTTTGGGTATTGTTACTGCCATTCAGAAGGTCCTTTATAAATTCTTCTCAGGCTTGTCCTTATTAAATTTAGGTGAGCTAGAGAAATTCTTTGTTCTCTATAAGCCTTTGGTAATTGAATGGAGAAAACATTTAGTATTCTACTGCTCCTCTTCCCAGAGACTTTCTCTAGTGAGAAACTAGACTAGTAAGTAGAGCAACTGGGACTTGGAGAGAAGTCCCAGAATGGGTTAATTTGAATCTTCTCCTCTACCTCCCAGGATTTAATGGTTTTAGAAATCCGATGAAGAATTGTTCCGGAAAAAATAGAAGTTACAGTATATTCTCAGTCTTTGAACTGTGAAGAGCATCTAGAGGAGGAGATAGTGGTGCTGCTTCACTGTAAACCTCCAACAGAAATGCTAATTAATTTTCCAGTGATTTTCAAGAAGTTTTTGTAGTGATCTCTTTTCCTCAGAGTATTGGGTATSCTCCCCTGGACAGAGAAAGTTCAGTGTCGTGGAAGATTACACTGAAAATCTTTTTGCTAACGTTAAGAAAAAGCTGCATCTCTTTACTTCATGTATTGTTTCATTTCCAGCTGTAAGAATTTATGTTGTATGACTAATATGGTAGTTATAAAAACAGGAAGAAAACAAGCTTGTTAGAAATTGAGTGTTTTCTAGAGTTTAAAATGAGTGACCTTTGTTTTCCCTCCAAACTTCTGAAAATCTGTGCAGTGACTCTTCCTGGGGCAGAATTAATAACAGTCCTGCAACTTCAACAAAGATGCAAAATAATGTGAATTAAGAAGATACATGGGATTAGTTTTTAATTCTCCTCCTCTCTTTGTTCCAAAAGCAGGTATTTAGTTMATATATTTCTTTCATGTGGTTAATGATACCAAACTTGCAAAGCKTGATGTTTTGTTGGTGATAACTGGCTGATTCCTTGAAAAGATGAGGTGTGTAAAACCAAACCTTTTGTATGCTACAGGGGTTAAGTAGTGATTTTGTTCTTCGCAGTGATGAGGAACTCTGTTAGTTCAGTCTTACTGTGATTTTTATTGAGCTCTGTTTGATGGATTTGCCCCTGCTTGAGCATAAAAAGAGATTTTGCATTTACATGGAACTTTGTTTTACATAGTCCCTGTTGTGGGAGGTTGTCTTTTGATGTTATAGACCACATGAATTATAATGGATTATAATTACTTACTGCTCAGTATTTTGGTCAAAATACTAACCAAAATAATAGAAAATATGACCAAAATAACACAAACCCAAAAGTATGCTGAAATCCTGAACCACTAAGTTTGCATTTTGAGAGAGTATCTGAAATTGCTGTAATATTATTACTTGTGATTGTAGAGTGCTTTGGCTTTTTAATGGTACTCCTGTATTTACTTTTCTAAATAATTCTCTTTCTCTCATCGTGTGCATGTGCTCCTCCAAATTAACTCAAGGGTACTTAGGAGAACTTAATTATGAGAGGTATTAACTCAGAAGCTAGCTACCACTGTTGTCTAGTAGCTGATAGSAGTGCAACAGGAGTCCCAGGAGTGGCAGAGCAGCATTCCCCTGCGAGCACTTCACACTCAGGAGTGCCCTGTGWCTGTTCCCAGGTTGCTGCTTTTCCTTATCTTTGGGTGGGCTCCAGCTCTCCCATTTCCTACACCTCTTGGTCTCTGTTGCCCATCTGCAAACACAAGGGCCTTACAGTGTAGGCAGTCAAGAAGACTTTTCACACCCATGCCCAGCTGTTCAGGCTCTTCTGATGCCAAAACACATCCTGACCTGGAGCCTCAGGTGTCCTAGCATCTAGTCTGAAGTGGTTTGTCTAGTTTTCCATTAGTAAGGGTTGAACGAGCTGTTAGCAAAGGATGATTTGTTTCATTTTCTATGTGCCATGCCTTCGCTGTCTTTAATGTGAAATGGAGTGAAGGAAGTTAGGCTCAGCAAAGTGAATCCCAGCCCCTTCGTCCATGTTTCTGTGTCCTCTGGGCATGTGTGTTACCTTTCAAAGCAGTCAATCCTTACCTTCAGTGGTGTCAGAGAAATACAGATGCAGACACAACCATAAAACAGAAAAGGTTTTAGGACAAAGGACATGCAAGGTCCTTTTAGTGATTTACAGAAGGATGGGTTTTGTCTCAAAGAAGCATAATATGAATCCTACGTAATTTAACTGGGTTTGCCAATTGTGTGTGGGTTAATTCTTCACTGGTCTTTGGACTAATAAGACAATTCCTGGATCCTATTTTTTATGTGGTTGTTTTCAAGACTGAAATCATGTTGTGTAGATGGGGCTGTARTTTTTGTTGCTTGTTTTTACATCTTCTGTTTATAATAATGCAAAAGATGGCAGCTATCTATGTGTTGGGTCTGGGGGCTGGGTACTCGTGAAGGGAAAACAGGAGCAATTATTCTTAGCTTGGAATTTTTTGATGAGCCAGTAATATAGAGTATGAAAAGAACCAKATCTGTGTAAAAAGTAGAACATTGTGGGGAATATGCAAGGGGAAGAGAGCTGAGAGGATGCCTGGTGAAGTGGCATGGACCTCAAGAAAACAATAAAAAGTGCGTGCTGTTTAGGTTTTTGCTGCCTATACCCATGGGAGGTGTCAGAGCAGCTGTTTGGCAGTCTGGGGGCATGAGGCTGGGTGGCAGTTCTGTGCTGAAATAGAAAGGTTTAGCTGATGCTTTTCACTTGGCGACGTGCTCTGTGAAACTGCTCTCCAGCAGAAGTTCTAAAAGAGGATCAATACATCATGTGTCACTGGAAGTGGCAGTGTGCTTTTAGCATGAGCTGTAAAAGTTGTTTTCTGAGGAAGAGGAACTTGCCAAGCTACCTGGGCTTTCTGCTGCAGTCAGTTTATGTATCAAATAGAATGTGCTGTTACCATGGGGGAAGAGTCAGCCGAGCCCAAGCTGGTGTTGACTGAAAGGAGCTGTCATASGGTCACTGAGGGTGGAGAGGGAGCTCAAAAGGACTCCAGTTCAGCCTCTTTCTGAAAGCAAGGCTGGTGCTGCATTTGAGATGCTCTACACTCTGCTCCAGTTTTGGTCTTTGGGCAACTTGTTCCAGTGCTTCACCAGGGTTACAATGATTTTTTTTTCCCTTGTGTGACTATAATGAATAGTGCTGTGGCACACCCACGATGCTGGCAGCAGCAGGCAGAACACAGGGATAGCAGAAGAGCATATGCAACTCCTGTAGCTCCGACTGTGTAGAACTAGGGGCAGTTGACAGTGTAAATTGCAAGATGATGTTACAGAGAAGCCTCACAAAATAGATGCTGATGTCTCTACAACTCTGGAGCAAAAGAAAAACGTGTCTCTGTAAACACAGACTTCATGTGCAAATTGATTTTGAGGTATCAGTGTCCTAGAAAAATCTCCCAAAATCTGTACGACTGATGTGGGCGCCAGCACTTGGCTCAGCTCCTGGGCTGTGGTTTGCTGCTGCCTGGCAAGGAGCAGAGGGAGCCAGGGCACCTTCAATGCTGAGAATTCATTTGGGACAGAAACCTACATCTGGAAAAGTATTAACATCTGCAGTGTTTTGTTCCGCTAAATATAATTTCCAGGGGGGGAAAAAAATAAATATTCATTTAAATATGCATCTCAAAGGCTTGTGTAGAGAATCACAGCTGGCCTAGTGCCTTCAGGAAAGAAAGTGTATTGCCTTTGGTTTCTGTACATTCATCTTTTAGCTGATTTCTTTTTTTAAAAAAAGGCCTTAGTATGCAACCAGTTGTGTAAGTACTGTTCAAATGTTGCTGTCATCAGTATATTTGCATATCATCTTTATTTATACTGTGTGATTGCTGACAGCTTCAGTTTTTCTTTTGATAACTCCATTGGGTTAACTGAGGCATCTTCTGTCGAAGCTTCTCTTTGATTGAGCTCTCACCCTCACTCCTTAGGTCAGCTGTAGACAGCGCAGGGCACGCAGGGCAGGCACAGAGAGAAATCACTGTTAGTGCTCTTCCCATTTCTTCTGCTGTTTCATTTTCTCTTGCAAAAGAGTGCTGCCTTTTAACTTTTTTTTTTTTTTTTTCTGAGTACTTCCAAAGAGTAGCAAGTTTCACAGCTCTTTTTCCCCCCCTTAATGATATATATACCTTTTCTAGTTTGAGACACAATGGCTGCAGCTCTTGGTTTAGAGAGCTCTTTATTCTCACTTCATATTAATTCTCTTCAGCCTTTTTTTCTGACAACCTAGCGAGGTTGTATGTTGTGGTGTGCTCATTGTAAAACGTACTTTTCAGTTGCTTCAGTCATTCTCATCATGTTCTTCTGAACCCTTTTCAAAATATGGGCACACAAATTGGGTATTTTTCTCCGATACTGTCTTGGGGGAGCTGCTACAACAATAGATGTCATATGAACTCTTTATTATTTCAGATTATATGAGATTCAAGTTTACAACTTCAAATTTCATTTTGTTAGGTCTCCTGAATGTTTTCCTAGGAAATCTGTTTCGTTTTTTAGCTCTTAATGATCCCTAATGCTTGTTCATATTTTTTTTTAGATTGAACTTCATGATTAAGTGTGGCCTTCTTAATTTTTATTTTTTAAATTTCTAGTAGATCTCTGGTTCTTTACTTGTGCCTTTTTGTTTGTGGAAGTCAAATTACTGTCTTCAGTGAACCATACCACTCGTTTTCTTGGCATAATTATTTATTATCTGATTTTGCATTGTCAAGTAACTCAATTTTTTTCAAGTAATTCACTGAAAATACTGTAGATCATAGCATGTTGTCAATATAGTCAGTCAAAGGTGTTGTGTTGGTAATCACTGCTAGAAATCTATTACCAATCAAATTTCTAATGTTGCAAAAAATATTTGAAATTGGGTTGACGTGAAGTTTTGCCTTAAATCCATACTGAATTASCTGTATTTTCCTTGGGCCTCTAAAACTCCTTGATGCTAGCTTTAGCTACTCATTTTATTATATTAATGTTTTCAAGGTTAAAAAAAGGACACGTAAGTTTAGAAAAGTAAAAAAAAGACACCTAAGCTTAGAAAAGTACTACTTTTAGATTTGTATTTTTTGTGTTACAATTATAGCTCTATCACTTGATAGGCAATCTTCATACTAGTGTTGAAGCCACTTCCCCCGACCTGTTTTTAGCCTCACTAGAGGTAGGTTTGTTTTTTGGCCTCCTGAATACTTTGTAACTTGAAATTTTGTATATAACAGAAGGCATGTTGATGAAGAATCTGTTTATAGATGTCATGCTTGACTGAGCATATAATTTTTAAGTTAAGTAAAATTGGTTGTTTTTAATGGATGAAGAAAACCTTTTATTTTCCCTGTTCAACTCTAGTACAAAATCCTTTTAATACCTTTTGCATTTCTTTTTGTTTTAAATGCTATATTAGATGAATCAAACCTTTTTTTTTTTTTTTATTTCAGTCTTTAAAAATAGCGTTTAAGCGTGTTAGAATAAAGTAATTTTCCTGAAATTGTGTTTTTAGTATCCAGAGATGCAGTAAGTTTTAAGAAGAGTAATGATTAAACTGCCCTGTTTTYAATATAGTTTTGTTGCAATAACAATGGGATACATTGAACTTCTACTTTATTGACAATGTGGGTAATTTGTTTCAGACATATTATTTRCTGGGGAAAAAAACAGAGATCATTTGACAGAGTTTGTTACCTCCTGTACTCAACTTGGTAATTAGGCTTTATGCATTGATTTTACTTTCCAAACRTGAACCTTCTGTAGAAAATTGGTACTGAAAACATGCGATTCCAGTCCTACTTTTGTATTATGCAGCCGCTCAGGATAGGCTCTTCTGTAAAAAAAAAATTTCTTCTTCCCATGTCCTTTGTATGACTTTAWTGGTATTATCCCTTTTTGGTAAGCATTACTGTGTTCCATGTGGAGAGAATGCAGCTGGGTAGGATGTTCATTGCAGTAGCCTGTGCTTTTTTCCTTCTTCCTTTGGCTTACACTATGAAATGCATCTCAAAGAAAATGAAATGTTTCATAGTGGCACAACCCATTCAGGAGTGTTTCGAATTTGCTGTGAGACAGATGGTGGAGCTGTGCAATTAGAATCCAGAAAGATCCACTGAGAGGTAGACTGACCTTGCTCCTTCTGGTGGTTTAACTGGGGGAAAAAAAAGGTACCAGGGAGGAATCAAATCTCAGAAATGGAAGACTTTGGGGGCTTTTGTGTTAACCAAAGCATCACAATGTGTTTGGATAACACATTGTCAGCTCTCCAGCTGGGGTTGGGGTCTGGTTTATTTGGTGAGGTATTACTTGACATTGYAAATCAAGGGCATCTGCTGCCCCTTCCTCCCTGTGGGTCAGTCAGCTGAAGGACATGAATGTCTTAAAGCTTAAACAACTCTGGATGTGTTTTGTGGGGATAACTGATCCCRTCCATCAGCATGTAGAAAATTAATCTTAGTGTAAATAGTATCACTTGTTATCTAGTTTACAGGAAAGGGAGTAGAATAAAAATGTCCATTGAATGTTCTTTAGGTTGATGTTTTCCTTYTGATGTCGTGACATTTTGGTTTCAATTTCATTTTGTGTTAATGATGTTCAGGGAGAATGTACTGAATGTACAGAACGGCTGAATTTGGTTGCCATTCTTTTGACATTTTACCATATTAAAATCTTAATCATCAGCTACTGAATGTGTCTTTTGGGAATTTCAGTAATAAATAAATGCTCTCTGAATCCTCAGAGAGTAAATTTCTGCCTCGCTGAGATAAGTGTGAGTTTTATATTGAGTGTGTCACTTCTGAGCAGTGTGCATCATCATGGTGGCTTAGCCATATATAGCACACGGAGTCAGCACGTATGTTACCTCTGCTCCACCGCCACTCAAACAGGAGGTGGTTTGCTCAAGGTCACCCTGCAAGCTGTTGGGCAACAGAGAAAACAGCCCACAGGTTTTCTGTTCAGCCACGTTGTCTAATGTGGTGGAGAGCAGTTTCATAGCAAGTGACATGTAGGCTATTTGACAAGAGGTAAATAAATCTTGTGTGTTGTCAGATTTTGAGTACCGTGTCAAGGTATCAGTTGTTAGTCATTATGAGCTTGGCTAAACCTGAATTTTTAACCAAGCAGAGTGAATCCATCAAGACCAAAAAGCAGTAGAAWGTGTCCTTGAACAGGAAGTCCTAAAAATATCACTGAATCACTGAATATGCTGAATTGGAAGGGATCAAGGATCACAAGGATCAATGAGTCCAGCTCCTGACCCTGCACAGGACCATCTCCAAGAGTCACACCATGTGCCTGAGAGCACTGTCCAAACACTTGTTGAACCTCTATCAGGTTTGGTCCTGTGACCACTGCCCTGGGAGCCTGTTCAGTGCCCAACCACCCTCATTTTCCTGCTGTCTCACCTAAACCTCCCCTAACACAACTTCAGACTTCAGTCCATTYCCTCGGGTSCTGTCACTGATCACCASAGAGCAGAGATCAGTGCCTGYCCCTCCTCTTCCCCTCACGATGAAGCTGTGACTGCAGTGAGGTCTCCCTCAGTCTCCTCCAGGCTGAACAGACCCAGTGCCCTCAGCTGTTCCTCACAGCTTCCCCTCAAGGCCCTTCACAATCCTCATGGCCCTCCTGTGGACACTCTAATGGCTTTATATCCGATATGGTGGCACCCAGAAGTGACCCCAACCCTGGAGGTGAGGCCACCCCAGTGCAGCAGAGCAGGACAATCCCCTCCCTTGCCCGGCTGGCGATGCTGTCCCTGATGTCCCCCAGGACAGGGTTGTCCCTCCTGGCTGCCAGGGCACTGCTGACTCGTGTTCAGCTGCCATCGACCAGGACCCCCAGGTCCCTTTCCATGGCACTGCTCTCCAGCATCTCATTCCCCAGGCTGTCTGTACATCCATGTGCAGAATCCAATGGTTATCTCAGTTGATGACTGCCCAGCCCTCTGATTTGTTGAGTTCTCTTGCAGGGCCTCCCTAACTTTGAGGGAGTCAACAGCTTCTCCTTTTGTATCATTTGCAAATTTGCTTAGTGTCTCTTCCAGTCCTGCATCCGCGTTTTTTATAAAGATGTTGCAGAGCCCAGGGCCAAGGATGTAGCCCTGGAGAACCCCCCTAGTGACAGGTCACCAGTCTTGATGTCACCCCATTCACTGTAACCCTTTGTGCCCAACACATCCATGTTGTTGCTCACCCATCCCACAATGTGTCCAGCTGTGTGCTGGACATTTTATCCAGGAGGATCCTGTGCGAAAACAGTATTGAAAGCTTTACTGAAATCCTTAGAGATTGCATTTCCTGACTTCCCTTGATTAGCTAGGTGGGTTACCTTGTCAAAAAAGGAAAATKAGTTYGACAAGCAGGACTTYCCCCTCAGGAAGCCCTGCTGGCTGTGACCAGTGTCTGCATTGTCTTTCAGTAGGTTTTCAGTACCTCCCAGAATAATCTTCTCCATAGTTCTACCATACACTGARGTGRCMCTGACAGGCCTGTTKTTTCTGGRGTCCTCTTTCTTGCCCTTCTTGAAAATCAGGATGATGTTTTCCAGCTTCCAGTTATCTGGGAGATCTCTGGGTTCCCAAGATGGCTCAAAGATCATCAAAAGAGGCTTTGTCATGACATCAGCTGGCTTTTTGAGGATTGTTCTATGAATCCCATCAGGCCCCATAGGTTTGTAAGGATCCAGCTGGAGCAATGCACAATTTCAGTGTTTACTGGGATTTGATCATTCTCACAGTCGTGTTCCTCCAGCTCAGGGCACTGAGATCCCCTTGATCCATTGTCCATGTTGAAGACAGAGGTAAAGAATGTGTTAAACACCTCTGCCTTGTCTGTTCCTGTTTGTGAGGTGACCATCCCCATCCTGTAATGGGCTAATATTGTATAAATGTTTTGATGCTGACATAATCTCAGGGATTACTGCTAAAATGATTTTTTTTTTTTTAGAAATCCTTCTCGTTTAGATTGTGTGCCACCATCTTGGCATTAACTTGAAACTACGATAGATCTGACTGGATTTAATCACAATCGTTTTGTACTCAGTAATAAATCTGCAAYATGATCCAGAAAGACTTTTAATTAAAATAAAAAAAATACAAATACATTCTTCCACGTTTGCTTTTTGAAGAATCTTTTAAGTAGGGGCAGGCACAGTCATGAGTGAATTACGCTGGTGACTGTTGCAGCTTAATTTAAAGTCTGTTTTGAAGAACTGAATGGTGTGATTGACACTTCAGGTAATATACTGAGCTATAATTCACTTTGTTGTATTTAAATAATGATTTCTGCTGTTTAAAAGGAGATATTCACTTCATTAATCTACATGGATTGACAGTGATGTCATGGCTGTGAATGTAAGTTATGTATCACATTTATTATTGGGAGCTTTGTCACTTTTATTGTGACAAGGAAAATGAGGAATAAGACTGAATAGTCCAGGATAAAAAACATAATGATGTCCTCAGAGACTGCTTGTGTATGGTTTGGGAATGCTCTTCAACCAAACACCCCCTTGGCCATACAATATTTATTATTACATTTTTTYCCTCCTATCAAGTTTCATTCTCTCTGAACTGTTAGGAAAAAAAATTGCCTGCTGTGATGATACTAAGGTCTTTGAATATTAACTGTGTCCTAAATGATTTATGAACTTTTGGAATAAACTAACTACTTTTTTTTTAAATATAGGTGGGAACGAATTTACGTGATCTCAATAAAAATATACGAAGTTGGCATCAATGATTCCAATTTAAGTGGAATATTTTATTGGTTTTATTACTCTGTRTTTATTGTGTCTGGGACCAGATGTAACATGAAGCTGATGCCACAGAAAAGTCACTCTGTGTGACTGCAGTGTAAGCTCTGCATSTCACTCTTTTGGAGCTGATTAGGAGGAGACAGTGGGAAGAGCCTTGGGGTTCTGGGAGGATCTGTATTCAGTTGGTCAGGGAAAAAAGTAAGTATKGAAATCAAGCACTTTGTAAGTATGCCATGTAATTACAAAGTGTAAACACACTAAGTGTAAGCAGAGCTTTATGTAAGACATGAAGAGTATTTATTTTGTTCTGTTCTGCATTGGTAGGATATTATAGAAAAGATGTGGACCAATTTCAATGCAAAAGGAAACAAGAAAATCAAGTTGGAATCTGAGAAATATTGSCTTATATTGGAGACCTTATGAGAAGATTAGTGTTTTAGCCTTAAAGAGGGGAAGACAAAGGGGGAACATAAATTCTTAACCATATAAAATTGCYATGGCATGATGGGTGTGTATTTTGCGTTTCTTGTGAACATCCAATTCAATATGGCCAGTATAAAAAAAGTCTTCAGCAGCTCTATATTGCAAAGATATTTGTTACTGAGAACTTTCCCTGATGGAATGAGATAGGAAGGGAAACGGGAACCCATGGCAATGGGCAGAGACTTTGGTCATCTGCCCTCTTTGAGGCCCTGGGTCTACAGGAGAGATTCCTTCCTGTGGTGCACTTGWGCTGGCCTTTCAACCTCACCTGTCCTCTGTGCAGCCAGCAGCTCTCACTGGCCATTTGTCTGCTGAGTGGGGTTATAGACAGCAGGGACAAYGGGATCTTTGGCTAATTGGACAGTCACACCTGCTCTGATAGAGCAGGTCCTGGTTTCAAAGCTCAGCCCCACCTCAGTGACTTGCTGTGGTGGAGCCCAGGCAGCCATATGGCTGGACAGGGATTGTGGAGGTGGATCATTTGCGTGCAGGAGTAGAGCAGGTGTAGGAAAGAAGGTGGCACAAGATACAGGATAACAGGATGGAGGACTAAGGAAAGATCCTGATTTGCAAAAACAGAAAATTGGAGTATGGTAGAAGTAACAGAAATAAAGTCTTGATGTGCTGGTTGGAAATTACATAAAAGGAAAGGTGGGAGAGGAAGTGACAAATGCAACTCTTSTGATAGAAGGAGCAAGGAGGAAGGAACAGGGCTGCCAGGCAAGGGGACTGGAGTGTCATGAGGGACCTGACAACTGGGAATTAGTGTATGCTGGCTGGTGAGAGTATGAGTGATTATGGAGTTTGCTCCTGCTGATGTGAAATCAGGGCAGTTCAGGAGCTTGTGTACACATTCTCTTACAGAATTGTTTTTACTTTATTTCATACTTTCTCAGATTGGAGCAGGTAATTAGTCCTCTGGTTGGCAGGACTATTAACATATATGCCCTCTCCTTTGGTTTCTGCTTTAGTATTGTCCAGTCATATTACCTGGAACTACTCTTTGTCTCTCCTCTAAAATGCAATTTTTGGGATGGGTAAAATGGGTTGGGGAAGGGAAACTGCAAAAAACAGGTCATTGGTAATTGAGTATCTCTGTTTACCGGCCTTCTCCCTTTAAGAGAAAAATGAACCAACACTCCACAAATAACAAATCCTGGAAGAGAAATATTTATTTATCTGGTTATTTTCTGAGCAGAATTGAGAGCAAAGAGCAAAGCAAAGCTTAGAAGATACATCATGAATGATGTGGAAGTTACTTAGCAAATTTTAACGTTGTTTTATAACTAATTAAAGTAATGTATGTAACTGATGGTCAGAAGAGCCAGTGAAGACCTCAAGAGGTTAAAGTGTTCTGTCTTCCTGCTGGAAGGCAGTGTTTTGGAAAAACTACCTGTCAATAATTTTTGTGAGAAAAATATGCTCTCCCCAGCCTTGGTTTCTGAAAATGAGTTATTTTGCATGAAGGTCTTCGGAAAACTGAAATTGAGGGAAGGGCTGTTTTCTATGCTTCCACGGTCCCCACTGAAGGAGCTTTCTTGTTGGATGCATATGTGAGATGAAACTCACTTCAGTGTTCTGAAGTTCTGTCTGTTTTTGCTAGTTATGAAGTGAAATTTTCATTTGATTTCAATAGTAAATATTAAGGTCTAATATTTMTATGCAATTTACACTGYCYRTCCAWTTTTTCCATGTTTTCCTCTTCTACCTTTTAAAATTACTGATTGACCTGCTTTGCACAAGGCACCCAGAATAAGGAAAAAAAATCTCTTCTTGAGCTCAARAAGTCCTTAACATACTTTTGATATCCATTTAAAGAATAAACTTACTCTTTCCTGAAGTGGTTTAGGTTTTGGGGGTTTACATTTGGTTGGGGTTTTTTGTTTGATTTGAGAGGAAAAAAGGTCAACACAACAATATTGTCAACACAACAATAGTGTCCAAGTAACATGGRATTGTCTATTTATGGTCACTGCATTGACTGCATTGCACAGGCTGCCTACACCACAGAACAAGAAACACCAGAGGAAGGGTACAGTTTGTGGGAGTGCATTTAGTAGTTGCTCAGTAGAGAGAGGAGGCAAAGTGAAGGCAGTCTCCAAGGTCTGTCTTRTGGTTGCCTTTCTGGTGATGTGTGAAATGTTTCTCATTCTGTTGAATGGAACCAAAAGCTACTTGCAGTGAGATGGTCTCATCCTCCTGTGGTCATAACACTGCTGTTCTCTCTCCTGGTTGGTCTTTCAACAGTTGTTCTGCAGTTCAGCTGACTTTTCTTTYGGCCGAGTAAAAGATTAATTAAAATGGACAGGCAGTGTAAATTGCATATGAATAATAGTAGATCATTTACATTAAATAATAAAAAAAAATTGGTCTTTTGGAAACGGGTGTAAAAAGAAATTTGTAACTTTTTTTCCTTTCTTCCCCTTCAAACCTGGGGGAAAAAATCTGTGTGGTGAARCTTCCATCTACTTCAGTGTAAATTTTTATTGTGCTATCTGGAGAGCATCTTGCTGGTCAGGTATGATTCCTTACAGCTTTCAGTATTCCTTACAGTATGATCTCTTTCTTCTCTTATTAAATCTCTGTATTTGTGTGTGGATGTTTTAAATGATTGGCATTGTTTTTTACCTGGGGTTTGTTGCCATTTAGGATTGAAAGCATTCCATTCCATTTTCTTTGGGTCTGTACTGTAAGATGTTTTGACTAATGCACCCATCCTGTGTCTTATTTTTCTGTATTTTTCTGGTTAGTGTAATGAAGTATACAGACAAGGTGTGTAAAACTGAAACAGTTATCCTTAAAATAATTAAGAATTAATTGAGATGTTCACAATCATGGAATCACAGAACCATTTGGGTTGGAAAAGACCTTTAAGRTCATCGAGTGGCATTAGCCCAGCATTGCCAAGTCCACCACTAAACCAGGTACCCAAGTGGCCCATGTACATGTTTTTAAAGTACTCCAGGGTCACTGAACCACTTTGCTGGGCAAACTGTTACAGTGCTTTACAAACCTTCTGGGGAAGAAATATTTCCTAATATCCAGTCTAAACCTCCCCTGGTGAAACTTGAGGCTGTTTCCTCTTGTGGAATCCTGTGGGTTTTGCAGATTAACTGACCCTACTGACTTGTTTTGAAAGTTTACTCCATCTCATGGGAAGTTCTGTAGGTGCAAGAGGCACATTATCATGTGTGTTTTTTGATTCTCCCTCTGTGCTCTCAGTCTCCAGTGTGCTGACTGCTGTCAGCTATTAGTGATGATTTTCCCCAAATACAAATGCAGGCCTCTACTGTCTACTACAAGTATMTTGTGTGTTGTAGTTTCCTTTTAAGGGGAAGTGGAAAGTAACTTTATCTGAAATGCAGTTTCATTTTGTGTTTCACTGTTTTTTCCCTGGGTGCACATAGAGCTGTGTCTAAACACTGGAGCAGTAGTAGCACTTAGGGAAATACAAATAACTCACTAATAAAATGTGTAATTGGAAAAGTWCAAACTCATTTAAGAAAAATGATGGACCCAGTAATAAATAATTAATTGGAAAGTGTTGACTGACAACTAGCATGCATCTGCTTCCAAAGTTCAAGCTTACTCTTCTAACAGACAATGCTTAAAATGACTATAATAGCACAAAATTGGATGAAGATAATGCTTGTGTCTTTGCTCATTTATATTCTGCTTTTGCAGCACTTTGGATATAGCCATCTTGTCCTTTTATACTTGGCCAATTTGTCTGTTATTGTTTGTGTGAGATTGTTTTTTCTTCTTGAGAAAATGGACGGCATAATATTTTCAGAGGARAGAGGAAATATCTATTTTTTTGAAACCACCATTATAAAGGGACTTAGGATATTTGATCCCTTGAAGTTGTTTTTGAATTGTTGCCTTCCAAGCTGAAAGATKATGAAGGCAGACCATGATGGTCCATAGCATCTATTCACTGAAATTCAGAGCCAGTGGAAAGCAGAATGTGGCAATTTAGAAGTTAGCTCTGTGGAGCTACTAAATATTGCATGGCTGAAATCACTTTTTACTTTTTTGTACAGACAAGTTCATGTATGGGGAAAAGCTCCAGGACAGAAGTCTGCAGGTGGCATGAACTGAATTAATCTCACAAACTGAAGCAGTTCAGATAAACTGATTTGGATTTTATCTTTAGAAACAACCATTTGCATGAGTAGAGGGGATTGAAACCTGCATGAGTATTGAATGGACCTGTAAAAATATGTATTTACAGTAATAAATGCTGCTATTTGTCATACATTARAGAAGAAAGAGGTATCTTCTAACTGATGGAACTAAGTAAGTTAGTGTTAGAAATAATAAATAAATTAGTAAGGCCTCTTACTTTTTGCATGTTCTGATCTTGTAYAATATATGAGCTGTGTGTGCTGTGTGATACATTTTTACAGACTCAACATCGGTGTTCTGTGTCTAATTTTGGGTGTGTTTCCACCCCTTTAACCTGCACTCACCTTTTTTKTGTGAAAAGAACAATTGCAGAATCACAGGATGGTGGGGTTGGAAGGCACCTCTGGAGATTTCTGGTCCAACCTCCCTGCTGAAACAGGGTCACTTACAACACACGGTGCAGGACAGGGTGCAGGCAGGTTTTGATAGTCTCAAGAGAATCCACAGCCCCTCTGGGCAACCTCCCTGCTTAATCTGGTGAAAGATTTCATCTGGTAAAAGACTTTCTTAGGCTGTCAGCAGTGCATAKGCATCAGGGAATGTTGAAATATTAAACTGCTGGATCAGATTTGGCAGAAATCAAAGCCCTTTTTTCTGGTCAGAGTGGATTTTTTTTTTAACTTCMGATTAAACAAATTAGGCCAGAATATAACTAGGAAAGTTTGGGAACTGTCTCTATGAGTGAATTTTTAACGTAACAGATACATGTTTTTCTAGCAATGTAAGTTATTAAGATGGTACACATTTTTYTTGAAAATTTAATTGCATATTCATCAAGGAACTGATTTGATGAAGCACTTAAGAATAATCTTAATTATAAACTTGTGAATAGTCACACTGTTGGTTTTATTTTAAGATTGTGTATTTGTTGTGCTCAGTAGTTTTGTTGATTTTTGAGGCATGGAACACACTTTACTATTGTACTTAATTGTTTTTCCTTCTGCGGAGAAAAGTTTTTGGAAATTAATCTTTTTTGGGACCAATTTTATGTAAATTCTACTAATTTCCCATTTTTTTTGGTAGCAGTGGTGTCACTAAGCTGGTGAGGAGTGCAGAGGGGGCAGGTGCCACTCTGCTGAACAAATATGACATTTTAAAAAGCTGAATGTGCTGATTTGATACTTCACTTTTAGCATCAGAGGCAATTTAGGAAGATCTTGTAAACAATTCTGTTGTGGGGTAGATTTTCAATTGCAAACACTTTGCCTCTAAAAATCTCAGCAAGTTTTTTTGGTGTGGTTTTGTGCTTTTTTTAATGAGCTCATGTCAGTCACCTTAAATGAATCTTGTCAGGACATGGGGCAATGTTTCCAGTGTTTCACAGGAACAGCAGTAGARCCAGATAGTCTGAAGGAAGTATATATCTGCTATTTTCAGCAAAAAATGTTTGGCAAAGTGACTGTGTCTTTGGGTTGAAATAAGATTTTAGTTCTGCATTAATCTTTGCCACAGAGCGGCTTGGCTTTTTGATCTTCCTAAGGAACCTCTTTAGAAAAGAGAGAGCTTTGAATTCTGRCAGGTGACTGACAGTGAGGAAGAGGCACAATGAAGCTTATGTTTCAGAGAAACCCAATAATCTGAAAGGTCAGTTGAATTGAGGGTGGGAACAAACATTTTCCTGCTAATGCATTTTTAAAACATAAGCGATGTCAGCAAATAGTTCTGGAGAAATGTATTATAGATGTCTTRAGGTGACTCATGAGTCATTATCTGATGGCTCTTTCAAAGATAAAAAGACAAGAAAAAGAAATTATGCTGCTTACCATGTTCTAAAATTCAGAAGATTAGATAATGCCAGGGGAATCATAAACACAGATTGAAAAAAGAATTTTTTTGTRTCTCTTTCCTTTAGATAACTGGAAATGCTGCTTCAGAAGTTTGGGCACATTTGTTATCAGGGAAATCATTGAGAAGATGAGTTTACAGATGCTGCATGACAGGGTAGTAGGGGGTGAACCCCAGCACCTAGACTTGTTTGASATGGAAAGTTTGAGATAGAAAGTTTTGTGCAGCATCCAGGATCGTGATTCTTACTTCCCTGCTTACCATCCATGAATCTTTTAGGATTTCAAGTAATCCAGCACATCATATTGTAGCATGAAGCTTTTATGCCACTATTGCATCTAAATTGATTTCAGAATATACTTATAATAAAACAAATGCTCTGTTATCAAGAGTTTTAATTGTAAGATGTGGATATGAAATGTGTTGAGAGTACTGCAAACCTAGCCCCGTGTAAAATCTTCCTGGGTATGAGTGCAAATATTGACTCTTTCCCTCTTGGAGCACTCTGATTCAAGAGATTAAGCAAGTTGGCCAGTGTGATGGCTTTGTAACAGAGAAAATTAAAACAAGGAAAGAAAGGAATGGATCTCAAATTCCTTGTTGAAATCTAAACCAGAACRCTATTTCTTCTGCAGACAAGGGGTTTATAGCCTGTATCCCTTCTGTATTGCCCACGTTGCTATACTTCTGGTTATGTTATTCAAGCTACCTGTTACAGTGGCAGCTGAGGAAAAATACTTTCCAAATCTTATCTCTGCTCTCAAATTTGGCATCAGTCTGTTGGGGCATTTGTGCTCAAGTAACTTTGATTGTTATGCAGTTTCTTGTTTTGGCTATTTTTAAGCCCAATACCTTGTTCTTTTTGCAGGCTTCATGACTACCCAGCTTTACACAAAAGAGACTTTTCTTTGTGATGCTGCTGMTGATCCCTGACAGATTGTGTATGTGTTTGTGGCCAAGTTTAGCTGAGTAAAAACCTGGCCTACTTTCTAAAGATTTTTTTTCAGGCTGAARTAAATGTGCCAAATTTGGAAGCAGAGGAGATTGTTCAGGATGTCTAATTTGCATGCCAATACTTTGAGTGCATTTGTAGATCATTAGGGCTCCTYAGCAGTGCTGGAATGTCTGGGTGGTTTTGGTGCTGAACCTTCTTCAATGTCACCTGCTGCTTTGGGAGAGTCAGTGTCATAAGGGAGMTATGAAGAATTTCCCCAAAACTCTTTATACTTCTGAAACGGAGAAAAATTCATTTTTACCATGGAATCATTGAAGTTGGAGAAGACCTCCAATATCATAAGTTGAYSGAATACYACCATGCCCACTAAACCTATTGCAAAGTTCCATTTAATTTTCAAACACTTTAAGAGAGGTGGTGACTCTGACACTTCCCCAGGGGCTTGTTCTGATGCTTAACCACTCTTTCAGTGGTTAAGCTAAATCGTGCTCACTTGCAGGGAAAAAAATTAGACTATATGCTTTTGTTTATTTATTCATTTAAATTTAATTTTTAAAAGCATCTGTTGCGCTCCAAAAACCAAAAGTAATATTTATGTGTCTTAAAGCAGTCAAGAAACACTTCCATTTCAGATCAGATGCCTAAAAAGCTAGAAGTGAGTCCTAGGCCAGATCCCTAGTTTATGTAAGTTATCATAGTTTGAATGAAGTAAATTGAGTTATGATAGATTGGGCTGATTCTATACCCTGTGCAGATTTTCTTTCGAATGAAATCCAAAAACTCTGTTTATTCCAGTGTCATTCCTAACACGGGGAGATGAATGAACTCTTTTGAACTCCCCCAGAGGATTCATCTGGTGTTGAAAGCTGTCTGGTTTCATCTGTGATGGGTAGTGTTATCCAAGAAATACCTTTTTCTGTAATGACTAATCACACATTAAAATACTAACTCTGCACTCCTGCTCTTTTAAGGAAATAGGACAGTCCTACTTTTTGTTCTTAAGCAGTGCTGAAAGGTTTCTAAAAGTTCTTCACAAGTTTTTAGGAGAGTTTCAGAATTTTCAGGTACATCCCATTCTAACTTTTTGCTTAAAAAAAGGTGTTTTCACCTTTGTCATGYGTATCTAATACACCTTGAAGATGTGATCTACACATGGACAGCATAAAGCTTTTATAAACTTTGATTGCATTATGGATTTGATGTTGATTGCTAGTATGATTCTCAACTGCATTGTAGCTTCTTTTTTTCAGCTTTTAGTATTTTACTGCATTAATCCTTAATTTTCCCTCTGTAATTATTTATTTTTCTGCTTGATTTCAAGCTTTTCATGTCAGGTACTTAAGATGAATGGTGTCAAATCAGTGATTAAAATATAAAAAAATTTTGATTGTGCCACATCACAAAAAAATAACTTACTTGAAAGTTGATAGAAATAGGTATGATGATAAAAATTTGACCTCAGCTCGTTTTAGAGGTAAATGTAGATGGACAGATTGTATTGGCAATGTTCTAAGTGTCTGTACTTGTCAGCATGTAAAATATGCTAGAGGGGATGGATGGCTGTCCTTAGTTCATGGTTGCCATCTGGTACCTATTCTCCTTTGTTGTTTCTGCCTACAGCTTCATCCTGTGCCCTTCAGCATCACAACAGCAGATCCAGCTCCTTGGGACATTCTTTCCTGCTACAATACAAATTCTCAAAAGCATGTCATTAGGCCTCAAAATTATTTTGTATTTAATTAAAGAAATCAGTGCTCACACGTTCACACTTGACAATGATGCTGACTCTATCAGGGGACAAGGGAAGAGCTACAGATGTCATTTATCTGGACTTCTGTAAAGCCTTTGACACAGTCCCCCMCAACATYCTTCTCTCTAAATTGGAGAGAGATGGGTTTGGTGAGTGGACTGTTAGGTGGGTAAGTTGTTGGRGGTTTGCCTCYAGAGGGTTRTGGTCAGTGGCTCAGAATCTTATTGGACATCAGTAACAGTGGTGCCCTCAGGGGTCCTTAATGAGACTGGTGTCATTTAATACCTTAATTAATGATGAAGACAAAAGGATTGAGTGCACCTTTGGTAAATTTGCAGATGATACCAGGCTGAGTGGTGTGGTTGGTGCTCCTGAAGGATGGGATCCAGCCAGAGGAACCTGGATCAGCTTGTGAAACGGGTCCATGGGAATCCCATGAGCCTTAATAAAACCAAGTGCAAGATGRTACATCTGGGTTGGGGCAGCATTCCGTATCAAAAGGCTGGGAGATGAACAGATTGAGAGCAGCCCCTGCTGAGAAGGCTTTGGGGGTGCTGGTGGGTGAGARCTGGACATGAGCCAGCAATGTGCACTCACAGCCCAGAGAGCCAAATGTGTTCTGGGCTGCATCTAAAGCAGCGCGACCAGGGTTTGTTCAGCCTGGAAAAGAGAAAGCTTTGGGGTGGCCTTGTTGCAGCCTTCCAGGACCTGAAGGGATCCTGCAGTAAGGCTGGAGAGGGACTGTTTCCAAGAGCATATAGTGAYAGTACAAGGGGGAATGGCTTCAAACTGAAGGAGAATAGGTTTAGACTAGATATTGGGAGGAAGTTCTTTGCTGTGATGTCAGTGATGCCCTGGAACAGGTCGTCCAGAGAAGCTGTGGGTGCCCCATCCCTKGTAAGTGTTCAAGGCCAGGCTGGATGGGGCTCTGAGCAATCTGGTCTAGTGGAAGGTGTCCCTGCCCAAAKGAGGGCTATTGGAGCTAGATGATCTTCAGGTTCCSTTTGAACCCAAACCATGTTACGATTCTGTGATTCTTTGCTAAAGTATAAGAATTAGTCCATGTTAGAAATAATTTTCTGATACTTTTTAGATCTTGTATGAGACACTACTTTTATCCAGGTCTATATCTTAGTATACCTTTTAGTTCTATTACAATATATCCCAAAAAGATGAAATGTACCCATGAGGTCCACCTGAAAGCTTTTGGGCTCAAGATTTGTCTGAAGGTTGGAATAGGAGATGGGGAACTTTGCATGTTTGTCATTGCTTCGCTGACTGGGTGTACCGACTTGGTAGGAAGGGATTGACCTTCAAAGAATACTCAGGACAGTGTTTGACAGATGTGCAGAAGGTGCTGATTGATATGGAGCACAGCACACCAGGCTGCTGCTTGACTGGGAGCTGTCTGAACAAGTGCTATTTCAACGGAAAGTGCATTGTACAACACAAAAAGTCAGTCTACTTTAACACAGAGAATGTGTTTCTATAGTCTGACTATATAAATAGTGAGTACCTATATATATTTATAAAGATTCCTAAAAAGCATGCCTCATTTACTAGTAGTTGAGAAAGYATACTTTCAAATGAAAAAAAAAACCAACAACCAAAACCACACAAAAATATTTATTGTATACTGGTTGTCAATCCATTGCATTTGGTTCTTGGTTTGCTTTACCTTGAAGTGTGATCAGTTGCTTCTTAAGAGGGATTTTGGTTGTAGGGGTTGGGTGGTTGGTTGGTTGGTTGATTTGTTTTGAGCTGGGTTTTGTTGTTGGTGGTTTTGGGTTTTTTTTTTTTTTTTTTTTTTTTTTTAAGAAAGATTGGAGAATTTTGGTCTGTAAATAGTGACTTTTCACTACTTAGCCATGTTTTTCATAGTTCAAATCTTACTGTTGTGTTCTTAATTCGTGGAAGTGTTCTTACATCTGTCCCCCAGTGCTGGTTTTGATTGGCAGGTCAGCTGATGCAAAAAAAGTTGTCTTGAAATGTCTGTGTTGCCAAGTCTTCTTTTTCCTCATAATTTTTACCATTTGTGGATGACTTTCTGTTGACATACATAGTGTTCACCTTTGTGTAATGCCCGATATTGGGTGCCTTTGTGAACAACAATACCTTTTAAAAATTTGTGGTTTTCTTACTCTGATTCATGTGAGTTTTAATATTTGGAATTTCTTTATTAGGTTGCTGTTGCAGAGCAGTACAGAACTTTGGCTCTTGCAGCTCCTTATTTCTTTCAGAGGGGGAAATGAGAAGGCACTGTTGACTTCAACTCTACAAAAATTCAGCTTTGAAGCAATAACTGCCTTGAATAGACTACCTACTTAGCAGTGTGGGATAGACCTATCCTTTAATGCTATTAGATTTCATGAAGCATTGCTTAGTTTAGCAAGTAGAACACAAACTGTAGTCCCCTTCTTAATACTCTTATTTTTGTTGGGATTGCTCTTATTTTTGTTGTGCACCCAGCAGCGTGCAGCTWCTTCAATTGTAAATGTTAAAAAAACACTTGCTGAATCTGTCCTGGAGACCATATAGCCTTTTGAAAACACTGTTCTCRCAGGCTGTGTGCAGATTTATATGAGGTTTCTCAAGCAATCACAGGCTTTGCACAAATCAGCTTGAGTTGGGAAAGCATTTGTCCTACACAGGAAGTCCTTTGTATGACAGAACTGAGTATCTTCAACTGCAGTTCCAGAAAGAAGGTATAGTGCTCTTACTTCATTWAATACARATTCTCAGTCTAAAACTTTTTCTTTCTTGAATATTCTTAGACTGAGATATGTCTCAGTTGTAATTTGAGATGGACGCATTGGTTTATTATCACTTTAACCTCTATTAGCACATTTTTGAAGCATCGTATTAAACTGTGTCTGGAAGTGCCACTGAATGTACATGTTCTGAATGAAAATTCATACTAAAAGATAATCTCTTTTTTTACCTGGAGTAAGATGAGACTGACTTTACATAGTTTAAAATACTGGAAATAGCATATGATGGTATCACTTCATTCCCAGTTTAAAACTTTATTTTAAAAAATATTTGTTTCTCCATTTGATACAACATTACTGTAATAATTTTGCAGCACTGTGAGAGCGGTAAGGAAAAGTCAAAAGCTGCATGCATTGATCCTGAGAAGTCTTAAGTCTCAGGTCTAGGTAATGGCAGTTTCTGTCTTGTCACAGGATGGATTATTCATTATCTTACGTATGAGCACTGCCCGTCTTCCTAATTAGTACTGATCTGTTTTAGTGTGTGGTGACTTTTTAATTTAGAAAGCGGTTGAAATTCTTCTGACAAGGCAAGTCATAAACTGTGTTTGAAGAAGAAAGGCATTGTGTCATTAAAAAAGACCAAAACAAACCAACCCCATTTTTATAAAATTCCAGTAAGTGTCTCTTATTRACTGAAATTAGGGTCTCTATTACTTACACATTTGCCTGGATATGGTGCTTTAATTTTTTTTTTTTCTGAATAAACGGAATTAAAATTTGACATTTAAGAAAAGAGTTTCAGTTTTATAGGTTTGTTTTGGTTTTTTTCATTCCAGTTGTCTCTGGTGGCCAACACTGGCTTGAGGAGAATGCCCTTATGGTATTTCCCAGGTTTCTCTGGGTRTAGAGATTTTTTTCTTACAAATTTAAGTCTCAGGAGCTGGCAGTTATAGTGATGCACTCCCTGCACCCGGGCAGGGAGAAAGATACTTCAGAAAGAAAATTTGCTTTGTATCTGGAAATGCACATGGGGGACTTTGATCCCAGAATCTGTGAAGAAGGAACATCTGGTGATGATGACAATGGAATATAATCTCTTGGGGGAAAATTCTGCAGGCATTATGGTGTGTCTCTGTCTACCAACTTCTGTGAAAAAACATTTCAGAATAGTTGGGCCTTTTGTTATTTCAGGTAGTTCTAAATATTTATTTATTATAGATGCTTCCTGAATACATATGAATTCTAAACATCACTTGATTTCCTACTGAGGCTCTCTTTCTAGTTCTCAGCATGGGAAAGGAAGGACTACTTTCTGCTGTTCTTCAGAAATACAAGGTTTTGTTCTCTCAAGCAATTATTCATTAAATTGCACTTAATCAATATTCACTAATTTGTTGGATATCACTGAATTACTTTTTTTCTATAATAAAGAAAAAGTATTTAGTCTCTTGGTCAGAAACACACTGCTATTTTGAATGACCCAAAGCTAGAACAGAGATTACTGAAAATTAAAGAATAAAAGAGTCAGAAAAATGATTCTTAAGTTTTTGCTGCACTAAGCCTGGGTAAATCCCCCAAAGCAAAAATTTAAAGCTCAAAGTTTAATACTTTTGCCGGCATGCAAATAAAAATGCTACACTTGGTGTATTTTCATTGAAAAAAAAAAAAGGAAGGGTGTTGGTTCTGGGTCTTTTCAGGAATCTTTTGAACAGCAATTAATTTTTCTTCTTCAAACATTAAGCTGCAGAAGCGCTACAAATGGTGTAATCTTTCAGTGGACTTCAGAACACAAAGATGAGCATTTGTATATGCTGACCAAAAACTCTTTTTTAATGTGTCTGTAGGAGATGAGGATATTGGTTTTCTTAGTAATCTTGGAGCAGACAATAGAATATTACAGCTATTGGAAAATGCTGTGTAACAAAGCTTGTGATTACGTACTGTCTGCGGTATTTTTTCGGTAATGTGGAAAGAATTGCTGACCTTCACAAAGACAAATGCATTACATTAGTGCCATGATACCTTGGCCCTCTTCTTCCAAAAACTGCAAATACTCCAGAGGGTGTCAGGTAAAACAGAATACTCTGTGGAAGTGAAGAACTCATTACTGCTTCTGGCAGTATCGTGGTTTCCTTTTAAAGCTTCTTAAAATGAATAAAATTAAAAACCAATCAGAAAGTGGTACAAGCACAGCTTTAGTTCACAGAAAAAGAGGAAGTAAAATGGATGTGAGAAAAGGTGCACTGCAAATGAAATGCCTCAGTAATGGATCATTTTGGGAGGTATGACAAAGGAAGGTACAGAAGTACATAATGGCATAGATCATAAAAGGAAGCGAAGGAAGGTAGTTTACAGGAGGCGACACAAAGTCAGCTCATCTGTRGAGAATATCAATGCAAGAAGTATTTTCCAGGTCACTGCTAGCCATACTTGCCTCAACAGCTGTAGGTAACTTCAAATACCAAAATGTAYGCTGAGGGGGTGACGGCTGAGACAGAGGTTCATGGGATGGCACATGTGCAGCAGCTGCCTGTGTAGGAGAAGGATTTACTTGSGGGGATAATACAGCTTTTTGCAATTTCCTATTTTGCAAAGCCCCAGAAGACTGGTAAGGGCCAAGGAAAGTGTGCAAAGGAATTAATATCATACTGCCTCTCCCCTTCCTGTTCTGCTTTGGTTTGGTTTGGTTTGGTTTTTGTTTTCATCCTTTCAAGGGGAATGCAATCTGAAGGCTTGACTTCCTTTGACAAAAATAGCAATGGAAAGTAGTTACACTTTTTGAAGACTCTGGAAGAAAACAGTTTGACCAAGAACAAATTATACTAAACCAAGTCAGTCAATTAGTGTGTTTCAGAAGAAAACTGGATGCAGTAGATGTTTTCCTCTCTTAAATCCCAGTGTGACTCTTGCTGTCATGTAATGACCATGGCAGGGAAACCTGGGTTAGGTGACACAAAATAAAGCAGAATGCAGCTGGAAAACTTGTCTCCAGTGTAATTCACCCAGTGTGAATTTTTAAGATTTGCAGCGGTCTGATAAGTCTGATGTTTCCGTGAGCAATTCTGTGAGCATTTCTGTGAGCAAGCTGAGTGGTGGAATACATGTGCTCTGTTATATTCCCAGGTGACATTTCCTCCTTAAGAACAGCTTAGACAATCGTCAGAATGATACAGACAGAGCTGATCCTGTCTTGAGGAAATAGATGCATGCAGGAACCTGTTCCATCCCATTTCACCGTTGCTGCCTGGCACCAGCCAGCCCTCTGTCTGAAAATTTAGGAGTGGAAAAGGGCTTTATTTAGTTGGTTTGGTTTTTTTTTTTTCCCAATATTCTTTTTTTTTTTTTTTTTTTTTTTTTTTTTTTTTTTTTTTTTTCCAGTATAGTAACATTTCCAGAGAATAGGAAACATCTTTTCCTTTATTTTTGGTTTTAAGTGGAAGGCAGTGTTGTTGTGCTAATCTGGCTCCCTTGCAACTTCCCTAGAAGTGACTTGGTTTGGTTCTTTTCTTCCACCCAAAGTGCAGAATTACTTTTGGAAGGCCTCCTCTCTACCCTGTGCGTTCTGATGCTGAAGACAGTTGCAATAATTTTAAATAACCTGATGTAGCATTGGTTTGCTGTGCTAGAACACCMTGCTTTATATACATGCTCCATGAAAATTACAAGGTTGAATTCTGGGCTAGAGGGACTAGAGAAATATAATTAAACAGTGTAATTTTCATTGTCATTTGAGCATATTAAGGCTTGCATGGGCCTATTTTCTAACACCACTTGGAGAAGAAACACAGTGTWTCAACCGTGAGTTTGTCCCCTCCAGCAGAATCAATTCAGCCTTCTCAAAAGGCCCTAAAAATCCCCACTAAGCTCATGGACATCGTCTTTTGAAAGGCCTGAAATGTGATTTATGTATTTTYCTTCAATTTTACAAATAGTTTGGTCATCATTGCCTGAGCAGAACAGTGGCAGTTCTTAAACACRGGTTTGGTCTCCAAGGTGCCGTTCCTTAACTAATCATTTATCCCAAAATGCATACAAGCATACGACAGTTACTTTTCATAAAGTGCATGGTTCAATTTTACTGATTCCATTGGTTCATTCCAGCCTGGATTACAAAGAACTAGATGACCTTTCTCCAACTCTAAATAGATTAGGTTAGTGGCTTCCCACCATTTTGGACCCCTTCTTCCAAATGTGCAGTCCTGTTCCAAGCCAGATGAAGGCTTATATCTTCATTTACTGTTACACTGAAAGTGCAGAAACAATTCAATTTATTGTAAGGTTTTTTTTTTTTTTTTTCTGGGTGATGGGGAGTTATTGCCATCAAATAAGAAACCAAAACAGAACATACCTTGAAATACCAGTGAAAGGTTGCTTATTCCTAAGTGCAACTCTGCACTCTCTTCCAATCTGAGACTTCACTGAAAGGCCACAAGGTATAAATAGGCCTAAATTTTATACTTAGGCTAATGACAATCTTCTTAGCATCCCAGTATATCTTCTCTTCTCCCTATCATGCCATCTTATGGAAAAAGAATGTAATGAGGAGTCTTTTGTTTTTATTAGGAGAATTTCTTCTGAGAAAATTGATAAAAATATATTTTTTTCACTACACCAATTGTTTCTTTATATAATGCCAGAATGTATCTGGTAATTTTCTCACTTAGAAGTGAGAAAAAGTGAGAAAATTAAGAAAAACAATGGAAAAACAGTTTTCAGCATTACTCAGCAGAAGTTCAATGATTGATAGTATGATGAACCTTTTTTAAAGGTTGTAATTTACTGGGTATAGTAAATAATTGTAGTTGTGTTACAGCTGTCAGCATAAATGGGCAAAATACATTTGGCAGTTAAGAATCCATTTATACTGTTTGTTCTGGAATTTGTTTACTGTAATTTAATAATTACATGTTGGTCTTACTAATATGAACTGAGTTAATGAAGGTCCACTCTACTGCATTTCTTAAATCAAAAGCTGAAAGGAAGGTGTGCTTATTTCTCTGTAGGAATTTCTTCAGCAACTGTGAAAACTTCTTCCAGGTTATCAGAAAGGTAACTATAATGCAATAGATAATAATATAAAGGTTTGAAAGATGCTTTAGCCTTTCTCCTTCTGCTTTAAGTGCCATTTTCACAAATTATCTTAGCTCTGCTTCTTGGWGACTGATAATTGGTTTGGTCTGTCACATAATGCTGCAGAGATGAGCAAAACCAGTGCAAATAATTGTAACATAAAAATGTTCCAGTACCTTTGATCCTGTTCTTTATTCTTTGTACTTTGGAGAGCAGTGGAACATGCTGGGGTGGAGGAATCATCCTCTGGAGGAAAACACCTGAAAAATTACTTTGTATTTTCATGCATTTTGTCTCATTTACGTATTTTTTATTTCCAAAATATATGTTAATATATATCATGTGTATTTGTAGAAGAAAAGCCTAGTAAAAATTATTTACAGAAAAATCTGTTTTAGGTGTCAAGGTCTCTGACACAGGCTCTCCATGGTGGTGTTCTTCTGRGGGCCTTGGGGTTTCCATTTGAGCCTGATAGAGATGGCAACAAAAAAGAGGTATTTTTTCTCTGAACAAAGGAAGAATAACAGACAGCTCATTTGCTACAGCCTCTCTAAAAACCTGACCTATTTAAATTTAAAACAAACAAACAAACAAACAAAAAATTAGTTTTAGAAAAATATCCATGGCAACCATAAAGGTGGTGAGTACCAGGACAGTTCCTGTTTCGTTGTATTTTGCGAGCTTAGATTTAGGCTGAAGTTTAGGCTGCTTATTACCTTMATGCCAGAACAAATACATGGATAAATATTGGTGAAATATTGTATATTGTAAGTATAGTCTGAGAGGATTTGGTCTCCATTGTCATGCGGGACAGTGCCCATCAGCTGTGCCCAGAAGCATAAGGATTTGACAGATKAATCCAACTGAGAGAACAAAATGTTAGAATTCAGGCCCAGATTAGGAAAGGACATTTCAACCTGGTTAGAAATGGGAAAACCTGGGAAAGAGATTCTCACTTATTTTAACTTATTTTAACTGATCACAAAATATTGTGGGTTGGGTTATTGTTTTGKGGTGGTTTGTTTTTTCCTTGAGGGGGCTTAAAGACACAAGACTGTCTTTAAGCAGTGTATTTATGATTTCAGAAGCTGAAGTACAATGAGGTATTTTTGTGGTGGGGGACATGAAGACATGTTTAAAGAAACAGGTAGATGAGGTTCTGCATGGATACTTAAGGATAAAATCTGGTTAATTCTAGGATGCCACATGCCAAGTGGACATAGATATGTATAAAACTGCATTGCTTTGCAGGTATTTTTTTTGTCTTTTAAAATGTCATAAATGAAATAGGTGTCTAAAAAGTGTTGCTGTATTTGGATATGATAGATTATATCATGCATAACTGGAACACAAATGAAGGTATCTGCCATTTCTATTTTACTGTTGCTGTGAGAAACATAATGCAGTATCTACTTCTTTTAGTTCTGATTTTGATTAAATTTTCTGCTGTCACAATTTATTAAATGKCTGTGTAACTTGGATGAGCTGCTGCATTTCCAGATAATGTACGTTCTGAAATAATGAAATAATTCTCACTCTACAGTCTTATACCTGAGGATGAAAATTACTTAATCATTTCATRATTTCATTGATTGCTGCATAGTCCTAACTTCTTGTTTGCATAGTGGGTATATCCTGGGCAAGGAGCCTCATTTCAGTAGCCTCTGTGCAATGCGCAAAAAAAAAAAAGGTGTTTGGTCAGCTAAACCATTAAAGAACTGGTTTGTGTTTGATAGATTATATTTGCATTACTTGTTAATGTAACACACACCCTTAAAGCCACTAAAAGAGCTAAGTTATAGACATTATGTTGCTTTGCTTGAGAGCTGTATGTTTTACTAACAGACTGTTTCAAACTTAATAAAACTGAGAATCCCTGCAAAAAATTCSGAAGCTCAGTTCTAAAAGCCACCTGTCCTCAGTAAACCTGAAACAGAAATACTTACTGATTACATAAGTACTGTTATTTTTGTAGATTSACTAGCTTTCTTTCAGAGACCTGAATACGGATGACAAGGATGAAATACTGCGCTTTTCTCCTAATCCACACTGCAATTTTGCTATTAGCATGCTTCATAATGGGTTTACTGTCATCTTTGTTGAATTCAATGGGTTAGCTGAATCATAAGTCACTGAGTGATTGTGGTGCTTGTATTTTTGGCTCAAACTCTGCTGTTGTTTCTATGAGCACAATACTAACCCRTTTCTTTAAAAATGAAGTTGTAGTGTTACTAAATGGTTTGGTTTCTGAAATTATTCCTTACTGTTTACTTCTGGCAGAGCCTTTGTTTCACTCCTAACCCTTTTAAAATCTCCTAAGCAGTATTTATTTTTGTCCTTTCATTTCCCCTTAAATAGTCTTTAAAAGAATTGGGGCTTTGTTTTATGGAAATACTAACAAGGTCAATGTTTCAGAAGTATTATTTTCTTACCGTCTAGATTCTCTTTCCATGTACCAAACCAGTTTCTTTGTAGTTCTGAAATAGGAATGATTTTTAGCCATATAACTGAGCTAAGAGGAAGACGTGATGGGCAGACTTTTTCTGACTTTATTCACGCACTGGTTTGGGGTGGAAAGAAGACCAGTCTGCTCAAAAGTTGAGTCTCTATCTGGGCTCAAGGGCTGGTCTGGGCAGGGAGGGTGGTAGCCCTGCAGAAGAGGGTTCCTCATCCCCTATGGTACTGGGGCAGGGAGCTAAGCAGAACTCATTCCTTTTTTTTCAGAGATTTGGGTATGGTTGTTTAATATGCTAACGTTTGAAGAAAGTTACAGAGGAAGATACCCTTGAGGATTAGTACTCAGTTCCTGACTATATTCCTGTGTAATTATAATTCTTTCAAGTAAGAGGAAGGGTATCAGTATCTAGACAACTGACTTCTATAATGCTTTCAAAATCCCGAGCCTTGCTCATGAATCTGTCACCTTCTGTGGCAGTGATGCTTCTCTGATGTKTGAGATTCCATTTAATGTGTTTAATCCTCATTTTCCTTTTCAAAGAGCAGCAATTGCAATACATAGCTACACTTTCTTCAGTGCTCAAATCCTAGGTGTGAGTTAGGGTTTATCACATTATTCTGTATAAGAAGCAGGTTCAAAAAATAATTAGAAAGCAAACACTTAATGGGATATTGAGTAGAGAAAGCAGTAATCTGAAACTGTCAGTGCATCTGAGTCAAAATGTTTTCAATGTAGAAGCATTTATCCATCACAATTTTGTTGTTCCACAGAAAGGCAAACTAAGGATGTTAAATTCAGAATTCAAAGAGAATTACTTAATAATATTTTTCTATTAAAAAAACTATATTTTTATTAGAAATACTATCATAAATATCAATATTTTGTAATATATTTTCATGGGTTATTTCTAGAGAATGTATTTTTATGTAATGTCTTTGTGGTAGTCTTTCACAATGACTAATTCACCTAATCTGTAACACTGAGTGTTTTGAGAGATGTATTTCCATAAATTTGTTTAATGACCTGTTCTGTGTTACACACTGAGGGAGTTCAAAAATTAGCTTCCTAAAAAGAGCACTTAAAAATAGCCTTTTTTGTTGGGTATTTTCTGAGGTCACAGTTATGCCAGTGAAGGATGAGTGGTGATCTGTCTTAGTGCAAGCTGCATTAMAACTCTAGCAGTTTTCAGAGCTCTTCTTTCTTACATTTTAAAAATGGTTTCCGAGGTGACTTCTCRCTAAAGCAGAGACAGTTTCACTGGTGTTGGGTGAAAGTGTGTGATCTGTCCGTGATGGTTTGGTGTTCCAAAGTAGCCCACATGCTGATGTGAAGGAGCAGCTGCAAAATTGCAAAGGCTGTCTCATCTCCACAGGAAGTGAGGAGTAATTTTGTCTGCTGAAATAACTGAATAAAAGATCATTTTTAACTCATAAAGCAGTATTTTGGGTTTTTTTTTTCTGTAATACCTAATAGTTTTCCTTGATGATGGGGAATTTCTTATAAAGCAAATTAAAAATCAAAACACAGTGTTTCACTTGTAATCACAGTGTACTTTCTTTGCATGAGTGTGACGGATTTTTTTTTTTTTTTTTTTTTTTTTTTTTTTTTTAGAGAGGGGGGCTATGCACTGCAAAAGCTCTAAGGGCTGTAACATATGGATTTTTCCAAATCCAATTATATCTTGATTATTATTCAGTCAGTCTTATACATCATTCATTAACCTTTCAAGGGGCTGGAGCTTGAAACTCACAGTATTAAAGATGTTCTTAGACGTGTTTAAGTTCCAGACCTCTGAGACCAGCGTGCTGTGCTGGAAGGTGGATTAGCCCTGTGTGTTGAAAATGCTTAAATAATTTCAAGGAAGGTAGCAAAATCAGAAATTACTGTGGAATGGAAAACAAAAATAAGTGTCTTGAGATGATGTGGATTTTGGGGTTCTGTAAGAGGAATACAGGAAGCGCATGAGGGACTGACAATACATTATAAATGTATGCAGGAACGGCCCAAAGCATTTTTTTTAAATAAACCTGAGAAATAAAGATTAGAAATGTAAGCATTGTCTACTGAATCATTTATTTAAARCAAAACCATTTGGAATTTTCAATATTGTAGGTTTCTATGCAGGATTTTACTTCAGATTTGGTAGCTGTAGTGATAGATTTGGATTTGATATGGCTTGAGGATGAAGTGAAAAGGTGAAATAAATCTACCTCAAGAAATATCCATGCCTGTGTTATTCTGATCTGAAAATATTGTACCTTTGTGGTTTGATTGTGACTGATTTGATCTGCTCTACTTAGAAAAGAAGAAGATAAGGTATACTAGAAAATAAACATTCATCCAAATTAGTAATTTATTCTTTATTTATTATGGACAGTTTTGTGAAATTAATTCCTTCAGTGTTTCTCTTATGCTCCTGGAACCTTCCTGGTGGCTTAGCTTTTTTATGAAGGAAGCTATAATTTTGTGGCTCATCTGAGCTATTAAGGGCATGGTAACAAGTTCATTTTTTAACATTTTCCTCAGCCTTGTATGTAGTAGACTTCAGTCAGACTCCTGTATTTCTGTGTCTCAGACAGTTGAGGGTTATAATGTCCATGTAGCTGATGARCGCTGTAACTGGTGTGTTCATGAGAGTGATTTAAWGCTGTTTGCTCTATCTGAACCYTTCCTACAGCAYTGCAGTGATAGATTGTTGTCCTTTKTCAAARTTTCATTCTGTGAGGATATTGTCAAAATGGTGGGGAGGCAGATTATAATTCCCTTGGTCCTGTGTCTGTTGAGGGGAAGCAGAAGGGGGGACTTCCTAAATGAAGTATGCTGGATTAATGCTTGGGTGTGGTTTTTTTTTGTTTTGATTTGTTTTTATTTTAATTTTGGGTTATTTGGTTGGGTTCTGGTTTTTTGTTTTTTTGTTTTTTTAATTTTTTGCATTCCTAATATTTGTGGCCATTTTTTAGATGACAGCAACCTATGAAATCAATCATCAGAATCTGAGGCAGGGACTGTGATGGATTCTGTCCTTGCAGTGCCCCAATATGTGCTGTTTTGARTTCAGCATTATGTGAACAGATGGTTGTTACAACTTACCTGTCTGGTGCTCTTAACAGTACAAAATTATTAGAGTATTTTTTTTWWAAAAAAAGGCAATATGRTTTTCCTTTTTTCCATTCCTGAGTTGGATGTGAGGGAAGAAGTGCCAGGCAGAGGTGGTTTTCTCTGCAGARCACTTTGCAGACTGAGGAGCAGCATGGGGGCAACGTGGTGCCCATGTGCACAATTCCTCTTGACGTTAATGGCCCTTATGAATATAAAGTGAGGCTAGCATGCAGTGATTACACATGAAGAGCCAAATTATTATTGGTAATGATGATGTGTGTATGTTTCAGTGAAGGCTGGATTGCTTCTARTGGGTCTTATTTTCAATTCCTGTGTTTAATGTGAGGTACTTCTGGCTCCTGAGTTCTTACTTAAAATAGGGTTCCCATCATCAGTTGTCTGTGAAACATGATTTCTGATTTCTTCCCATGGATATATGCACTTTTATTGGGGTTTTTTGAGGGTGTGTTTGATGGTTTTTTTTTGGTTGCCAGGGTTTTTTTGTTGTTTGTTTGTTCCTAAACTGTCAAAATAAGCACCATATTTTCACAGGTATAACTTGCACCTTATATAACTGTTGAGATAAGAGCATGAAATTCGGCAGAAAATAACCTCCCTTGTGTTCCAACTAGTCCTCAGACATCAGAGGGACAGGGTGCAGCTGGGCTTAATTTCTGATTTATAACCAATTCAACACTATAGGTCTGGTTGCATTCAGTAAGGACTTTAACCATCACAGATTCACAAAGTGCCATTTCTTGAAGTAACAGGTTACAGATTATTGTTAGATTGCTGGTGATAAATTCACTCAAAAATTATGAGAGTTTGGTGCTCTGTACACGTGTCCTAGGGTGTGCTTTGATGCAGTCAGAGGTACAGATCTTACCCAAGAGGTGTCACTGCTTTGAAAGGCAGAGAGGAGCAAGTATGTCCATTTTTCTGTGARGTTTGTTTGTATTCTCATACTCCCTAATGGAGGATTTAAAGTATAATTTTTTTACATTTTTAGAAAAATGGAGGTGTGACTAGTCAAAAATAATTGCTTACCTGCTGCTGTCGTCAGAGATGGCGGGGGGGGGGGAAGGTGTTTTCTCATTTTCATATTGGTTGATGTTCTTTTAATATATAAATGATGAATAATGAGAGTTTTTGGTTGCCTTCAGTCAAATATTGTTTTGTAACATGGTTGGAACTAAGACAGGATGTAGAACGGTAAAACCTCAKTATCTGCCTCCACCCAGCAGAGGTGGCAGTGAAGGCTGTCTGACATCTGCAAGAACTTTGCTCATGTTGTTAATCTGTGTGAAGGAGCAGATTTATCATAATGTTTGCTATGAATGGATCAGGGAGAGTGGGGCTAATGGCTGGCACAGAGGTTGGGGTGCTCTCCTGTGCTTCCCTGAGATAACAACGGGCTGTGAGGCTGTCAGGTCACCCCAGACCTCATTCAGCTGATGAGCCTTGCTCAAGCCTGGGTACAGGATAAACAWGTGGCCCAAATCATGGTTTTTTGCAGATTTTGCAGACCAGTACATCTGTGTTTTTAAAAGACAAACCTGTTGATCTCCCACAGTAACTCATGTAAACTATGAGGGGAGTCAATACACAGAAGCAGAAAATAATGGTGGATTGGAAGCAAGGCAACTGGGAGGAGGGAAGAGGAGAAAAAGCAATTCTGCAGCTGGGGCTGACTGTGCCCAGGCAGTTGGGAAGGTATGACCCAGCAAGGGGGCTGTGATGGAGTCAGTACAACTGTGAGGAAGGATTCTGAACCTCTCACTCAAGTAATGAATTAGGTGGTTTTGGTCAGTCTTTCCAAGGGACAGAGCCCCAGTATGCTAATTACCATGAAAATGAAATATTTTAGAAGTGCTCTTGGTGAATCTTAGTGATCTTATTGTTGAACTTGTGGAATGGAGCTTTCAAATGAGAAAATAGCCAGATGAGTATATCAGAAGGAAAAAAATAGTGTGAAATTCATTGCTTGTCCCAGGGAACCTTCATAAAGTATGCACTTCCTCTATCCATAAGTAAGAGGAATAGGAGATGGTCATTTTGAACAGAAGAAGCATCTTAATATTTTATGTTACTTGGTCAACTTTAGTGCATACCTTTTGACAGACCAAAGGAGATGTCATGGTGTGAGTTAAGATGAAAAGCTAATCTCAAGATCARGCACATGAGTAAACCTAGAGTGATTTTCTCCCTGAGACATATCAGAGCAACTCTGTTGAGTCCGTGTCATTTATTTCCACTATTTCAAAGTGCTTAATTTAAAATTAAGTGAGATTTAGCTCAGGCAACTCCAGTTTTGTGTAGTCATCACTAGTTTATCAAGCATGGCCGTTACTTTCCAAAATATTTTTATTACAGCTTTAATAAATAATTTCAAGATATGTCATCATTTGCTTTATGATCTCAGTACAGCATTTCTAGTGGCTTTCAGGAAATTGCTTAATTTATCCAATGCATGTTATGGTATTGGAAAAGTGATCTCCATCTCTGGGAAAGGATGTACATATTCAAGGCTAGGAATAGCTGGCAGAGCAGTTGGTTGATGCTGATATTTTATTTTGGCAATCAGCAGCTTTCTGACAACATTCCTTTTTGCAGCTGTCCCTATTAGGACATTAGCTCATATGCCTGCGGTAAAGATATCCTTTCTTTAGTTACAGTAGAATGAGACAAATGTTACATTGCATTTATTTGTTCTTCCACTTACTTCTTGCTTGTGCTGAAAGGTGTACACACAGTGCAGGGGTGAAGGGTATTGGAAATAGAAGTGGGTGGGAAAGAATAGAGCCTGCACAAATTGGGAAAGAGCATCCAGATTTGGGCTATGGGGCAGAGTGAGATAGTTATGGCAGGAAGAGAGAGGTGTGAGACAGTGAAAGTATGTTGGATTGGGAGCTCCTTTGGGGTTAGGAGAAGCAGAAGGGTGAATGCATCTGCTCATGATGCACARTCTGGCTTTTACCGGTGTATCTTAAAGGTCCTTTTTGACAGAGAATTGGATTCACTTTCAAAATACTAACTTGAAAAACAACCCACCCTTTCTTATTTTTTCGCTTCTGAAAAGTGGTGYGGAACTCTGCGTTTCTTCTAGGTACCATGCTTGGCAGAATGTGAATCCTGAACCTTTAAATCTGCAGTACAGACCTGTTACAGCAGGAGAAAAAGAATCCATTTTGATCAGCTTGGAGACCCAAGTGTCAGAAAGAAGCTTGTTAGCGTTTCTTTGTATTAAAACTGGTTGGTTGGTAATGCCACAGAATAGAGATCAGAAGCTGAGTTTGAGCTTCGGGTGTGAGAGGGGACTGCTGTCTACTGACTCCAGATGAAACGGCCAAAAAAGAATTCTCTTGCGTGCTCAGCCCAAGACTCTGTCTATTTATTGGCGTGGCAACGGTTGCATAGAGCTGCTACATGGGTGGGATAAAATTGCTTCAGTTTATAAGGAAGYRTAGGAAATCTTGTAAGYAAAAGGCGTATGGGAACCTGGAAGMACGGTTAAAACTCTCTTAAAAGGAGGCGGAAGCATAGATTTTCTGCCTGGCTTCTGAAAGAAGGATGAAGTGTGATCTAGTTGGAGTAATGACATTTAATTAAAATTGAGCATTCATGAGAAGCAAAAGCATGATTTTATTGGCTTTTTTTTCCATATGGATTTTCAAGTAGGAGCATATGTACAGTCATTGAAGCATTTTTGTGAAGCTGTATAGTATTTGGATTCAAATTGGTTCTGGTAATGACACTCAAAATTAAGGGAAAAAATACAGGATAGTATTGCAGAGTTATGCAGCAAAGGTACTACTTGTCTTTTTCTTTGTTTCTGTTTGTTTGTTTCTTTTTGTTTTCCTATTTTCTTTATTAATTTATTCAGTGAATGTTGAACCCAGGACCAATGAACAAAATGTTGTCAACTGCAGAGCTTAACTACCRAATCAATCACTCTCAGAAATGAGTACTTGTTGCATTCTCAAATGACCATTTCGTACACCAAATTAATATCTCTTGCCTGATGTTATTGTAAGAATGCCTTAAGGAAATGGCACTATACCTTTCGTAAGGAATAACAGAGTTTGCATACAATGTGTGGCTAAGATACCCTTAAGTCCCCCCATGTTCATGGTGTCAAAACACCAAGCTAGGTCTGGACTTTATACTTTTTTTTTTTGTATTAATTGTCTATTTATGATATTGGAGACCTAGTAGAGTTAGTGMTGAACATTTTATGGGAAAAAAAAAGTTATTTCAGAAACGATGCTTGACTAATCTAAATCCAGTGTTAATAAGCAGTCAGGAGGTAAATGCTGGTCCACTCATCTCACATGTTCTGASATTGTAATGAATCAAAGGATACGTCCTCCACACATCCCAAGCTGCCAAATCTACCAGCTGCACCAAATCTTGAAAATCAGTGAATTATTCAGTTGTTTTTTTCATGGCAAACACCAGATTACAAGCTGCTGTCTTGAAGAATGAAGGCACCACAAAGTCGCCTTCTTGTCCAAASAAAGCAGATGGGTCACACTTCCAGTGTCTTGGACAAAAGTGACTCTTAACCATTTCTTCAGGTATTATTCTGTCGGGATAATTCTTGAAATCAGGCTAGGAAAAGTTTCATACCTTGTGTTGTACACCGGCAAGTAATACGAAGTTTGCTCTGATTACATGAATTCCAGGTCCTGACCCTTTTATTATCTGTATTTTTGCTTGAATGATAATATCAAGATTTCTGTTACACTAAGTAAAAGTGTAATTAATATAGGGCTAATGCTTTGACAGGGAAAAAAATCCCCAAAGCAAATGCTGGTATTAATTGGACACCCAATTGCTTGAAATCATTCATTTGCCTGTAGGTACRGTGTTCCCAATCAGCTACAGTTTCATTTCAGGCAGAAGGTGATAAGATAATCTTTTTTTTAATTAAGGTGATATTATAAATTAACCTGTCAATGAATGGCCTTAACTTTTTCAGCAGTGCAGTTACAAGTGGATGGATTCATAGCACTGTTCTGTTGCCAAAAGCCAAATATTCTATCCAGTGCCAAGTTGTTAAATGCTAATGAGTAATTTATTTAATGAATTTTGTCTTTCCCTGTTCACAATACGAGTGACAGAACACCAGCCCTCTCCAAATGTTCTGTTCTCCAGAATTACTCTGAATTTTGGGCCTTGCTACTTCAGMTTTGTTACCCAGGATGCTAACTCCTTTGCGCTGTTTCAGATCAGATAAGTACATTGTTAACTTTCCTGATCCACAGGAGAACTATTTTATATTATAAGTTTGGGGGGAGAGCATACTGGTAATTAGTTTTTAAATTCAGTTTCTGTGGAAGGCTAGCATGTGTGTTCTGCAGTAAACCTAATTGTGTAACTGATCATGAATGTGAATCACAGTGGCTCAGACATCAAAGKGAATTTAAAATATGGTGAACTGTGGAAACATTTTTTACTATATTCGGTCAGATGCAGGTTATTATTCTCTTTTAAAAGTTATAGGACTTTTGGAAGAAGAGGGAACTGTCTCCAAAAACATTACTTGAAGAAAAGTGGCTTACTGTRGGCTTCTAATGGAAAGTAACATGTAATAAAATTCTTTCAAAGATTCATAAGCGCTTGTAGGTCCAGCTGTTTTCTACTGAACTGTTGGTGCTGAAGCAGCTTTTTAGAAGATGGTCTGCATGTTTAGTGTCTTTTGACAGTATTTAAAACCAAAACATACAGTGTGGCATGTTCTGGTTTACTATGCTGCAGTAAAAAGGAAATCCAGAGTCTCTGAAGTGGAACTGTGTTGGTYTATGCTGGAAGTGTTGCAGAGATCTAAAGAGGCAATCCTGATGTGTATATGGAGTTGGTGAACATCACTGCTGCTCCTCTTCACTGGCAGCTGCTGCATTTCAAGCTCRTGTGCTGCTGCTGCTGCTTTGCCCCATGCCCTGTATAATCTGGTTTGCWGGAAGGCACCTGACATTTGAAGCTTTTCTTTAGCATATTTTTCTTTTTGTCATCTTCTGACATSTGCATGTTATTTAAAATAGCACTACTATTCACTACTATCCCATTTGCTTCTCGAGGGCTATCAAATGTGCTTCTGTTGGAAAAGATGTGTAGTTTTTTCTCCTGCCCTCTTAGCAGACAACTTGGGGCTGTTACTGAGGGCTGGGGAGATCTTTTTCCCTTTCTGAGTGTGGAAGAGGGAAGCACRTGCAGGAGCTGATGTGCAGTCTTGAATAGAGACAGGAGAAAYAGGGCTTTGGTATTCATTGCTGGAGCTCTGCTGGGAGCACTTGTGGGACAGAGATCAAAATATTTCAAGTGCAAATTCAGTGTTTAGTCCCTGAATGCAGATCGTTTGGCTTACCTGGTCTGTCACAGGCAATAGCTTTTAATCAGCCTTTGAAACCAATTGGTGTGGTTATGTTTATGGCATGATGGCTTTTATTCAAAGTCTGGTCCAGGAAACCAGGACCTGGGTCCTGAGCAAAARTGCTTTGAGCAGTAGTCAATTATTTGATAGCTGGCTTTCTTCCTGCTTATTTCCATGACGTTATATGTGGTGTTACCCTCAGGCATATTGGGATGCTGAATTGGAACTTTTTAAATTACTATTTTTGATTGATTTGAGAGGGCATGGGGGTATGAATAATCTGTTAATGAATTATTTTTTTTAAAAAATGTAAAAGAAAAAATATATAAAACAAAAACCAAAGCAAAGAAAACCCTCAAGGTACAAGGCACTGAACAGCGTAATTCAGTTGCATTTATTCTGCCTTTGCAAAACATAATAATTACTTTTTAATTCTTATTTCCTGTCTGAATTAATTGCATTTTGTATTCAAATATRTTCTTCTGAATTATTCTCTTCTTAAGTGACTTCCTGCTTAATTGCATTTTTAATTATGTGCCCTTCATAGTAACATAAATGTTTGTATTTATCTCCTGTTCTAGTTTTTGATATATTCTCTCTACAGTCCATTTTAGTTGTGCTTTGAGCTCCCACTTTGTTTTGCCTAAGTTCACTGTAGGTACCAAAGGCTGTTTATTTTCTGTCAGCTGGCAGTTTCACCTATTTTAAGAAAGACTAGGCAAATTCTCTGTTACTGTACTGTAGCATTAGGGGCAGGAGAACTGATATTGCTCAGAGACTTCCAAAAGGATTCATAGCCTCCAGGAAAATAAGAAAAAATATAGATTAAATAAAAGAATTTTTTTTTTTTTTTTTACATCTCCAGCAGTGCTGTGACTCACCAGGAGGAAAGAAAAGAAGCTGATTTTCTTTCAGCCTYTTGCAGAGACTATGTACACACTTTTCTTAGGTTGTTGCATGATAAGTAGAACATAAAAAGATGGCCACTGTGGGATTTCATCCCAAGTGCAGGAAGCTCCTCAGCTCAAACAGCCAGAGAGCAGGCTGTCTTCTCAGGGAAGCACAGGGGAAATACTTRGTTAGATTTTGTGCTTAGAAGGGAGCAAACCTTGTTGCCCGCTGTTGGGTTAGTTTGAACCACGGAGTATTTCAGAACATACCCCATCTGAGAAAGTGTTCTTTTCCTCTATGGAGAGAAAATATTTTCACTAATTTACCTTAATAGCTTTTTGGCATCAGACAAGAAAAGGAGTTCATACTTAGTTGTGGCACTTGTAAATATGAGTGCAAAACTCATTTCTTAGCAGCTGGGATGGTTTTACATGCTGTGTGAAAGGGTAACTGTGTGCTGGTCTGCCATCAGCTCCTTTCTCTTTGGCTTGTTGCTAATGACAGGCCAGCTGTAGGCGTCTCCATTTCTTCTGATTTTAGTTTTCAGATGTTTAGTTTCTCTACAAATCTTAATCTTTAAACTCCAAATCCTTTTAGCRGGAGAGCTGGAGTGTACTTTGAATTGTCTAAGCTTAAATGAAGGTCTGTGGCTTTGGTGGATGGATGCTTTCTGGCCACTCATGATTGCTTTAGCTGCCAGCCTGGAGCAATTAAATGAATGGAAATTCTCTAACAGGGCGACAATGCCAACAGACAAGTGCCTATTCTGAGCGTGCTTGTTTTGCCAGACAACAAAAATGTGAAGCTGCATAACACTTGCATTGTGGTTAGATGCATCACTTGTTCATGTCTGCAAAATAAACACATTTAGATGGCTGACCATGACAAGCATTTGAAGAAGTGATGGTCTTTAGGCATCAGCAAAGATATAATCAGGCTGATRTTGAAAAGAGCTTCACAGCTGTGAGTACAGTTAATAAATGAAATGGGCTCTCAAAAAAGCCAGCAGTGTTCCACATCAGCTTTCAGGCCTAAATGTTGGAGTCCAAGAATAATGTCATTAATACCCTACTGAAGGTGATGGAGACCAGCCTTCTGTGCCTCCAAGTGGGCGGTAACCATCCATTAACCCAGCGCCTCCTGGGGAGCTGCTGCTCTGTCGCCCTGTTGGGGATGTGGCTGGAGTGGGCTGATTCACCAGAGGAGATAATTGGATGTCAATTACTGGAAGAAGGATTGCTGGTAGGAAGTTGGTGTGTTCAGCACTGAGATAGTGCACATTGCCACAGCAGTCACGGTACAAATCCTAAGGCTCTTCTTTAATAGGAGGAAATTTAATTTTCCACAAGAAGAAATTTTACATTACTGCGTTTCACCTGTTAATGTCTTGGTGATCAGAATATTCACTGTGAGCCTAGAATTACAAAATCGCAAAATATTCTGAGTTGGAAGGGACCCATCAAGATCATTGAGTCCAACTCCTAGCCCTGCACAGGACACCACAAGAATCCCACCACRTTCTTGAGAGCATTGTCCAAAGTATTAAGTAGTCCTGCAAGGAACAGGGAGTTGGACTCAGTCAGCATTGGTCCTTTTCAAATTGAGATATTCTAAAAATCTGCTTCTTAAAACAGTAAGGAAAGAGAAAAAAGTCAAGTTGTCCAAGAGTGAAGTATAAGAAACCACCAAGTAAGATGGAAAGGAAGAGATCACACGGCAAAAGAAGAGGTTGGAAAGCCTTGAAGTGGTGGAGAAAGTTGTTAAATAATAAAGGAAATTAAAGATGAAGAGAAATTATGCAAATAAGTGAAAATCAGAGAACCAGACTGAAAGAGAAGAAGAGGAAGAAGGCAGTGAGTTAACAGTCATCCTTTATTAAAAAATGAGATAAAATACCAGCATCAAGAGAGTCTGTCTGTAACATCTGTGCAAACATGCAAACCCCACTATTGATTAGATTTTTAGTGCGCATATTGCCAGATGGATTTATTGGAGTGCTTTATGTAAGCCAGAGTCTCAGTTGTGTCATATTTACTGGCCCTCCCTTTTCAAAGACAGGCAGGGGACAGTGATCTGGCAAGGTAAGGATGATGGGCTTGGAAATCCTTTCTCCCATTTTACATTRCATTAAAGTACAGGTGAGCTAGTGGTCTAGAGTGGTGATGAACCCCTCAGATGTAAGATGGATGTGAAAATAAGTATCTGGGCATAAATCCTTTTTAGTGCCTTCACACCCCCAAAACTCCTTTTAAGTGGGATTTCCCCAAAATTTTTGTTTTGAAATTTTGGCTGCTATTTTGTTCTTTTCAGACTCCAAAGTCTGAAATTTTTAGGCTTTTTTTTTTCCCCAGAGAGATGCAGGACCACAAAAACCTGAGCTGTATTTCTAACCTCAAAGAAAGGTTACATTTTGATATGCAAATTATGTATGCAATTAAAAAAACCAAACCAACCAACCAACCAAAGAACAACAACAACAACAAAAAAAAACCCAAAGAACAAAAAGAAAAAAAAAAAAAAAACACTCAAAACATCCCATTCTCCCCAACAACTGGCCAGAGGAAGAGCCAAGTTTCAGGATACTCAGAGTTAAACTCAAAAATCCTGCTATATCTGAGTTATTGTGGCTCCACTGCTGSCATCTTTATGAATCAGGAATGTAGGGAACAAGTCCATTGTATATCTTGCTTTTCAGTTGATTTATAACTAAATAGCACTCAGCTTCTCATCTCTATTGGACTCTTATCTTGGGTGAAGAGAGGTAGAGTTTATGCATTATGGTCTTGTGGAATGATGATGCTTCCAAAGATGTGTGTGATTTGGACGGCTTGACAGTGGTAGAGTGACTTTCTGAATAGTTCTATTTATTGATAGGAAAAAAATGCTTGGAAGTTAAAATCTGTGGTGTTTCAGAGTTAAGGTGTCTTGGTCCTGTTGAAATCCAGTGTGGTTTTAGTGACCGAGTTAGTTTTTAAAAATTTCTGGTCCTTAAAAACAGAGCTGTAAATATCTCCTTGTAATTCTTCATTTTGCACCAGTTTCTGCTGTCACCCAGTCTCTTCTTCATGTCTTCAAACAATCATCCCATAATACATCAGAGCTAAATAGACATACTCCTAAATAGAGAACTTCTGTTGGCTGTATTAAAATTAACCAGATGAATTTAGATTAACAAAATCTAAAATTGTGAGCTGTTTTTTCTCTGCTGTCTTAGKTTATACTTTGTATTGCCTTTTGAAKAATTGTTTTCCAAAATCACCTCTTTGAAAAACTGTTTACATGTGGCAGAGCACTCAGTTAAGCAGTGGTTTGGTGATCTTCTAATGACAAATCTCTGTGTATGGGTTGGTGTGTGACCTGAAATGGAACTGGGTCGTGCCTGGGGCCTTCTGCAAAGAACCAGCACAGCTGGTCTGACAGAGGTTGAAAGTTCTGACATGGTTTAGTCTGTTTTACTTACATTTGAGAGTTAATAGAAGAAAAGAGGACTTTAAGGTTTTAATTTGTTTCGAACAGGGTAAATGGAGCTCAGCATAAGAGCACAATTCTTGGATTGTGCACATGGGTGGTGCTTCCAGTTCTCTGTCTCTGAATATTGTCTCCTTATTGCACATCTGTGTTGGTTGTGACTAAAGGTAAGGCAGCAGAAATKAGGAGTTTCCTCAGTAGGCAAAATATAAAAGTCTTGATCTGAATACAAAGCACCTGTTACTTCTGGAATTATTCGGTGAGGGACATACTAGAAAGAGGGTCAATTCTCAGCTCAGAATAAAAATGAGCAAATCAAATATTGAACTACCAGGTAGTTGACATTATTTCAGCTCTTAGATTTTTCCCTCTTACACATATTGTCTTTTATCTGTAGTGTTAATTAAGTTGTATTACAGTCAGTAAGTTTCAAATTTCTAATTGCCATCAGATGGAATGTATGTTCTTCAATCTGCCTGCCTTCTATTTCGGATAGGAAAGAAGGAGATGTTTTTATTGTCCTGGTTGTTTTTGGTTATTTGTTTGTCTGTTTTCCTTGGTTTTCTTTTGTGTGTGTGTGTTTTGGGTTTCTTTTTTTTGTGGAAGGTGCGTTGGTTTGGTTTTGTTTTCTTCCTCCTGTTGATTTGGAGGCACACAATGTTTGATAAATGGATGAMTTAAGCTTTAACCCAATCTCCATAACAAAAATACCACAACTTCTCCCATATTTAAAGAGGCAGTAATTACCTTGCAGCACTCTGTGTTCAATAGCTACAAATGTGGAATTGCCTGATACTGGAAATCGCTGATAAGAGATTAAATGTTGAAWAAGCAAAAATTGGAGTTTCTGTGATACCTAGAAAGCCTTCAGTGCTCTGTTTCCCCTTTAAGTGAGCATTTCCTTGAGTATGAAGGTGCAGCGCACCTGGAATCAACAACTCTGCCTATACAGAAGGAAAATATTTTCATTCTTCATTGCACATCTCCAACTGCAATCAATAATACAGGAGAGGAAAAGAGGAAAAAAGATACCAAATGAAAGTGCTGGAGGACTGGTTCAGCAAACACTTGTGCATGTGATGATCTTAGGTATAACTAATTAACCTAATATGAGCCTTTGCCAACATCAGCATGTATTGCTTAAAAATTCAGGATGAAGCCAGAAGGCAGAAATAATAAATCTTGGTTCATGCAAGAATAGTTGATTAGTTATTACTCTGTCTCTCAATTTGGAAATGTAATATTTATGTCTGTAACTTAAAATTCATATAATTCTCTGAAGAGCATTAATTTGCCATCACTTAAGTATTCAAAATTGTGTTCTCAAATTTGTAATTTGAGAAAGGGTTGCTATGTCTTTGTCTTCCTCTGCACATTGCATCGAGCATTAAACAGRAAGGTATGAGGTTCCTTGTCTTTTTTTCCAAAAAAGGTAGATGGCTGTCTTTACATAATGTCATCTTCTTTTTTCCACTAAAAGGATAAGCAGATAATGGCATGGCTTCARCAATAGCAGATAGGATAGGAAGACTCTGAAAAAATTTCCATAATACTTTCTTTTCATCATTTTACTTCACTGCTGAATGCTTTCTAAAACAAATTTGGCTGGAGTTGTGTGCCTTTCTACCCTTTTGAAATTACCAACAGTCTTGCTTGGTAAATTTCAGGATCATCAAGAATTTAAACAGAATAATTCTGTCACACTGGGGGTACTGTCAGTTGGGCATATGAGCCCATAAAGCCCCTGATGACTTTTGTGATAACTCACCACAACATGCCCTGTTGTATTGCAGCTATTAAGAAAATCTCACTTCCAGCAGTGCAAGACCATCCTGAAACTTCTTTGTGGGAGTTTTGCTCTGCTTTGTGGGGTTCCATTAGGGGGGGATCCCTTCTCAGCGGGGCTGAGCAATGGGGGCAGTCTGGGACAGCAATGGAGATACGGGTTATATCCCTACCCCTAACTGAATAGTCAGACACTCCAGAAAATTCCAGGGGTTAATCCTGCAGCATAAGTCGTGTAAAAGAGACAGTGGTTTAATGAAGGTACAAGTGACAGAGTGAGAAATACGGTGTCACTAGGAGTGCATATTAACTGTATAGTGAAAAGAATAAAGAGAAACAAGGAAATGGGAAAAGCAAGGAAGATGCAGAACCCATCAAGATGAATTATATTTGTAAGATTTCATTTTATTAAGCTTTTATTATTTTATCAAAGACAATAGTGAAAGGTATTGCCATAGATAGTGCTTTTCTCGAACTTAATATTTCAAAGAGATTTTCACTTAGAATGGCAGCTTCTCTGTTCTATTACTTGTAACATGCATTTTTATTATGACTAGGAAACYGAATTTTTAAAATAATAACTTTTTACTTCTTCACTGTCTTGGAATGAATGATGTTTGCAACAGAGACTCCTTTYCTACTGGTGTAGAAGGAGATTACCTCGTGGAGAGTGCTCCTGAAATATAAATAATGTATTGATAGGAACTGTAGAACGATGTAGGTGGAGGACTAGAAAAACTGAATGTTTGCCAAGCTCTTTTATTATTTATCAAAGCTGGTTAAATCTAGTTGTCACAGCTGAAGATACTCACAGATCTTGGTAAAAGCCATTCTTTTCACAAGTCATATTTCTTTAACCAAAAATTGCAGTTGCACTAGAAACGTTCTTTAGAGAGTTGCAGGCTCTGGGAAGTTCATTATGATCTTGWARTTTTTTGTTTGTTTGGTTGGTTTTTCTTTGTTTATTTTYGTTGTCTTTTWAATACAGATTTTAAYTCATAATRTTTTGTTGACAAGTTCAGAAAATAYACATTTTTGTCAWATGGATCTCTGATACAASAGAGAAAATAWCTTTTTAATTAAAAACCTGTTTGTAGTTTAATTGAACTGCCAGGATTTTCTCTGAGAACTACAGAGCTACTTTATAAAACAGACATACCTTTAGGCACATTTGAAAATTCAAGCCCTTAATGTTTTTAGAAGCCAAAAGAGTTTTTAAATCTGGTTGCTAATAGCCAGAATGTTATCTGTATTAGAATATATTTTTTATGTCATTGTGTATTATCACTCRGATAGGTTTGGTTATTTTCTGAGTAGCTCCAGTGGGGTCATAAAGCACATGTGATAGATGGAGTGGGTGTATATACCAAAAGTAAATACAAGTGTACAGACAGCATCTGGCCATAAAAGAAGTAGAATGCTTGCAGGCATGCTGACACACGCCAGGGGAGAAGAAAGAGAGCCCTGTAATAAAATCTCATTGAGGATGCAGAGAGAATGTCTCAGCATTAGGCATTCTCCTCATGTTTCACATAAATGCATCCTCCTCTCATGAGAGGATGAACAGTGCGTTTGCACCGGCTCATTCAAATTGAATGTTGGTAAAAGAAGAGTCTTGAGTAAACACTGAAGAGTCTGGCATTTTTTAAAGACAGGGGAAAGGTTAAGCTGACTGCTGTTGAAGCTGCTGTTTATTGGATATTTATTTGCTGACCGTGTTTATTGAAGGTGGTGTTGAAAAGATCATTGGCAAGATTACGGATGGCTGCATAGCACAGGTCAGAATTCTATTAAACTAATGCAGTTTTAACAATGAAGTTTAGATCTTCATAGGTGACTTAGTATGGTTTTTTATATCTGAGGTTGGTTAGATTGTATTTTGCTGGAAGATAAAACAGGGTAGGATGTGCCTTCTCTGTATCATTTCCCTTTCTCTCTCTGACAGCACTACAACTTTAACTTTGCTTAGAGCTATAGTAAATGAGAAACTTCACTAGATACAGCATTTACRARCCAGAACATTTATAAAGAATAATTATACYACACTGGGAATGTTTCGGTTTTATTATTTTTGTTTGCTGTTTCAAAAATAACAGAGCTCACTGAATCTGAACTTGCTAATTTTCTCCTGCGTGGGGGAGAGTCACAGTCACTCTTTTGGGTGAAGCACAGGGGTCATCTTGCAGTGCCTTAGGCATATTTAGAAGCATTACTAGTTAATTATAGAATGAAAAGGTAAGGCTGTATGTGCACGCTGTATCTGGTCTTTCATTGTTCTCACAGTGAAGAGATTTATAGGAACCAAGGAATTTTTGTTATTCTGATTTTTCACCAGTTTAACTCTCCAACCTTGCAATAGATACACACATACAYACACACTATCGCCACCTCTTTATATAGCTGAATGTCAGAAATAAATTCTTCCACTGTTTCAGCAGGGCTTCTGTTTACTCATGTCTGAAATATTAGGGGAAGTCTTGTGTTACAGATGTGTTTGAGGTGTTATTTTCTTCTCTTTCTCCACATGCACTCTTCTCTGGTTTAATTTTTTTTTATTTTGRAGGCATTCTTTCCAGGATGCCTTCATGGTGATTTGGTTTTTCATTATTTAATYTATTTATTTTTTCCTGTCTTTCCCAGAGATAGGTTAAGAGGTCTTGTTAACTGCTGCAATGAAAGTTTGTGTTCTTGGTTGTAAGGTCTTGCTTAACATAGTGAAAATATTCTGCAGTATTTCCTCAGAGGAGCTGCTGCTCTGAGAAAATACTCAAAATAGCAGTGTTTTACTTTAAAAATGTGTGTGTATGTATGTCATTTAGGAATATAAATATATGTTATACGTGTCCAGAGCTGGCATTGGATTATCTGTGTAAAACAGACATGTGGAGTATGTTAGTGGTACTGCCTTCAGATTGCTTTGACATTGGACTTTCTGGATTAGAGGTTCCCAGAGGAACAACTCCCACACCGCTAATGTTGGGGTTGGCTGGCTGTGTTTGAGGATGATTTTGAGAAACTGTAGTTGGTGGCGTGTTCTGTACATGCTTCCTTGGACAATTTGATTGCATTAGTGGTGTCAGGTGAATGGCAGAAAATGGGCGGCCCTGTTGTAATTGCTGAGAGGAAACAAGGCATTGGTCAATAAGCTTATGAAGCCTCTGTAGCATTTGGGTAGTGGAATGTGGTTTTCTTTCCATTTTTTTCCCCTAAAACAGGTTTTTGGGCTTTTCTTTGGGGGTGTTTTGTGGTTTTTTTTCTGATGGTTTTGGGGTTTTTTGTTTGTTTGGGATGGTTTTTCTGTTTATTTTCTCTTTTGTTTGTTTGGGGGGGTATTTGTTCACTTTTGTTTGGTGTTTTGTACTAGGAAAAACAATCTTGCATTGGGCTCTGTGTGTGTGTACTGCAGTGGCACTTGAAATCAGAAAAAATCTGGAATCCTGAGACTACAAGGTGTGCTCCAGAGCTAGGTAAATGCTCCCTGTGAGTTTCCCACACATCTGTTAAATAGGTTTCCAGACGGCATGGTTTGATTTTGTTTGAATGAAAGTATTATGTAAGCAGAACATAGCTTACTCAGTTCCACAAAGATTTGTTTGAATACTGTCCCCTGCCTTCTCTGTTRCAGCAGCTCATTTTGGAAAACCTCSATGTGATCAGTTTGGAGTGAAGGGACCTATGATGGAAAAAGGCATGACATGAAGCCTACAGAATTATTRCAGGCCATGGGATTGTTTTGTTGCTCCCATGGTTGTCAGATTGACTGGATTTGTTGCTTGGCGCAGTGGGGAGCAACAGGCAACTCGGTCACGCACCAGTGTTTGAGAGGGAAAAAAAGTAATGCATGCTGAGATTGGCACCATTTTTAATGCTGGTTAAAAGGCTGAAAGA
>NW_026623233.1:1448504-1451699 GCF_030028575.1 Malurus melanocephalus | reverse complement strand
GAGGGCACAGGGATGCAGATAACCCCCTGCAGCCCATGGAGGAGACCCATGCTGGAGCAGGGGGATGACTGAGAGGAAGCTGTGACCCCGTGGAAGACCTGTGGAGACAGGAGCCCACTCTACAGCAGTTTCCTGGTAGGACTTTTGAGCCTGTGGGGCATCTGTGCTGGAGCAGGCTGTGCCTGAAGGACTGCACAGGGTGGATGAGTTACCTGTGTTGGAAAAGTTCATGGAGAACTTTCTCCTGTGGGAGGAACCYTGTGCTGGAGCAGGGGAAGAACTCGTTTCCCTGAGCAGCATCAGGAACAACTTGTGCTGAACTGACCACGACCTCCATTCCCTTTCTACCTGCACCACTGTGGGGGGCAGAGGTAGAGCTGGCAAGGAGGGAGGGATGRGGGAAAGGTGTTACTTTTAAGRTTTATTTTACTTCTTTATTATCCTGCTCTGATTTTGTTAGTAATAAATTCAGTTATATCTCAAATTCCGGTCTGTTTTGCCTGGTGGAATTTGGTGAGTGATGTGTCTCAATCYTTAGCTCAACCCATGAACCCTTTGTTATGTTTTCTCWCCCYTGTCCAGCTGCTGAGGGGAGTGAGAGAGCAGCTTTGGTGGGTGTCTGGTATCCAGCCAGGGTCAACGCTCTACAGCAGCCTTTTCCTCTCCCATACACACAGCAGGTTTTGATTGCACAAAATTTTATGATGTTATGTCAGTGGGAGTTTTGTGTTGGATTTTCTAAAAAGTTATTTTATTTTTAAATCAACTTATTTTGTACTCTTTTTTGAAAACTGGGAGTCAAATCCCAGTGTTATCTTAAACCTTAATTAACTTTCAGTACCAGAAGATAGCTTCTTGYTTTTCTGAAATCTGATGATTAATGCTTTTGTTTACTTCTAAGCGATACATTGTTTGTCATGTCACCATTGAAGTCCTGCTCCTTTTCTAAAATTGTTGTTCTTGGCTTTTCATGGGCAAATGTTTTGGTTTTGCTTGCAGAACGGGCTTAGCATCTTGTCCAGAATCCAAATAGTGAATGGAGTTAAAAWTTTTAATTAACCTTTAAACAATATTTTGCAATTAAGTCTTAACATCAAGTTTTATTCAATCATCTAATGGTTTTGGTTGGGACAGGTGTTAAAGATCATCTATTTCCAACCCCCCTGCCATGGGAAGAGAAAACTTGCCCTAGAGCAGGTTACTCAGAGAGCTCCATCCAGCCTGGCCTTGAGTACCTCCAGCAATGATGGTGCRTCTGTAACTGCTCTGGGAAGAAAGTTAGTATAAATCCTTCTTTCTGACCACCTCTCAGAAAGAAGAGGGTGATGACAGCCCATTTTCCTGTGTGTTAACAGGATGCTTTCAATACCATTCCATAGTTGATTTGGTTATAAGCTCAGAGTGTTCCCAGTTCGACAAAACTAACCAGTCATTTGGCAGCTCTGCATGTCTGTCTTTCACTTCTAAACATTTTAAACAGTTGTTTCTAGGAGAGCTGTCAGCCAGTTCTCAATCAATATTTACAGGATTCAGATTTCTCAGAGAACATAAAGAATCTCTCTGGGTGYTATAATTACTCTCCACCTGTGAGTGAGTGCAGCCTTTCACTCGATGGCAGAGAAATGCCAAAGGGAGGTTATTGCTGTGTTGTTTCAGGATGGCAGTGGAAGAATTAGCCATTTATTGGAGGATACATCAGAGCTGTAGCAGGGAAGATGTAAACTGGTACACGAGAAGAGATGGAAATGAAATCATAGTTAACATTTTTTTGGGGAAAGTATAACTTCCCTGCTGATGCCCATGAAATTGTCCATTTGTGGTAYTGTGCTTTGACAGGAAGTGAAAATGTTGATGTTTATATGTTTACATTGTAAATACAAGTATCATGCCTTCTTCTGATGGATGTCCACTGAATGCAAAGGCAGACTTTGAGGTAAAAAGTACTCTTCTGCTAAGTTTAGTTGGTTGCTTACTAATTCTGCAGATGGGGAAAAGAGTCTTTTACTGGAATGTCAAGGATATCTAGCAGCTTAGAGGTTTTCATATTTGTCATTCAGGAAAAATATAAATATCTCTGGAAAATGAAAGAAAATGATAACTTACAGAATATTCCTAATGTGCACTTGTGTTCTTAGGTAAAATTTAGCTCAAGAAGGTAGATATTCCATACTGAGTTTATCAATAGATGTTATATTTGAAGCTATGTTTAAAGTTCAAACTGTAGTAATTCAGGAAGTTTTTGGCCATTTTCACACAAATTTGMGAGCTACAGAGAGGGAAAAGGCTCAAAGTTGTGTTTATGCTGTGGGAAGGACTGATCTTAGCCCTTCCTTCAGTGACTGGTTGTTCAGCTTGGAAATGGACATGAGTTACCTTTTTGCACAGCTGTTCTCACAGATACCACCACTCTCCAAGATTCTTTAGGGAAAAAGAGGTAGCTTGATGTGTGAAGACAGCTGCTTCTGCACAAGAACTTTGGTGAAAAATATCTTCCTTTCAGATCCTGAAGAACAATTTTGAATTGTAAATCCTCTGGATTTAGAGTGTTRCTATTAATCTGTGAAGTATAAGGTCTCTGAATGGGTGCAGTTGCAATAAACTACTGGATTGTGTATTTCGTTGAGTATATAAAATAAAATCAGTCAGATTTCATTGAAGGAGATGCTTCAGCTGTTGGGGAAAATGCTGTGAGTGAAATTAAAGGGTAATTATAAATCAGTATTTTTTGCATAGTTTCTAAGAAACSGAAGAGTTGTTTGCCAGTGAAAACAGTTCATTAAAATAAATGCTTTATGTACTTCAAAAGGGATGATGAGACTATAGGCATAGCAGCAGGACATTAAAGTCTTTGCTGCAGATCAGGTGGKCTTGTCAAATTCTTCTTAGTCTGTGAAAATCCTTTTGCAGTCATGATTTTTGTGTGTTTTTTGCTAGCCTTTTGCCCACTCAACATTTAAGATGCAGAAAATGTAAATGTCACTTCCATATTAAGGATTAGCTTTGGGCTTGGAGAAAAAGACATAAAGTTAATTGGAAGGTCATAAATAAATCAGTGCATTTCTCATGTGTGTTTATGCATATACTTAAAAAAAAGATATTTGTAGAAAAAGAAATCTTTCATTTCTAAAGAAGCTCTGGATCAACTTCTGCTGTTGACCATATTGGCTGTAGTTTGTAGGATTCTGTAGTTCTCAG
>NW_026623233.1:1435294-1448457 GCF_030028575.1 Malurus melanocephalus | reverse complement strand
AAAAAAAAAAAAAAAAAAAAAAAAAAAAAAAAAAAAAAAAAAAAAAAAAAAAAAAAAAAAAAAAAAAAAAAAAAAAAAAAAAAAGAAAAAAAGGAGCTGATATCAGATACTAAATAAAAGAAAAAAGAGAACAAGAGAAAACTATGTTTATTGTAAGAGAAACAGCATTTCATGAAAACTTTTTTTTGGCTGTTTATTGTGCCAGACAAGTTTGATTTCTCAGTTTTAGGGAAACTGTATAATATAAACTGTAGTCACAATCCCTGGAGGTATTTCAAGGACCTGTCAATGAGGTGCTTAGGAACATGGTTTAGTGTTGGATTTGGCARTACTGTATTTATTGTTCTGTGATTCTATAATATGATCATACAAGTTAATATAATTAATATAGGGCATGATCATTAATACACATCTGTAATTTTAGAAAGAAAATTTCCAAGTGTTTTTAGCATATTTTTGCTATGARTTAAAAATAGAATTCTTCCATTCTTCAAGTTAGAGTTACATTTTTTCAAGATTACTGAACTGTTGCCTTTTTCATCCTAGGAATGAAACTCCAGATTATTTCGGTATAGGAGGTAGTATAAAAGTTGTTCTTTATTGGAGTTCCATGGACAATCATGGACARATATCCACAAAAGCCCATTCACCCCACAGGGGTGAATGCAGTTTAATAGATTTTAGGAAATTAGCATAATTTATAAAAACTGTAGGCAATGCAGAGGTGATGTGGCAGAGCACTTAGGTGATGTGAAAGTGCTTTGTTAAATGGAGCTGCACTAAATGGTTGTGGGTGGACAATCCTTTAGATTTTGCAAAGTGTTTTGTATATCATATGCTCTAGACTAGCTATATTTTTAATTTATAATATGAAGTTGAGTGAAAATTTTATGTGTCTTAGTTATCTCATGTTTTTTCAGAGCTTCTTAGACTTCTCATGTTTTTTCAGAACTTTTTCATAYGCTGTTTCCTGGTGGAGTCTCTTTYTGTAGTTTCATAGTTTGATAGTATTATGTGGAATTTGCTACTTTGCTTCTAATTTARTAATTGTAAAAAATACATATATACATATATGTATAATTATAATTATAGTCTAACAAGGACATAGTGGTGTTTTGGGTTTTTTTGTGGTTACTCTCTCTTGGTAACTGAAATTAATGCTGAGTGGATGCTGTGCTCAGAAAACAAATGTAGTACATAATTCTATTTTGAATTAAAGTGGCACCCTACTAGTGTGTATATCATTACTGACATTATCTTGGGCCCTGCAGAGTACATATATCAATGTTTTGGACTGCAACCCCTTTACTGGGATATTAGAAAGTGATAATAGGCAATATATGAAAATGATGAAGTGGAAACTGGCTTTTCTTAGTCTTGTTCCTTTTCTAAGTAGGTAGCTATTACACCAAAGAAATCACTGCTYTGCAAACTGAGTTTTTGAAATCTTCAAGGTTTTTTCTTTTTTTCCTGAAAATCTATTCAAATCACTTATTTGAGGAATTCTGCAAAACTATTAGTAGTTTGTACAAGGTTATGGATTTCCAGCTGATTTTTGAATTGCCCTTGTCATAGGCTTTTCTTTCATCTGGGCACCTGCTCAGTATAAGGTGAGTTTGGTGCTTGTGTTGCCTCCTTCAAAGSATGGACTGAAGCCATTCTGTTGGCTTTGATGTAGAAACAACAGCCAGCTGTTCTGCTCTTTTCCAAGGACTTCATGTGAAATAAAATTGCATATGAGGAGGATAATGGATTYGAGGAAAAGGAGTTAGGGAACATCTTAATATATTAAAGCAGAGAGATGACAGAGACAGCGAATGCTAAATGAGAAAGAAAATAATGAATCCAAAGAAAGGTTTCTCTGCAAAGGCTGGTGGCATAAGCAGAGGAAGCCAATATGCATTTGTGACTGAAACTTGTGTATTGTTTGTAAGTTATGTTTTGTCTGACTTCGGATGCATTTTCACTTCAGATGAAGAAAAATGTTCTAACTTTCATGTGGGTTCTTGGGAGCAAAATCCAGGCTCTTCAGAGATGAATAAGTATCACATATATACTTGTATATGTTTCTGTGTGCATATACACAAACATGTATGCGTGTTTGTTGTTGGGTCTGGGAACTGTTTTTGTTTCTAAAGTTTTGAATAGTTAATCTGTGAACAAAAGTCTCTCTGGAGCCAAGTGGGTTGTTTTTTTCACACTGATAAACTATACATCATAACTGTCTGGTAGAGCTAAAGTGCAGTTGTTTACTGTGCTTGTATTTAAATTTCTGATCTGAACCAAAGTACCGAACCGTAACAAATCTTAAAACAAAGATTGAGCACGGCAATTTTGCAAACTGGAATAGAGTTTGTTTAACAAAGTGCTGGGGGAAAAAAAAATTAAAAAAAAAAAATACATCAGCTTTATTACTATCCCACTGCTGGGTGGTTTCCAGATTTGGCAGAGTAGGGTTCCGGCTTTCTAATTCAGGAGCATGAACTTTTTCTGGGATAAAGGCTGGGTTTCTGTTTTTGTGCTCTGTAGTGACCACCAACAATTACAGTTCTCCTTCTGTGAACCTGATGCGTTGTGTAGCATTGCAAAAGCTGCATTGACAAACACGTTGTTGAGATAATTGGCCTCTGGAGGCTGCAATGAGAGATGTGAGAAAGCAGCTGTCTGGTATTTTAAGGAATTAGGGTCCCATGCWGCAACAGTGATGTAGGGCTGAAGGYCAATTCCTTTGACATGACATGAGATGCATAATAGCATATTTTTTGTCTTTTATAAACTGCTTGCTGATGGAAATGTGAATTTTTGATAGACTCTGCAGAACGTGATGGAGATGGATTTTCCCAGTAGTGGGAACTGCAATATTTGCTGATGCCTCTCTTTGGTTTGCTCTGGGCCATTAATAATGGTGAGTGGTACTTGAAAACACAATCAAAAAGATTTTTTTACGTGGGTGGAGTTTGTTGGGAATGAGAGAAAGAAGAAAGCTGTGTGCTGTTTTATCTTCTGAAGAAGGGCCGGATCCGTTCGCGATGCTAAAATAAGGCCGTAGTGTGTAACATGGCAAAACATTGCTTCCCACTGTTTTAACTGGATTGTTTTTCAGTGTACAGCATTGGACATGGCTTGTTCTTGTYCATCCATGCACATGAATATCTTTTTAGAAAAGAATAAAAAATTCCTGTCAGCAGCTGGAGTGTTCCAGGGATCTCACTTCAGCAGTGCCAMCAAAAAAACCTTGATGAAATATGGGAGCAAAACTTGCTGATATATGGCTTTGCCTGTAGGTAGGATAACACCTTTTGATTATGGTTTTTTTCCTCATTTTTGATGGAAAATTTAGCACTGTAGTGGTGTTTATGCTGGTTATAACTTCTTTCTGTAAACATTTTGCATCTATTCTTAGGTGTTTTTTTACTGAAACATGAAAACTGAAAGGGAGAACTGGCAGAAAACATAGATGGCTGAACCAGAGTTTGAGTAGTTTCAGCTTGCTTGAAACACTGAAAAAATATATAGGAAGACATTAAAGCTGATTTTACAACTTTTCAGCTTGGTTTGCAGTTTATGCTAGTTTTGTTTTTAAACTTTGACAGAATTATTACTCTTTGTTATAATTATTGTTTAAGAATAAATATTCTGAAGTGTTACTGCATGTGAGAGGAGAAAAAAAGAAAAAGTTCTACTGCAATTTACAACAGAATTTCAATTTGAATAAMAATTTTGATAGTGTATCCTAGAACTTATTCTTAACTGAAACTACACTGAAGTGCATGGCAGCACAAATAATTTTTAGCTCTGAACAAGTTTCAATTTGGACTCATTCCTGAAACATTTTCAAAGTGCAGAACATGGGATATGTGAACAAGAATTTGGGTGCAGGAGTGCAGTAGAGTACCATGTCTGTGGTTTGGAAGGAGAAATTGTCTCCCATAATGTGCAGTTTTTTAAATTGGTGATTGAAATCTGAGCTTTGAATTCCTCTGCTGAGCTTTCYGGTTTCCAGAAGAGCATTTTGGTTTTTCCTTTGGATGTTTTTGTGCTTGCAAACAAAAAGAGCTCCCTGGCTRCCTGTGCGAAGTAGATGAGAAACAATTTTTTTGTGTGTTTTAGTTGGTGGATGAAATTCTATCAAAAGTTAACTGGGAATCTGGAAAACTGAAGAATTCTTCTCTCAACTTATTTGTTTTAGGACCTGCTTGTTTCAGGGTGACAGCAAGTAAGCCGTTTGTGTTTCCACACATTATATAGTTTTTTTTTTCCTATACTTGGCCATTTTAATTTAAAATATAGGTGTCTGCGCAGTAACTGTAAAAATCCCCATGTCTGGTGTGTTACATGTGCTTGTCCAGGCTCTAAAGCCCTTGCTTGTAAATACAARCTAGCAATTGTTGATCATCATATGTATACAGGTATGCTTTCTTTCAATATAAAAACTAAACTCTTGCCMTGTGCTGGCAGCCCCCTGGCTAATCTGGGCCACGTTGGGGTGGTGTCAGGGGRCAAGGTGGGCACAGGTTAGGGCTAGAGTATTACATTACCCATGACTTCAGGGTAATGTAATAAATAACTATGATTTGTTCCTGGAAATTTTATGATTGCAGAAAAATTATAGGGTAACACTCAGTAATTTTTGCTTGTTAGTTTTTTAGTGTTTCGTTGTTTTTTTTAATTTTTTTTTAACTTGGTACTATTATTTTCTTTTAGTAGGCACTTGAAAAAAGAGGACCTGAAGACAAGAATTTTGAATATTATTTTATTTATAACAAGCAGAAACAAGCTGGTAAATGCTTGCCTTGGAACCATGAGCATCCAGCCTTGGCAAGGACTAAAATCACAGTATTTATGCTTTTGTTACTGCTGTGATTGATCTGTGCTGCCCTACTTCATCAGCTGTAGAAAATCCAACCCTCACCTCTTCTTGCACGAGTGAAATTATGGCTTGGTGTGGAAAGGGTATGACAATGAAGAACCATCCTGGTTAGGGTCGAGTAGTTCTCCCTCACAAGGCAGGTCCAGATGTGTGTTTTCATTTGCTCAGCATCTGGAATCTGCCAGTTTTTTCTGTAGCTACTGATGCAAGGCCAAGGTTCTTCMGTGACTGCAGCCTCTTTTTTTTAGAGACATTATAAACGAGAACAAAACCTCAACCTTGTTTAATCGTACTCCTGAAGTTATTGGTTGCAGTAAAGCTTGAATATCWTGACTAGCTTTAACAATTTTTCCAGTTTCCGTGTGGGAGCAGTGGGATATCTGTCTGTCTCCTTACCTAGCCATGAACTATAAATGGCATAAAGGGATTGATAAAACTCTCTATATATAACTGGTGAGKGGTCAAGGCCATATCTGAGAGAAATGCAATATTTACTCTTATTATTAAGTTTACTTTTCTGAGCAAAGTATATTATTTTAGTTAATCTGATAGGTTTTGTGAGACAGATACATGAAGTCATGCTGGTTTAATCAAGGCAGACATACAGAGTAATTTTAAATATCTCTTTTGCCAACTTCCCAGGTTCRGGCTCTCTTTTCTCCAGAGGTTCACCTTTGCCAAGTACTGTGTAGCTTTTATTGTAATAATGTAAAGGGGTAGTAGGAGCAGAGAGGGACCGTGTTGTGCAGGATTCTGGCAGCAGAGTTAACAACCRGATTGCAGTATTCCCCTTGCTGCTTAAAGATCAGCAGTGCCCTTTGGTATCCTTTCCAGTTTAATTTTTTAAGCCTATCTGTGGCATTTATGGTATATTTTGGTAGTCCATGTGAAGTTTTCAAAAACTCACTCCAAGCTAGGGAATSCTTTTTGTCTTCCCTCTATTTAGGGAGCATTAAAAGCAATTTCTGTGTGAGATGGTTTTGGTTCTTCTAGCAGGAAGAAACTGGATGAACCTGGTTTTTTAAAATAGTGCTATTGAAAAATGTGGAAAATATAGGTGGAGGTGTCACACTGTAAAAAGGAAAGGCACAGAACTTGCTATTGTGAGTTGGAAAGTGATTTTTTTTTTGCTAAAAGATATGATGTAAGCTGATTTTACTCAGATGAAGAACTCAGTCTACAGAGGAGTTCTCATGGGAAGGTTGTCACTGGAGGAGRATGAGAGAAAGAGTATCTTCAGACTTCTTAGGATATTTCAGAAGAAAGATTGAAATAAATTATGCATTTCCTTGTTTATTGCCTCAAAGAGCCCAGTAAACTTCCACCTTCTGTTGTTTTCACCAACGAAATCTCACATTTACATCAAGGTAGTATAGGAACTGTGTTCAGGGTGGTGTGAGAGAAAGGTGGTGTCAGAACATGCAGGTCTACCTGCTTATAACTGAGGTTTGTCATCATTTCCAAAGTGTATAATATAGCTAAATGAAGAAACTTCTAAACAGCACTCTTTTTTTTAGGATCTGTGTTCTGCTGTTTGTTCTTACTGCTCTCAGTCCTCGTGGTGCTGTCATGTAAATGAGCGGCTGACTGGTCTTTCTCATTTATGAAACTTGCAGCAATTCATTAGCTCTRTCTCATTTAAAGGACTTTTATTTTTAGCTTTACAGTCCTTTAATGTGCTTTTTTCTGACACTGACACATGACTGTGCGGGAGCTCTCAGATCCAGTTAGAAAATGTATTATCCTGCAGGGAATGAATACAGTGGGAATTCATCCTGTTTGTCCAGGAACTTCTATCTGATACTTGCTGAAATGTTCTATGGACCTGGAGCTCTTTTGGAGGAATTTCTTTAGTGGAACTCTGCTCTATGGGAATAGGTGCTAATGACTTATAGACAGAATATCCTTTGATAGTAGATTTAGATATACCTTCTCTTACAGGCTAGTAAGTTSATTATATAATTTTAAAAGCATACTATAATACTCGTGGGCAACGTGGGCATCTTGCTTACAAGAGCTGCTAACTTTCAGCAGAGTCTCCATTTAAGATTCTCRGTGACAGATTCTGTCACAAATTAATCTTAATTATGTTTACCTGTCCCCTTTGTAACTTAYCTGCCTTATGAAAAGCTTCCTCATTTTTCTGTTAGTAGCATGCTATCCAGTAATAGCAGACTTGCACGTGGCACCGATGAGTAAGTATGATTTAGGTAAACTAAATATATTTAGAGACACCTTTCATAGTTGTTAAATGCTATATTTAGACAGTAACAGCTGAGTGATGGATTTAGGTGGGGAGGTGGAGGAGAGKATGGCTGAAAATTGAAGTGAGAAGTCATCTGTAGCAGCAGCTAAGAAGGGTCTTCAGTGATGGTAGTGCACCTACAATCCTCCAGAGAATATTCTCCTTGCTCTTCTCATAGTCAGGGGAAAGAAAATGGCTCTTGCAAAAGGGAGTTCACTGCCCAAGAGAGATACCAGCTTCTGCATCCCACTCCTTGGGAGAGTCTCTTTTTCTGTGTCAGCAATAGATCACGCTAAAGGGGCCAAGCATCACTAAACCAAAGACTGCTTTTCTGAATACCTCTCACAGGCTCTCTGGGGGCAGCGTTCAAGTGAAATATGTGAGAAGCATTTAGGATTTCTAAGAGCTGTCTGCTCTCTCTGGGTTTGCTTGGATTTCAGAAGAGAGAGGAAACAATGCAGTGGAAATGTGCAGACATAAGATCAAATGTGAGAAAAATGAAATAAAAAAATGTATTTTTTTTWATGAGAATGTTTGTCTTGTCTGTAACATCCTCCTCCATATTGCCAATGTGTCTGAGAGTGTTCAACAGCATCAAAAACATGGGTTATTTAAAAAAAAAAATTGTAAGGATATTCTTGAAACTGCTCTATTCCTGACYGGTGTGTTCTGTCCAAAGGTAGATCACAATCAGAGATGCAAATGGCTTTTATCCAGTACCTGCTTTTTCTCCAAAGATGGGAACAGCTGCTTGAGCAGTGAACCTCCCTGCCAAAAGCCAAATGTCAACCCCTTTWGCACAGTTTGACAGGGATTTGGCAGCTGCAGCCATCAGTGGGACCTGTAGGGTAGGTAGGGGGCAAGGAAGGTGAGAAGCGTTGAGAGAATGAAGAGCCAGGTGTGAAGGCAAAGATGAGACCCTTGGCTCAGAGGGGAGGATKGGCTGGGGGGAAGATGCTGCACACTGGGATGTGCTTCCTGTGCTGCTAGATWTGTGAGCATCCAGATTTGAAGGGGGAAAAGGAAAAAAATACCAAACATGGTTAAAACAAAAAGGTAGGTGTGCTGTCACATAGCAGATAGCCCTGTACCTCTGATCTTTCACTATAGCTAGAGATTTTATTCCCCCCTCCAGGCAACATGCCCGGGGCTCGTGGCCATGTTGTTAAAATTAAGATTTCTGTGAGATGGCTCTTGCTACCCCAGCAGTGCTGTCACTAAGTCGCTCCCTCTGACATCTGGCTTGTCCTTTTAATTCCCAGTTGGCTCACAAGCCTCTGCCAGCTGGTGGCTTGGCAGGGGAGGTGTTCAGAGGTGAGGCTGATGTGCAGGGTGTGATCTCAACAGGTATGTTACTGAATGTCTCTTGGGCAAAAAAATAGATGGATAGAGATGGTTTTTAATGCAAGCAGTTGTGTTACTTTGCAGCTGAAGCAGCTGGGTGGCCCTGGTGCCTTTGGTGGTGAGGACAGATGAGGTGATCTCCTTATTTAATAATTTCTCRCCAGAAATTTTAAAACTGGAAAGCAGCAATTAGCTGCTCACGTGGATGCTTAGAACAAAGAAATTTTATAATCTGCARTTCCAAATATACTGATGAACCAAATGGCCTTCTCTCTGTAAAAAGCAAAACAGGAGAAAYCAAAGAAAAAGGTTGAATAAAATTTTGATATTGTTGATGGATGTTGCATCTCTGTCACTACAAGGTGTATGTATGGGGAAAATATACTTGGAAGAATTTACGCTCGTCATCATTCCAGTTCAAGGAGCTATTAGTTTTCTGCAGCCTTCATGGCAGTAGTAGTATTTCAATGTTTCAGATGTAATTTTTCTTCCATCACCTGCCATCCAGGGCCAGATTTACAACCTATGCCAATGCAAGTGACTAGGTACTTTTGCTTTTCACTTCCTCCCAAAATGTGTATCCTGAATTTGCCTTCTGGAAAACCTTGGTGCCACAACTAAATACATTGAAACAATAGATATGAAAGGAACTCTTTACACTGGGGGAGCCACTTAGCTCACCTATTTATTTGGGAGTTATGCTCTCTAGTGTTTCCCAGCTGAAGCAGGCAGACATAWACTGTGCTCCACATTAGGTATGCAAATAGTTCCTCCAGCAAGATGAGGAAACCAGGCATAATCCAGTTTACCYGGTGAGTTTAGTGGGGTTGTTTTTCTTCTTTGTCAAAAAACCCATGAACAACTTAAGCAAGAGGTGTCTGGGGACAAGTGTGTTCCACAGTATATTGCAGTGTTTCATGGATTGAATAAAGCTGTTATCTGAGAAAAACAGATGSAGAGGTTTCTCCTTAACAAATCAGCATTTTGTATGTACAGCATTTCGTTCAAAGATGAAGTTTTTTTCAATTACCATCAGTTTCAAAACTGATCATAAGGATATAATTCATTGTTTGTCCATATAACAGATTTACCCTAATAATTAAAATGTGCTTTATTTTACTTTGTCGGATGTTCTTGGATGGAAAAGAGAACAGTTACCAACAGCATCTGATGTCCAACATTCAGGCATCCCTGCACTCCATTTGTAACTTCTCTATTAATGAATTTGCCATGATTAGACAATTTCAATTGARCAGAAGGGAAAAAAATGGTCTACARTCTCTACGAAACTATTGTGTTATGCAGGTGACTTTCACTACAGTGAAAAGCCATGYATCAGGCTGCAGGACTGTCAGAGCTTTTGAGACTTGATGTGCCAACAAGGAAAATATATAATGTGAGATGAAATGATGAGCTTAGTTTCTTGAAGGAGCTCTATTTCCTTTTCATGAAAACAAATTTCTTCTGTATTTGAAATACTCTGGCAGTGTAGCTGTTTGGCAGCTTGGCTTGTTCTCATGTTATGAGAATGGTGGTAATAATTCCTATTGACTGCTGTGACCTCTGCTGGAGGGAAAAGAGCCCATTTCCTTGTAGCCCTTCCTCTCATAGCCTGGTAACATATTCTTAATTTATTTATTTACTACCTGTTTGTTTCCTGCAGCAGATTTCCCTGCCTACCAGGTGGCTGAAGTAATTTGCATACTTTGTCATTTATTTCTTGTCATAAATAAAGTTCAAAACCAGATGTCTGATGCAACTTGTAACCTAGGAGGCCTTCAGTTCTATGGGGGTGTGTCCTTTGTATTCTTTGTGGGGCTGAATTTAACTTTGCCTCTGAATATCTGTCCTAACGTTTACRTCCACAGCTACATTTCTGTATTTGTACAACATCTCAGTTCAGAGATGTCAYCGTGTAAGTCCAGACTGAATCACCTGAGTGCATATACTGGATCTGCAGTCAGATCCTCTTAGTTTGAAGGCTCTTGCAGTTCTGCCTCTGTTTAGTTGGGAACTATGAAGCCATTTTGGAATGACAAATGTTTGGCTTCAGACTGTAAGAATAGCCACTGATTATGTATTTCTCATTCTTCAATGCTGCAAACATTGGCTTACATTTTGACTTTATGCTCCAGTTAACTAATTAGATTCCTCTTTAAGAAGAGGAACATGTTCACTGTTGTTGTTTTGGAAATGTTAATGGGTTTGTKGTTTTTTGTTTGTTGGGTGGAGGGTYTTTTGGGGGGTTTGATTTRTTTTGGGTTTTGTTGKTTTTRYATGGAGGACTTCTTTCTGTATCTAAAGCAGACTTCTCACTGGCTTCAGATCTTGAACTGCCTTTGCTGTTCTGGCTCAGCCCAGTGGGGTTGTGGTGTGGTTCAGCAGTGAGCATACCTGTGCCTTGTTTTTGCAGGGACTCCAAGCAGCACATTGTAGCCCTGTTGTGTCAAACAGCCCAAACTTTCTGAGCTCTGACCCAAAAAGCGTGACTCAAGAGTTGTGCTCGCTGGCTCTCWGCAGCCTAGGAGGAGCTTACTAGAGGCACACGTAGGCCCACGTGGTGTTTGTTCTGTGCACAGCCGTGGGCAGTGTTGTTGTGTTTCGGTTGTAAAAGCAGCCCCCTCAGATGGGGAAGCAGGTCAGCAGAGTGCCGGGTTCTGGTTGCGAGTGGGAGGCTTTCAGGCAGGAGTGTGAGATGGAGCTGTCGCAGCCTCTGCGTGCTCCTTTCTCCTGCTGGAATGGCGTTSTGTGCCAGCTCAGCTGCCTGTGGTGAGACACGCACACAAACCAGGTGTTGGAGTCACAGCTGTGACAGTRGCAGAAGAGAAAAATAGCTGGGAGGGACAAGCCATAGGATTCATGTGATGCCTTAGGTTTGTGCGTGTGGGAGGGATGGAGCTCGGGATTTGCTGTTTCTGTCGTGTCTCTGGGGGTTGGAGAGGCATCAAAAGTTGATGCAGAATGAAGCTAGAGTAGAAGAATCCTAAAGAGGAAAGTTCTGGGAAAAGGGAAGGCATCTGCAGGGCATGAAGGAATTTGGGTGGAATAACAAATGAAAAGGTCTAGRTAAGCATAGCTTTTTTTCATTCAGTTTAGCCTGCATTGTAGCAAACAGCACAGAGGAATCAGAACRCTCAATGTTTCAGAGGTTTAAAAGCTAAACTACTGTATTGGGCAAAACCAAAATGGTTCCATTAGTGGTGTTGAAAGTCTGTTTGTCTCTTGCTGTTTGGATTATTTAAATCTGGATATCCTCACCCTTTAGTATCTAATAAACCTTCACTGTTCAGAGTGGCTGTGTCTACATCTACATCTACATCTTCTCTTGCACCTTGCCAGGCAGATTTTACCAGGCTTGCTTCTTCATGCCTAAAGCTTTGAAGCTTAGTGAGGGAAAGAAGATTGAACTCTTGGAGGCTGCCATGACCATGATGTTGCACTTGGAGAGGAATTTACAAACCTGGAGAGTGTGGTTCTCATCCTTATTCATAGACAAGTATTAATKGTAAAAGAACTTATATGCTGTTGAAATTAAAGTTATAAAAACCATCTCAAAAAGTGTAAAAAAATATAATAGCTTAAAAAAATGAATAAAATTTGAAAAATAGGTAAGTCTTAGAATTCCAAACTTTGGAATAATTTGTGGGGTTTTTTTGGGTTTTTTTTTACTTTTTCTATAGGATCTTTATCCTTATTCCAGGCAGTGGTGGAATTGGAACACAGTGATATTTACATAGTAAAGTGGCAGTTATTTCCTTTTCCTGTAAGATTGATTTAAGATTTCTATTATCTGGGGAAAAAAGAGTCTGCCTGTCTACTTGACATCTCCTCATCTCCTCTAAAAAGCTTCTGAAGACCTTGTGACAAAAGGCAGTCTAGAGAATCCTAGTTGCCACTTATGGATTATAAAATCCATTCTACCATGTACTTCAGTGTAATAGAAGAAATACAGTGTTTGCTAAAATTAGAATGGTGACACTTAAAATAGATCACCTCCACTACTGTTTGGGGGAGTGGGGCTCTTCCTGTAAACCAGTCTCCAACATYCAGACCAAGACAGCACTCTGTGTGTAAAGTATTGAGTTATTCCTTCATAGTCACAGGAGCACTTTCTCTTATGTAGAAATCTGAAATGCTRCCGAGTGGAGGAGTCCTTACAGCATCCATAGGAACAGACTGTGATTGCTGGTGAAACCCTGAAATGCTGGTGGATGCAGAAGAGTTTGGATCACCCATTCTTAGTGTCATACTAAAATATCTAGATGGCAGCCAGTGTGAGTTTAGTAGCGCCAGCAGTGCAAACCTAAAGTGTCATTTAAGAGCAAAGGTTTCAGGTTTTTAATTATTGTTTGCAGTATTTTCTTTCGCTGTGTTGTGATATTACAGACCCAGATAAGCGATCACTGAGACCTAATGCTGCCTGCTTTTCTCCAAGCTACCCCTTGTATGGGAGTAGTCTGAGAAAGACAGGAGAACTGTCTTCTTGATGGGGGAGGACTCAGTTTCTGTGTAATCACTGCAACATTCCATAGTTTGTGCTGTAGTTTGAAGAAATATTTCCTTAGGTCCCATCTGACAACAAACAGTCATGATGATCTTGACTTMTAAAAATGCTTGTGTACTTTGAGAATAAAGGGATTTCTCATGTTTAGTTGTATAGTTTGCATCTGTTAATTTTTATGTGTGGGGCTTTTTTGGTGATTT
>NW_026623233.1:1392274-1435144 GCF_030028575.1 Malurus melanocephalus | reverse complement strand
TTTTTTGTTTGAGGTTTTTTTTTAAACTTTTTTTCCTCTTTTAGAACAGATTTGGAAAGAATACAGCCTAATTTGCTTTAGCTCACCTGCCAAAATGTTCCAGTTGGAGGCTTTCTTCTCTAGAGGGTCTAGGGGAAATGTTAGTGATAAAGCATGATTAGAAAATTCAGCAATTCTCTTCCTATCAGTCGATAGAAGTAAATTTCTTTGTTAAAGAAGACAGCAATCATTTATTCCATTATTTTTACAGTAGGTTCAATTTAAGCTAACCTCACTTGCCACTCCACTCGACGAAAGGTGGGCCTGAAAGATAAATTTACCCATCCCTTCTTGAAACAAAACACCTGCCTTCAGCAATCTGGACAATTAAGTTTAAAGCCTACATCTCAAGTGTTACGGTTTTGAGTGAAACTGGTACTGGACTTGCAGCTTCTAGTTAGTTACCATTGCTTTAGGGCAGGCAATTTGACCTCTTCCAAAACTGAATGGTGAGTTGCAGCTTGACAGTTGGACTTGTCAGGGATAACATGTTTTATGTCCCGTTCTCAGGCAATGACAGATTGGTTTATATTCTGCCCCTCACTCTATACTGCATTAAATAATGTTGTACTATTGTCTTCCCTTCCATTCCTCTTAAGATTATTTCCTGGTTTCATAACAGAAAGGCTTTTTTGGTGGTGACTTTTAAAGAAGCATCTGATTGAAGTTAGTTGGCTTTGTGGCATCTATTAAAAYTGAGTTTCAGTCATTGACTAGCAATAACCAACATGTCAGAAATTATGACCCTGAACCTTCAGCTGTTGGCTAGGACTTCAGCAAGCATGACATGTGATAATGAGTACTGAAGGAAAAAGTAATTAGTGGTTCTTGAATTTWATTTATGACGAGCATTACATGGAGCAGCCTGACTTGAACCTGCAGGCTTTCATTTTTGTTYCCATTAATACTGTTTGGTGTTTTCTTTACATTACCTGAATCATAGCTGAGGCAGGGGGAAATCAATACAATTTGTTTGTATTGCATTGGATGCCTAAATCCCACTAAGGTCTGTATTAGATTTGTTTCTCTTACATTATAGCTAAAATGCAAATCAGTAGATTTGACTAGAGCTTTTCTCTTTTTTGTTTTTGTTCTTCATTTTACATTAACTTCTATCTTGGATTAAATCCACTTTAATGAATGTGGAAGAGGTTCATTTTCCAAATAATGGACTGTCAAACCATTTAGGCTTGGTAGTGAGTAGTATTAAATGAATTTTTGTAATATTTCTAATGTAGGGAAAATATGCCACATTCTGAAAGACTACATTTTCAACTTCATGGTAGCAAATCTGTAATAACTTTTTAATTCTGTCGAGCCATTTATATTATCTCTTGATGGAACTGAGAAATAGATAAAACTGTCCCAACAGGAAGGCTAAGATTTTTAGCACCTGCTTCATCTTCTGTGTTTAGTTAGGCATAAAACAAATTCTGATTCTTTTTATAGCAGCTTATTTAAAGAAGGGGGTTAGAGCAAATCATGTGCTGTGGTGACACCCTGTATCTTTCCTCCATCATGTAGAAACAAGAAGAGCATGTTTTGACTAGATGGTCTCAGTGGTGTCAAGCAGGAATGGAGAAGGAATTCAGGATGATATTCATGTTGGGGAATGAAACAAATGCACAGACTGGAAACTGAGATTTGGTTAAACTAGTTTGCTGACATGGAGGACGTATGCATGTGTAGGGGTGACTTCTTAGCCTGGTTTCCAAAGCGAAAAAAAAAAAAAGCTTATATAACTTTCCTTCCTGTGCCTGTGCCTGTCACACATTTTAACTCATTGTCGAATGTGTTTCAAGCTGGCCAGATGGGTGGTGATCTCAGTGGTCCCAAAATAGTCTACTGCAGCCTTTAGCCAGGAGCACCTCTGATCCCTTCCCCAGTGCTGGTCTCTGACCCGCTCGGGAGGCAGAGGGGCAGTAGGCGCTGCYGTGTGGCCCCAGGCAGCTGCCATGTGGCCGAGCAGCCGGTGCCCATGCGGGGCTGCATTAGCCCCAGGTTGCAGTGCTCACTCTCTCYCTCTCTCCTAGCTATCAGATCAAATTAACCTTGGTAGGTGACCCCTACCATTTATCAGTGTTGGACTGGGGGCAGGTTGGCAGATGCACACACAGAAGGCTCCGTCGCTGCTCATGGCTGTTTGCCTGGGCTTCATCAGCAGAGGAGTGAGGATGATCACAGCAGGCTGGACACTTCTCCTTACTGGTTCAGCCCCATCCATCCTATGGATGCCGTGACTAGTGCTAGTGGTTTGTGACTTCATCCTCTGTGGGGCAGGGCAAGCTGTTTGCCAGCCAGATCAGTCATCTGGGGAGGGCTGCTGCTTGCCTGGAGCCTGGATCCATGGTGCTGCAGAGAGGCTGCCACAGCTTATCTGCCTTTCTAACTGCTTCCTTGGCAGCTCATTTAGACAGGCATCAGTGAAGCGGCCAGGAAAAGCTTTCAGCAGATTGAAGGTGACTGCAGGGCTCTGGGGGCAGAGGTAAGAAGGACAGGTGTCTGAGTGGCAGGCTCCTCAGTCCTCCCATGGAAGATGTGAAAACTTACTGAGAGCTCAGGGAAAAATAATCCTATTGTGCAAGAAGATTGGTGACTTAAAAAAAGACCTATGGGAACCAAAGGTGCTGCTTCAGGAGCAAAAATTCAGGAAGGCATAATGCAATAAAAGGTAGCCAAAACTGGCTAAAGGAGAACAAGGAGAGATTCTTAAAGTAGATTGATAGCAAAGGGAAGTTTGGGAAAGGTGTAAATTCACTGATGAATAGAAGAAACAAGCTAGTCTATAATGGTACAGAAGTACTAAATGCTTTAYTGGCCTCAGGGGAAAGTCTGTTCCTCTGCCTCTGTATTTGTATTTTTTTGTACAGCCARTATCTGTAGAGCAACAAGTTAGTTGGGCCACTTAAACGAGCAGGATATAACCAGAAAAGTGGGATCAGATGGGAACTGCTGTGGGTACTGAARAGCTGGAAGATGCAAAACCACTACAAAAAGCCTGCAGCTGGGGGAGGTCCTCAGTGAAAGAGGAAAGCCTGATCTGTTACTTGTCTYTAAGAAAGATAGAAAGGAGCATCTGGGTAACTAGAGGCTGCACAGCTTCGTCTCATGGCCTGGAAAGATCATGGAGTATATTCTTATTTCCAAACACATAAAGAATGAGAAGACAACCAGAGACAGTCAGCATGGATTTAGCAAGGGCAAATTGTGCTTGGCTTGCCTTACTGCAGCTTTGGCTTAAATKGCTTGCTGCAGGGGTGAGGGCAAGCAGTAGATCCCTTGAAGGCAGAAGTGCTTTTGTCACTGTCTTCCACAGCGGTTTCATTTGGAAGCTGAAGTAGTATGGTCCAGGCAAATGGAATTTTAGATGGGTTGAAGATTAGCTTCTGAAAAATTAATGGTGTTTTACCACCAGTTGGTCCTTAACAAGCAGGGTACTCTCRGGAGTGATGCTCAGCTGGCACTGTCAGGGTTTTCATCAACAGCCTGGGTCATGAAGCAAGGGGCACCTTGTGCATGTTTTCAGATCTRTTAAATTCAGATCTATTGGTAGAGCTTCAGCCCAGAGAGAGCACTTGGTGCAAATTAACTCCATGTGTTGTATTGAACTGAGCAAGAGCCTCAAATGGGCCATCATTGAAAATAAGGTAAATAAGGTAAATAAGGCACTGGGCTGCATTAGAAGCAGCACCTCAAGGATGGTTTTAATCTCCTCTATTTAGTGCCTGTAAGGGTGTCAGGAATCTTCCATTCCGTTCTGGAGGCACTGCTCTTCAAGAGGTAGACAGAAAAGTTGAAGAAGGACGATTCAGAGTTCTAGCAAATGGTGAGAGGCTGTAGGATGAGGGAGAAGCTGACAGAGTTGAGCTTGCACAGGCTAGAAAAGAGGAATCTGAAGAAGACTCCAGTAGCATCCTAAAACTTCTTGAAAACCTGATTTCGTCTGGTGTTAGCAATGGTCTCCACCTGGGCAGAAGTTCATTCCAGCCTGTGAAGTCTTTAAAAATGAATCTTTTAAAATGAATCTTTTAAAATGCTTTCAGGTGCTATATACAAAAGGATAGTTTTGGTACTCCAGTACCCCACGCACCCCCATATAGAGGGCATCCCCTGTCACTGCTGAAATAAAGCAGCCAGTATTTTTACATCTGAGCTTTAATTTGAAAAGTTTACATTCACTTTTTAGTTGGAGACATAGATACTTTTAACACAGGAAGTTTGAAAAGCTGTGTTGGCCATGTATGCTGAGTTCATCTTTTCTCTTCTGTCAGTGGAGATTAGATAAGGCCCTGCTGTCCTGAAAGGGTGCCCTATTTGATAAGTAGTCTGGATTCAGGGAACCTGAAGAAAGCATATGTAATTCCAAGGTTGACTGCCTCCCACTGTGCCACTGCTTAGTCTCATGATCYGCTGAAAGAGAGCTTTTTGGATTCAACTGAATGATGGTCASTACAAGTATTTTTATGTACTTTGTATTTGGGAGACCAAGGAAATAGTCTGAAAGTAAATGTATTGCTATCTTTTTGTCCTTGTTCYTGTTTTGGATCTGTCTGCATAGAGTGCTCTCTCTGCATGCTTGGAATCAAATTTTTAGTGCCCTGCTTATTTTTCTCTCATCCCTTCTCATACCTTCTCAAAAAACACTCTGTGTACAAGAAATGACTGGGTGTATGCCAATACAACAGTAGCCCAAAAAATAGAGACTTTCCCTTTAAAAGATTTAACTGCAGAACTTCCTATCAGTTTATCAGACTTCTTGTTTAATCTCATCACGATGCATGAAGTCTGTTTACTGCGGTAGCTTTTATTAGAGGTTATGCAAATTTTGTGTTAAATCCCATCAGTAATAATCAAGATTTTCCTAGCTAGGAAGTTTTATTGCTTGGATTTTCTAAAGCCATTATTTAATAGCTGGGGAGTGAGTAGGATCTGAAATACTCATTTTGAGGTATGCCTAAACTGTAGTAGCACCTTTTCAAATACCACTGAACTAGTTAACCTGGTTGACAGTAATAACACAGTTGTTTCAAAATCATAGGCTGCTACCTTTCATGTGATTATTACAGGTGTGGAGTTGCTCTAGAGGCTCAAGGAATACACAAGAAATGTAGCAAGAAGCTTAAGGTGTAGACATGTGGGGTGCAGGTTTTATGAGCTCTGCACATGTAGTTTATGACCCTGGACTGGGAGATGTTCATGAACTGGCCAGATGCATTGTATATCTCTGTAATTAACCTGGGGACTTGGGAGAGAGCTTTTTCTCTTGGTCTTTGCTTCTAGAWTGTGAAGGGAGATGTGAAATACATTCACAGGTGGTTTTGCTGTACCATTCATCCTTGCACCGTGCGACCAAAGCTGTGCCTGTCTGGGAARTGTTTCTATCTTGGATGTATCTACATGAAGCATAATTACCCTTTTGAATGCAGGATTGATATTCCTGAAATAGACTCTGGTTCTGACCTGAAATTCAACTGGAAACTATAAATGTATGTGTTTAGATGTATTATTAGTGCATGATGTTTGAAGTCCTAAACAGCTGCAAAATCTGATGTTTTAAATTATCTCTGTTTATTTTTTGAGCGGTGTGCTTAATGGGAGAATTTGTAATGCTGACATGGCAGCTTAGGCTGCATGTTGCTAATATTCTTAATTACTCTCTTTCTGCAACCAACAAGGATGACAGCTCATACCTATTTCAGTGGTGATTTGTTTAATTTTGGCGTAATATATTTATGAATCAACTTATTTTGCAAAGCTCAGAATTTCAGATAACAGTGATTGTGATTTACAATGGCATTTTTTTAATTGTTGTGCTTGTTTGTGTGGGAAGCTGAAGGAGATCACTGTCAAGTTTGAAAATTAGTCTCATCAATCTTCTATAGAAGCCCCTTCTGAAAAGATGATATTTTTCAGCTGCTCATGTTTCATATGTAAACCAAACTAAAATGTGTTCTAGWACCAAACCAAAATTGATTATCTTAACAATTGTGTGTTGAATAGTGTTGCATTAACTATTAGTAAAATTGGCCCACACATAGCAGTGGTTGCTACGACAACTTGCAAGGAAGYTGCAAGGCACAGTATGCTTGATGACTATTTGTATTGAGGAGAGAAAAGATGTAGTTTGATTTTAAGCTTAAGTTTTTATGTATAAATGCTTCTGAAAAATAGGTTGGTTTTCTGCTTTTCCTTTTCAACTTAACCATCATATTGCAATTCATAAATAAGGCTCRGTAATGTCATAAATGTCTAAGTCATGAAGGATATTAAATGTTAGAAAGAAATTTAATATGTGATTTTCTGCTACCTTAAGGTGTTTGTGTGTTGGAGCGTGATGATTTCACATGTGTAACAAAATTGTGTTATTTCTGCAAATTTACATTCATTCAGTGCTTTAGCTTCAGGTGTATGTGGCTGATTTCAGTATTCACCAAGAAAAATCATGGAATTACTCTGAGTTTGAGGTTAATGATTTCAAACATACAAATCTGCAGGTGAATAATCTGGAATRATCTGGTGTAGTCCATCTTGGTTTCACGTTCTGGGTTGTATTTTTTATTTTTGAAGTGATACACCAGTTTCAGCACTTTTCTTGGTTGTTATTTGATGTTATCATCTTGTAAACTTGGATTGAAGCTGCATATTATTAATAATTATATCTTTACTAGGTAAGATCTTCATGTATAACATCAGCCTTTACACTTCTCATGGTTTGTGATCCTCAGGTTTTTTTGCAAGTCTCAGCAAGTTCAGAGAATTGGTGGCACTGTGCAGCCAGAGTGCACGGAGTTTCATTTTGTTTTCAAAATGAAAACCATGTTTTGTGCTTGTTATCTGCCTGTCATTGTACCGAAGTGCCTGCCAAGTAAAATTAACTGAAGTTTATAGTAGAAAATCCTCTGACTCCAACAGTGACTTTTAAATTGTGATTAATATTTTTATCATTTTAAAAATTGGAAGTGGGAGCCCAGTATAGTGGATCACTGCATACAATAAAATTTGTGAMGTTCAGGCTTTTCTGTCCTAAAAACTGGAGTAGAACTGCCTGTTGTTTACAAGAGGAATGATGAATTTCAGCAAATACAACATTCCTTTCTGATTTCATTCCTGCCCACAGCAAGGGTTTGGAACTAGATGTTCTTTAAGGTCCCTTCCAAAAAACAATTTGATGATTCTGTGATTTTCCTCAGTTCATGTCTTTTTTCATGTGTTTTCCTGTGTTTGAAACTGGACTTTGAACTCTGACTCATTTTACTGGGTAGAGAGGTTGATTGTTATCCTGGGGCAGTCACTTGAGTGCCTTKTGGCTTTATTTTCCCAATTTTTGCTGAATGAAGGGCAGAGCTGCAGGAAGCAACAATCTTTGAAAACAACTCGGACGAGTCTGGAGGATAAGAATGCAGAGATGAAAACAACAGGTTTTGAGCACACAAGAGGTGTTGGGTTGCTGCCTGATGACTTCTACAAGACAGCAAAAAAAACCTGCATTCACACTCTCCTGTCTTCCTTGGGTTACACACATCAGCGTTGCCTGAGTTAGCAGTGTTAGGTGTTACTAATGCCACCTAATATATTTTACAGACATAATACTGAGTTCATGTGTGCAGAAATTCATACGTTGATGTAGTTTGTAAGTCTGCAGTAATATTAMAATACATTTTTAACTGTTCAGAAAATAGGTTTTTTTCACCCTACAACAAGAGACAAAAAGTCTTCCTTCTTTTGTCTTGTCCTGTCTAATTTAGATATTTTACCTTTCCTTCCTTCATTAATCCTTATGAGTATGGAAAAAACCTAATTATTTCAGTGAGCTAATTCTGACTAAATCCTGCGATGCAGAACAGCATGTGAAACTGCTTGTGCCTTTCTATTACTCAGGTTGGCAAGAGAAAAGGAAAAAAAAAAGAGCATATGTATCATGGATTATATTTTGCTTCAGGCATTTTCTGACCTACTGTATTATGATTTGGCAGTTACAGAAAAAATTAAAAGCTATTTGAGTTCTTACMAAATACATTTTATAAAAATAGAAAATACCACTAATTCAAACTGCAGAATAGCTTTAGATGGATGATTATTCTGAAGTTTTTAATAGTCCAATAAGAACCTAATCTAATTACATGTTGAAATGAAGTTAAATATTTTCCAGATAGATTGCAGACAGGGAATTGCATTTTGTCAGTGTGGTACAACACCCTTCCTTGTCAGTGAGCACACACATTTAAAATCTATATAATTTTGACTAAACAGATGCGTCGTAAAGGAAATAGACACAACCAGGTAATGATGATGTCCATGTTGCCTACTTAACGAGACGATCACCAGTGGCAATACAATGTCTTGTCAGAGGAGCTGTAAGAGCCAGTTACCTCTTTGTTTCCCAGTTACATCTTCTGCAAGAAATTTAATGGGCTCAAGGCAAGTCCTGATGGGATTGAGAGATGGCCTAACTATCTCAAGTTAGGGCTACATTTGGGACAGTTGCAGGAACACTGGCTGGTCCCTTTGAGCTCACAGTGTGGGGCTGGAGTCAGTAAGGACAGGGATCCCAAAGTCCATTTTGCTGGGTGATGGAGCCTCTAAAGCAATTTGGTGCCTGTGAAGCACACCTTGGAGGACAAGGGGCTGCAAGAGCTGTCAGAGATCACCCCCATCATCACTTCACACCCTAAATGAAGAGGACTGGAAGCAGCAATTCCGGTCAGAGCTYTTTGGTTACAAGATGGGTGTAGATGCAGCACCTGACTTTCAGATGGGTGTGATCTCCTTGATCTTGTCACTTCTTTGGTAATTTTAGGTCAGTGCCTGAAGCCCACTCTTCTGACCTGCRGGAGGAGGGGAGCATACTTGCTGGCCATTCAGCCTGTATCTATTTAAATCTTTTATTTAAATAGTRTATTTTTATTAGATAAGTGATTCTACAACTAGAAAGGCACTAAATTCAATACTTGAAGGTAGGTGCTTTACAGCCATCAAGTRTATTGCTCTCATCACAACTCTCCAAATATAATCATAAAATAAACATTCACACCTATCAAGAACTGAGGTCTGCAAGATTTTATTGTGAATAGGAAAAAAAACCCTAAGCTTTTCACCTGAGTATGAAGTGCAAGCTAGAAAAAGGCTGGGGAAGAAACTACAGCAAGAATGAGTGCAGCCTTCCCCCTGCATTTGTATAACACTCCTCTGATCCTTTGATTGTGATTTAATTTTGTGTTATTACACTTTGGATAGCATGYTATAGTTTACACAGTGGGAATGAAACCTTGTTTTGTTCTGTGCCTGAAATGGCCTAAGGGTGTGCTTTGACAAGATGCTGAGGATTGCTGATCCACGTTCAKCAGGTGCAGGTGGAGCTGCTTTGGTGCTTTCATGCTCAGCGCTGGCTCAGCACCCAAAGAGCCACCAACACCASAGGACTTTGGATGACTGAATTTATGAACTCCCCTGACACCCATGTTCTGAAGGTGTCACGACAAGAACTGCTGGAATTCAGTGTGAGCATTTCAGGCAGGGAGATGAGAGGGCAGGAAGTGAGATGGGAATAGTTCTCTTCAGGTGCCCAAATTTTTGCATTAAAAAAATGGCAATTTAAAAAATCTGCTACCCTGATGGGTAGTTTTCTGAAAATTCTTCTTTTGTTGTTGTTTATCTTACCTCTGTCCTGGAAAATAAAATGGAAACGAGAACACAATTAACTTTCAATTTTTTTCTTTTTCCATTTTAACAGTTTTTTAAGTTTTTGGCTACTAAATGACATCTGTGGCCAAAAAATATTGAGGAAAAAAAAGGAAAATTGTGGAGCAGAAAAAAAGGAGGAACTTTTCTTTGCTTCATGTGAATGAAGGAAAAACACAGTTTTCTGCTGTTCAGTGGTTAACTAGAAGTTTTTGTGAAAGCTCCTTATTGTAGGATCTACCTTATTCTCTTAAGTCCCAAGARTTTAAGTTGCAGGAATGAGATGGAAGGTTTAAAGAGGATCCTCCAGCCTGTGATTTTGTGCTTTCATCTAGAATTTTTCTGAGTCAGTAATGCTTTTGGGAGAGTAACTTTCTGTATACAACTCAGATAGATAGATAGATAGATAGATAGATAGATAGATAGATAGATAGATAGATAGATAGAGTGTTGCCAATGTCACCATGAAGGTACATTTTACCATTAATCTACAAAAATTAAGAAATCTATTATCTTCACTGTGCTTGACTGATGAGCCTACTGTATTGCTTCTATTCAACATCTACCAAAGGTATTGCAACAGGTGTATTAATATAGAAATGTAATTTTATTAATACTAATTAAAAAATGTTTTCATACTAGCTGTCAATRAGTGCCATTAATCTTAACATGTAAATATTTAAGTGTCTGTATTGCCTATTTGTCTGTTCTTATGTTTTGATTTAACTCTGCAGAAGAATTAGTAATTTACCAAATTCCTTTATTAAGGAATAAGGAGTCAGAGTATGTCAGCGTAGAAAAAAGCTTCATGGAATAGTGTAATTATCAAAAAATACTGACATCCGTTGTTTCATTTTAGCCATATTTATGTTCTGCAAATTCTGTTGTTTCAATTTTTTAAAAGAACTGAGATACCACAGTTAACCTACTGGCRCCTAAATTGTGTGTCATCAAAGCTGCTTTTGTTCTTTTCCCGTGCCTTCGTGAAGRATGAACTCGTTTTCTGTGATTAACAGTTCAGTTTGGGCTACATCCTTGTTTGTTTTTTTTTTTTTTAATGGTGTATATCACCTTCAACCTCTTGCATTAGGAATTTGCTGCCTCCCCACTGCTGCAGGTAGCTCAGGACCTGCTTTAAAGGGCAGTTCTCTGCCTGCTGCCCAGCATGGGTGCTGATGGAAACCTTGTACATTCACTGCTCAGTGGAGTAGTTTCTGCTTCCCCAGTCAACTGCTAACCCCTTGGTGACTCCACTGCATTGCAGAATTCAGAAGGACACATTTGTGTCCATTTTTAGTAAGGCTCTCATGGAATATGCTGAGCTGGAAGGCACCCATCAGGATCATCAAGTCCAACTCCTGGCCCTGTGCAGGACACCCCAAACATCACACCATGTGCCTGAGAGYGTTGTGCAAACACTTGTTGAACTCCATCAGATTTGGTGCTGTGACAACTTCCCTGGAGAGCCTGTTCTAGTGCCCAGCCACCCTCTGGGTGAAAAACCTTCCCCTGATATCTGAGCTAAACCTCCCCATCTCAGCTTCATGCCATGTCCTTGAGTCCTGTCACTTATCACAAGAGTGAAGGGATTGGCACCTCTGCTCCTCCACTTCATTGTGAGGATATTGAACACCCCATGATGTCACCCCTTGGTACTAAGATTATGCAAATTCACATGACCATACTATAGAATCAYAGAATCATTTTGTACAAAAATAAACCCAGCACTACCAAATCCTCCACTAAACCAAGTTCCTGAACAGTTCATAATTAATTTATTGGTGCACATACCCTGTGTGCAGATGTGTATTGTATACCCATAGTAGTGCAGKCATGGGCTGTAGATTCCCACATCTTATTAAATACATATTAATCATAAACACTGAGGTTTTTGTTTTAAATGAAAGCAGTGAAATAACTTGGTATTATCTAAATGACATTAAAACCACATTTTCTTTCATCAACTGACTGCAATATTAAGAGTGTTCCATTTGCAATTACTACTTTTTAATGTCATTCTTCAAAACTGACTAATTGAAGAAACGCTGGTTTTGTTTAATGGTGTTCACTATACATTCAAGTATATAAAAAAAGAGAAATTTTGTATTTGTGACGTTCTTAAAGGTTTTCCTACTTTCAAAACTGCCCGTTAAAAGTTTTTGATATTACAAACTGATGGCAAACAAACAAAATTCTCCTCTATCATTGGAAAAGCACCTTTTTATATTCTTCAAAAGAAGGGAAAAAGTAAACAAGAAAAAGCTCTAAGTAAAAACCCAACAGAATGCAGGATGCCCTATATAAAATCAATGCATAGTTCTTTTCCAATTAGTTGARGTTTTTTATAAATTTAGGTTAAAGAACAAATGCAAGAAAAATAATAAAGAATCCCAAAATGACCTCTTGGCTCAATTGCTGGGGAGCAGTTATAATTCCAAAATTATGTGCCACTAATCTTGCTTTTTGACATTTAAATTACCTTTCCTTTTGGGGCATGAAAATTCATTGTTTAACTTCTCTCTAAAAAAGTGGAGAGGAGTAGCACTGAGTGCTGGCATGCTTGAGAGGGCTGGGGAGCGGTTGTAGAGCAGTAATCAGTCTTGCATATTGCAATATCTAAGTGGGTAATGATGATTAATGTTCAGCAGGATGCTGAGTGCTGTAGAAATGATGCCTCTTGCATTCAATCCGYATGCAGACAGAATCCTGCAAAAGCTGTAACAAAGTCAGGATGATCAAGTCAAGCTTTGGCACAGCCTTGTTTAGCACCAGAATTTCTCATGTGCAGGTTGTGTGCTGTCTGCATATTGGTWTTATTTTTATTAATTTTGATTGTTTGGACCCTTAGTTTGCTCTTATTTTTGCTAGAAAGAGATTGATGCTTTGAAAAGTGATTTTGGGTCCTTTTGGTTTGTTTGGGATTTGAGGGAGGGCGGGGTGGGGGTTGAATATGGACTGAGAGAGCTCGGAAACTGCTGCCGCTGTGTGGGTTAATCCCCAACCTAAGTGTAACTCGGTCACATTCAAAGATGACTCATATGAAAAGAGGGAAGGCTGGACTGTGTRAATGAGGTGTTGTTTTGCCTTTTTTGAGGGCACCTGTGCACGTCTGATTCTCTCCACAGTTGMAGGTACATGTGCATTCTGTCTAAGGTGCTTTAATGCATACATGTAGCAGGAGGGATTGGTTAAAAGGGGACGTAGCTGCAAAATCAAGTTTTTAGGAGAAATCTTTGCCCCTCAAAAAACAGATTTTATGATGTTCTATTGTGTTGAGTAGTTTCTTTTTGTGAAGAGCTAGAGAAGCTGGAGCCAGCTGTGCARGGGGCCAGGGAAAGCTCTGGAGTCCATGAGTGGGGAACCCAACATGATGCAGGAGCCTGGCCTGAGTGGGGGAGACTTCTGTGAGGTTACTGCGTGATGTCCTGATCCCTGTGGCAATATACAGTGTTTGGCTTTAAATTTACTCTGGTGAGGACCATCATTGGCACTGGAAGTTTGAAATGTTGCTATGCTATGCCATTGTTCCAGACTGCAGCAACTCAGCAAAGAGAATTTAGTGATCTGTACTGCTGAGAGTTAATGCATGAGTTACCTGGTGGTGAAATATGATCACTTCTAGGAAATTATAAWATTTTAAGTGAAAATTGTTTTCCTCATTATGTTTCTAAACTGTGGAAGAAAATAAGTGCAGCAGCTGCAYGATGAGAGCACCCTGTTAATCTGCAATAGATAGGGTAGGAATAACAGCCTGATGGGACTTGCTTCTTGCAATAAATATTCAAAGTTGTATAATAACAAACAGCCTGAGGATGAGATATCCAGGTGTTTGACTGCTCGAGAAAATTGTTTCACACTGTCGGTAAGATAAGTAACACTGTATTGCACAGTGAGGATTACAGATTGGTTGTTTTAAAATCATTTAATACAATGATCAAATAGTCAATTATTTTTAAATTTGGCTGGGGAAATTTTGAGGCTGTTTAGGCTGTTCTGTAAAGCCTGATTATTAATAGTTGGAATGCAAAACTCTTACAGCTTTTCCTATTTTACCTTTCTGCACTTTAAATATAATTATATTCATAAAAACTAAACTAAATCTATTTATTATGTTCTTTCTATAAAGCATTTACTYTGAACTACCAGTGTTTGAAGTAATTCCATGAACAGTGTGGAACACAGTGAAGTGAAAACTGGCTAACTGGTAGCTTTCAAAATAATAACAAAAATACAGTGTTGGAGAGGGGCGGGTGGTGTGACCCAGGAAATACACTGCTGAGTAGTCTTGGCTCAGGGAGCTTGCCAGCACTGGTGTTGCTTCACTTCATGGGAAGTCCCAGAAGTGAGAGCTGTCCTTGTGCTGTCTGTTGTACCTGGGTGGCCTTGGTGTCCCAGCCCCTGATTGCAATGAGATGTGCTTCTGCACAGCAGGCACAATTACCCCCGTTTTGGAATGAAGCAAATTGAGTACTCTTATTTCATCCACTAAAGCCCATATTTCATCACATGAAGCCCAAAGGGACCTTTAGGCCTTGTAGTTTTATCTGCTTGCTGCAGGCTGTTTAAATAGGCTGTTCCCTCCGTGTGTCCCCGAACGCGYGTGACTGAGACCTGCCTGTTTCAAAGCCTGTTTGTTCTTTGCATTCTTGAGAGATGCCGTGGTYCTTGTACTGCTTTTACTCTTCTATTATAGATGAATGTGAATACCTTCTCTCCTTCCTTCATGTGGATTTGTCTGACTTCAGTGTCAACTTTTGTCTCTTGTTGTTCTCTTGCGCTGTGAGATTGAAGTGCCTTTTCCAGACCTGCTGTTGCTTTGTATTTGAGTCACATGCATCTGCCGTTTGTTTGTGAGTCCAGTCACAGTGTCCAAGGCTCACAGRCCAGCTGCTTCTCTCTTTTCTCTGGATACACTTTGTGGCTCTCTGTTGCATCTCTTGGAATAGGGAGACTCAAGCTAGACCCACATTTTGGCATTGATATCAGCTCTTCCCTCTGTAACCGTGGGTCGCTCTTTGCTTTCTGTACACCTGGGCCTTCCAGTTGTACTCATGAGCTCATTTTGATGGGGAGGTTCATGTGGAGCTCTTGTGCTGATGCCCACAGAAGGCATTTTTCCATAACTGTCCCGTACATCAGATTTTAATTCACATTCCCCAGATACATTAGCTTTTGTACATAATTTAAGGTTTCCATCAGCTGTCTAAAAACAGGAGCCAGCACGTTGAGGGAAGTGATTATTCKCCTCTAGTCAGCTCTCACCTGGACCTCTGTGTCCAGCTCTGGCATCCTCAGCACAGGAAAGACATGGATCTGTTGGAGCAAGTCCAGAGGAGGACCACARAGGTGATCAGAGGGCTGGAGCACTTCCTRCAAGAACAGTTTGAGAGAGTCGGGGCTGTTCAGCCTGGGGAGGAGAAGCCTCTGGGTTGACAGCAGCCTTCCAGTACCTACAGGGAGCTACAAGCTGGAGAGGGACTTTTTACAAGGGCCCATAGTGATAGGACAAGGGGGAATGGCTTTGAGCTGAAGGAGGATAGATTTAGAGTAGATACAAGGAAGAAATTCTTTACAGTGAATGTGGTGAGACACTGGAAYAGGTTGCTTAGAGAAGTTGTGGACACCCTATCCCTGAAAGTGTTCAAGACCAGGTTGKAAGGGGCTTTGAACAACCTGGTCTAGTAGAGTGTCCCCTGCCTGTGGCAGTGGCGTTGGAACTGAGTGATCTTTATGTTCCCTTCTAACCCAGACCATTCTCTAATTCTGTGATTGTATGAAAAAGGTTGGTTTGAATGGTCAAAATAGTTGAATTTCTTCTGTCTTGACCTTCTTTTTTTTTAGCAGCTTCATCCATTACTTTCTTATCCAAAAATTTATGTCTGATCTCTGTACTCTTAGACCTGTAGGGTACTTGTGCTTGAAACACCAGCAGTTGTGCTTGAAACCAGGAATTGAATATAAACCAGGAATTGCAACACTTCTTTTATTGTTTTGCTTCCATTGAACCCAGCCAGTGCTAAAGGAGCAAGACAGCAGTTCAGTGGTTAATTTGGTAAGTGGTTAATTCACTTTTTATGGTGAATTCATATGTGAAACCAATCTGGAAATCACTACCTTAGAAGAACTGGTTATTTTTCTCCTAAAATGTAATTTTCTTCTTGTATGCACACACCTACACATGCACAATTAAAGTTTTGTACAGATTCCAATGGTAATTTTTAGACAGAATTTTCAAAGTTTTGACATTTGAATTCTTTGGTAAACAAAAAAAACCTCATGCTATCATATAAATGAGGGTTTTCCAAAATAACTCAACATTTTGTCTGCATTTGTGAAAATGAAAACTRTTTCCAGGCTTATGTAATGGGAACAATGAAATTAAAAATAGATGACTCTATTCTTTTTTTATTGGTTAAACATGGAATATTTTTAGTTTTCAGTATTTCTTTTAAATACTTCCATGTTTCCCTCTGTGGGAAATGTCAACAACGCTCTAATTAATTGTTCTACTGTGTAAAGAAGAGTAGGCTTTTTATATATGAGCAGCACCAAACTGCTACTATATATTTACAGAAAATCAATGAGAAAAATCTAGCTAGAATCTTGTCACTTCCCAAAGGTAGTAAAATTTAATTCTCACCAATCAAAATGTCAASTTGATGAATGTATGTGAGACTACGTATACCAAACCGCAGAGTTCATTATACTAATATAAATTACAGAGTAATCATTATGTTAATTAAATAATTAAAATAAATTTGACAGACCTTAATAATTTGGCTTTATTTGGAAAAGTGATTATTTCCAGTAGTTCCTGGGTTTTAAAATCATACTTACCTGTTCAATATTGTCTAAAGTGYACTTGAGGGGCTCAACTCAAGCATTTATCTGTTCCGTGTTTAAATTTCCTTTTCCATGAGTGAAAATCAAAATTCCTTCTAGGTATTTCCCTATAAAATACACCCATATTGTGACTCATACTACTTTGTCCTTTTCTGGCTTAAAATACTTTTAAATGAGTTTTCATTTTAGTTTTGCATGTATTTTTTTTCTTCCAGAACTTGTGGAGTATATAGAAAATACACRTTTTGTCACTTAAAGCCTTTCAGTTCACTGTTCAGTACTTTTTCTCCTCACATGAATCTCTTGGCATCTGACAACTGAGAAGTTTTCTCTTAGGAGTTGGGTGCCCTCCCAAAGCCAGGAGAGAAGCAGGAGACAAACCATCCATGTTGTCTTGTCCCAGCAGCGATWGTTTGGCCAGTGCAGCTTCTCAATTTCTCTCATCTCCCTTATGGCCCTCCCTGGTGGAATGGGATGTGGACCTGTCTACTCCCAAAGCAGGGCTGCCTCTGGACCAAGAGTCTCAGGGCTTGGACCAGTCAAAGATCCATCCAGGGATGGRGATGTCACATCCTCTTGGGCTGACGTGCTCTGCTGCCTCACTGTCCTTGCAGTGAAACAGGTTCTTTCACATAGGAATGTGATCTGCTGTGTGCTGTGCAGAGGGGGACAGTCCCTTTTGATCTCAGAGCTGTGCTCCTGTTGGTACATCCCAAGAGCTGCAGGGTGGCTTTGCTGCCAAGGCACAGTGCACACCATGGCATCCTCCAGGTCATTGATAAGGACGTTCCAGGTCTTGGGACAGATCCCTGTGATTCTCCACTTGTGCTGGTACAGCTCACTGAGCCTGAGTATCCAACCAGCTTCTTACCTGTCTGGTTTAGTTGAGCACGAGTCTTTTCTCTTTCACTGCCATCCCTCTAAATATTGTGTAAATTCTTAAAAGCAATTTTAGTTGTGCTGCTTTCCCTCCCCCACCCCTTTTTTTTTTTTTTTTCTTTTTTTTTTTTTTTTTTTTCCCTGAAAGTGACCCTGTAAATTGCAAGGCAGAGAGAATGGCAATGATACAGTAAACTAAGATTTACTCAAGAGGTTTTTCTGTACTGTGGCTCCCATGCTTCCGTCTTCCTCAAAACATGAATCATTAGTTGCCATAGCATAAGTAGGATAATTAAGTTCTTTCTGGGAGGACCGATCTGTGATCTCTCTAAGATCCTGCATTGCACAGTTGAGCTTCTGGARCTGTAAGAGAGTTTAACAGCTTTTATCTCCACAGTGTGTTCTTTTAAGCGGATATCACACAGGCTTTACCGAATTGGTACTTGGCTTTCCTTTTTCYTGGTTATCTGCTCTTGAACTCCTGTGTTTTGTGTTGAGAAGATGGAGGAAGCTGTGAAAGGCTCTAAGATGACATGAACTTTCCCATCAGCTTGKGAAAAATGCTGTAATTTCTGGGTTTTGACCATACAGGCTGCAGTATAATTTGTGTGYTACTGATACAGTGCCTCTGGAAAGGTGAGGAAAGGATGGATTTGTTGCTGTTTCTCTCCTTAGTGCCTGTTACGGTTGTTGCAGTGGTATTAAAAACAATATAAATGGTCACRCTCTCATTTCATGATTTTGGTTCCTCATTTCTTGAGGAAATGACTGAATATAAAAATACTCTGGTTCCATTACAAGAAATAATGGAAATAATTTGCTCGACYGTAGAAGTCAGAAGAATTTTATTATGAAAACCAAGAGAAAGAAGACCTAATTTTTGTACAGTGGTAAATGTTGAATAAGTGTTAGATTTATTTATACAAGGTTAAACAATTTTGTCAGCACATTAGTTGTAAGGATAGATGTACTGCTCAGCTTAGGAGGATCAACCAGCAGCCTGCCAGCAAATCATGAAGAAGGCAGAACTGAGCCTTTTACTATGCATGTCCCTGAAAATGACAGATTATAGTAATAAATTGAAGAAGGGGAGGTTCAGACTGGATATGAGGGAAGAAAGCTTTATCATAAGGATAATTAAGCAGTGAARCAAGTTGCCCAGAGGCTGTGCAGTTTCCATCCTTTGATGTGCTCAAGACTAAATGCAATAAAGCCCTGAGGAGAAACCTGCTTTGACCTTACCTTGGCCAGCAGGTTGAACTAGAGACCTCAATATATCCCATATAATCTGAATTACTCCCTGGGATAAGAGTGTTCTTTATGCAAGAGCCTGGCTTTAAGCTGCACAGCCACTTGGCCTGGGTGAGTTCTGCAGTTTATTTGAAAAGACCCGTTGCTCCACAGCCTTTTGTCATCCTTTCCTCTGTGTCTAATAGATGCCATTTTTCACCAGCTGGGGTGTACCTGGGTGCTGATTTTTAACATCAAGGTCAGAATTTGATTCTGCCTCTCCAAGTGTAGTTCAGCTCAAACTCATTTGGTGCCAGAGATTAAAACTGTRGTTGCTGGATTTATGGTCACAAGATTACCAAAGAAGTCAGACCTGTATGTGATTACTGGGCAGTGAAATGAAGCAGTGTCTGGGTAGCCAGAGGATGACAGCAGTTCCATGTTGGACCTCTTCTGAAGCTGTTGCAAGAAAAACTCAGGATTTGGGGGTTTGGTGTTTTTCAGAAGCTCACATCGGGGGTTTTGGTGCACACAGAGGAAATACTCCTCCCTTCCTGCTTTAACAAAAAAAAACCCAATTTTTTGTTTGTTTTTACTCGAGGAAATATAGCATCTCTAGGTGTCAGGGTCCAAACCTCAAAGATAGGAAGCCCTGCAACATTCAATAGTTTCAAACAGTATGTTTAAACAAGAAGTACAGCTAAGTACCTGAGGAATTAATTGAACTGAGTGAATTTGTAGAAGTGAATTGTGCTGAGACCTGTGGCTACTCAATATTGACGCTCATTTACTTTGATAAACTTTAAACTGTTACGTAATGTTAGCCTCAATATATGATATATAGCAAAACCATCAGTCATTGTTTTAAGGGATAATTTCMTGTTGAATGCTACCTCAGTTCATTYGATTCTCAGGTGRTATCAGTTGTTGTAAAATTAGAATTCATTCTATCTCCTTTTTTTCATTGGTTTTACACAAAGTACATCTCTTTCTCCATGTCAGGGACTACATTTTCACCTCTTTCTGAGGTTTCCTTAATTGTTAATTTCAAGTACAGGTTTGTCCTTACTCTCTCCTGCCAGTCTTTCTGCATATTTTTTCCCCTTTGACTATACTTCCCAGTGTATAGAGATGTGATGGTAGCAAGTCACTTATGTAGGTTTGTCATCATTCAGATCAAAGAATTGGTTGACAAGAGAAAATGAAACCCAGATGCTGTCATTGTCAGTGAAACATKTAGTTCTCAGGACTTTTACTGTAAGGTTATCATGGATCTTTTGTCATTATTACTTTTGTCAATAATATATTCTTCCTTTGCCGTGAGACAGCCTTCCTCAGCTTTTCTTGTATCAATTTTTCATKCTGCTTTCTATGTTGCAGGAGCCACTTCTTTGTACCTGTTTTGTTTTGATACTTGTTTTGGTTCACATTCTAAAAGAAAATATTCTTTTAGATCAGTGATACTTGATAATTTTATCTCAAAATTATWTGCCTCTAAGATATGAAATGTAACTCATCCAGTCAGTGCACATGCTTAGTGAATTATGGTACTTCTATCTTGATTTGAAGGAAGAATCCTGTACTTTGAATTTTTTTTAATTTCTATCCTTGAAACAGTTCTGTTTTATCTTGCAGAGTTGGAGGTTTATATATAGAAGGAGTCAGGGTGGTGGGAGAAGTRTGAGTTTGGGGAATTCCATAATTAGGACCCAGAGTTAACCCTGCTTTGGTGAGGACAGTTTACTGAAAGCTCTGGACTGAATTAGGGTTTCAGTGTATACACTGCAATCAGTCTGTGTCCTCATTTCTGACTTTTTTCAGGCAACATCTTTCCCCCGCTGATTTTTAAATACCCCCTGAACTGAGCAGTGTAGGGAATAGGTTTGCATATGCATGTGCTCTCACAAAACCAGACTGCTTGAAACTGAGATTAGACCTGAGAAATTTTAGCTTTCCCACAATGTGAAGCATTTCAAAACAGGGAATCAGATCTTTGCAATCTGGTTAGGATCATGGTGCCATCTTCATGCTATCGTTTTGGTTTCACTAGAACGCAGAGTTTTGTTTGGCTTATGGGCATTTCCTTTGAACTGTTGAAAAGCTTACACTGTTTTTTAGTTAAGAGACTGCCAGCAGCTTGTTCACGTTGGTTTTTTTTTTTTCCTCTTTTTCTTTTGGTAGCTATGTGAATTGCGAATTGCTCGGAGGAAAATATAAATGAGTTTTGAATAAATTAGAACCATCATTCTGTCTTAAGGAAAWACAGAAACATAACCCATAATTGTAAAGCATTTGCAGGTCACAGAAGAGCTTGTTCCTGATCATGAAGTGTTCTTGCACAATATAGATRCAAATGGCTCATTATTCCCTAAGTAGTATGGAAATTCATTTGAAAAACATTTCAAGAGTGAGAATTATGGTTCATCAGATTGTTGATATATTCCAGCACTACATCTTACAACTTAATTTTTTTCTGAAAATATGTTAATTTSTTCTCTAGAAATCCTTGCTTTGTGGCAAAGGTTTTTATGTTACAACAGTTGTCTTGCCTAGTGGCTTGATGATGCTGCATCCTCYGCCAGTTTTTTCTTGCCTGTCTGCCCTCCCCTTTTCAAAGGCAATCAGTCTGCCTGCTATCTTTTAAGCTTTTCCATTTTTCTTGATGGGATGTGGTATCACATTAAAAAAAAAAAAAAAGAGTTTTAAAATTACCACTGATAAGAAGGAAAATTWCTGATTCTAAGCAGGAACTAGTTTGTGGCCTTCCTATAGGTGCTCCAAAGTGCATTCTGGTAAGGTTGGCATTGGCACAGAGTTTCTGGTCAAACTAAAGCAGATGCTGTGAATGCAGCTGTCATGGAAATAGGCATGGTTGTGTTGCYCCATTTAGTCTGTGTAAATGCAATTATATATACTTCTGACTATGAAGGCAGATCACAATTCAGAGCACTGGAACAAAATAATTACATAATTTGATGCTTGCTTTTTGTTATTTCATCATTATTTGTGCTTGTGATGTTGGGATTTGTCACATCAATTGTTCTTGCAGCAGTAAGCATGGCTTTAATTGATGTTCTCAAAGCGTATCCAAATATTTTGAAAATTGCCAAGCATTCCCTTATTTATAGTCATTGAGTTTTATTTTTAAACTAACTAAAACTTAGAGCAAGTTTACTGAATACCTTATGCCATTTTCTTTTTGAATTTTTCTCTTTCAAGRCCTGAGATTGAATTTTCAGTATTCTGCAACAAGTGCGTAATTAAGAAGAAAGGTTATTTTTCCTCTCTTGCYGAAGTAAATGCCTAATTTGGTTTTTGAATGCTTAATTCACAGGTCTAATGTGCTGAATTTGTAGTAAYAGGTCTCACTTGAAGCTTTCTGAGAACTACCTTATACATGGGTAAGGGTAATGACACAATGCTCCTAGGTTTGAGTCCCAGCTCATTAAATGGATGCCTTGGAATCCTAGCTGGGCTATTAATTTTTCATGTATTTATACAGTATAAATGATTAATATGTGCTCCTGCACTAGAGTCTTAGATTTTGAAATGGGGAATAACAGATGACACAGCATACTTTCAGCTGTGAAAATATTTCCCAGGGGAGCACTGAAACCTGAAAAAAGAGTGAGCAGACAAAAGAAGAGTTAAATTAAAGAAATTGCTTTAGGTTCTTGTCATTTGAAAACAGGTAACAATAATTGTAACTTCCCATGAACACTATATTGTTACCTACAGATGTAGGAAAACATAGGTGTTTAATGTCACATCAGATAAGATACTTCAAAAAATATCTTAAATAAAGTGCAGGTGGGGCTATTTAGTTTTTGCATTCAAATTAGTTTCAATGAGAATTTGCACGGTTGGTTGCAGAGGAGGTACTTTACCAGGAGTTCCCTGCTGGGAGCTGTTTTAGCAGGAGTTCTTTGCTCCCATTGCCTTTGTGGAGAYGCTGTTTGGTCTCTGCCAGTTGAGRTGGTRAAGGGAAGCAGCAGGAAGGGCTSTGTCTCATAGAAGTTTGCTCCASTTGCAGCCTTCTGAGGCATGGACCATGAAATACACACATGTACAGRGCCAGAAGCCAAAGGCTGCAAATAGAAGGGATAGCAAGAGCAAGGATGTGCTGGGCTGTGCCCTCATGCAATTCGTTTGCCACTGCTGATGGCACTTTGCAGTCAATCAGTTCAGAGGTGCGTGAATTGTTTGATTAATGCAAAGGGCACAAATTTGTTTGTTTCACAAAGCCGTTAAAGTACTACACTGCTTTAGTCCTTCATCATTTTTCAAGATGTTTATGTTTTTACAACATAAATTTTTACAGGACATGAATTTTTACAAGTTGTGAGGCCTCTCTYGACTGTACCTCCTGTGAAAAACTTAATAGATGATACATGTTAAGTGACATTGGATAATACCAGGCCTGAAAACAATTCTTGCACTTTATTGGAAACTGCATCAACTCCTGATTTAAGAAAGGCTTTCTGCTAACATGAATTTATTTGGCTGCATTTTTTTCTGCAGGAGATGTGTGCTCTGCTGTTACCATGTTTGTTTGTAGAACGTTTTTATTCTTTCAACTTTTTTTTTAGTTCTAGCATGACCAAACACAGAATCCTGGTAAAAAAATTAGAAACTGTCATGCACTTAAAAAATACTGGTACCGGTCTCCTGACTTTCTTATGAGAGGTTCTCTTGAGATGCTTCTCAATATTGGTTAAACTAAGGAGCTTCCGTAGCAATGTGCTTCTGGAGTGCTCCCTTGTTGAATGGAACCTCTTTGAAACTTTGAAGCTGTTCGAGCCAAGTGAAATTCAGTGTGTTACCTCTGAAAACTGAATTGTATTGATCGTGTAAGAAGTTTGCAAGGTTGCTTTCTCTCATCAAGGCTTTCTTTGTTTTGAGGAATTTGGAGAAGATTCATCTTCCCTCCTGTCCTGTTAGGTAGTAATTCCTCTTCTGCACCACGACAAGTGCACTTTGTGGGAGTCCCTGAATTGTGACTGTATCATAGAGTCGTTTCATACACACACCTGTGCACAAATTTGCCATTTGCTACTTTTGTACAAAATGTGTCTACTCTAAATATGGACCAAATGCATATCTATTATTTATATTTCATATAATTGAACTTGAGAATCACAGAAATGGTTGAGACTGGAAGGGACCTCAAGGAGGTCCCCTTGCCTAAACCTTTACTCAGGCAGGTCCACCTAGAGCTGGTGGCCCCGGACTGTGTCCAGATGGCCTTTGAGTATCTCTAAGGATTCAGACGCCATCATTTCTTCATGTGAATGAAATCTGATTTGTCCTTTTAGGGTATTTCAGTACTAATGAAATGTTGGGGTGCATCTAGATCAGTAAATGTTTTCTCTGATATTGGCAGCAAATCCCGAATGTGATCTGTTGTCAGGCTGCTGTGATACACATGACAGAATATAAGTTGCTGAACTGTGTTTTGTGGCTGTGTCAGGGGGGTTGTTGGATGGGGAGGGTGACACGGTGATGGGCTGTGGGAAGGGCTCAGCACCTGTGGGGGAGGCTGTRAGGGAGGTGTGTAAGCTGTGTAAAGGACCTGAAGCTCTCTCCCCATCTCTGGGACTGCATTATTCTGCTCCTGTCCCCAGTCCCCTTCTCAGGAGTGTCCTGTCTCCCACTGTCCACCCCTGAGCTGTGTAGATGTGGCCCATGGGTGCCATTCCAGGAGCTGAGGTGGCCTTGGGGCAGCCCTTGAGTAACTCTGTTCTTACTCACAGGGTACCATTCCACTGGCAACTCCTCAACATGCGGGATGCTGAGACTGCAGCCCACAGACTTGGAAAGCCTCCAAGTAAATTTTATCCTCCCTTTCCTTTCTCTCCTGATCCTTGCCAGATTTGTGGTCTTAGGCCATAGAAAGAAGTTGGAGAATTAATCAGGTTTTGCTTAAGTAAAGCCCTCAGGAGGAAATGCAGATGAAGGTGCTTCAGTGTAGTACTTTGGGTTGTTTGGTCTTCTGGAAATGGAAAGGTGGGGAGTTGTCACAAGAGGATGCTCCTGACTGGCACAGAAAGCYTTTGGGGCATCTTGCAATTTCTCCATGCTGCAATCCTCCTGCCTGTGAAAAATTTCCTGTAGACAAATTTGCAATAGCAAGTTCTTTATGAGGTTGAATATTTTAAGGCTGCTAAGCTGTTTAGGAATCCTCAAAGTGAAGTTACAGTATAAAGGGCAAAAAATAATTCTAATTTGACCACTTCATGTTCCAAGACAACTTGGTTCTCAGCTACATAAACTTCAAAGCTGACATATCATTAGGAAATAAAAGGTGTCTGAAAGCTAAGGAGGTTATTGAGCCAAACTGTGATTAATTAACTGAATTTGTATTAAGTAATGGCAAAATATCACCGCATTTGTAATTACTTCTTTAAAAACATGAATGATTACTAAATTGATGTTAAACCCAGGATTTTTACCAAGTAATCTATGCATGATTTACATTTCTTTACAGGAGAATAGCTTGTGCCCCAGAATGTGATGAAAATGTATTACAATCAATGCCTAAAATACCACAAGATGAAATTGAGTAAAAATTTGAGTGTGTGGGTTTTATTCTCTCACATAAATTAATTTTACAAATAAAATAAAAATATAGATTTACTATTCATACATATTAAAATTACTTCTCCTATGTGAATTTTGGCTTTTTTGAGTATTCTTTGAGCTGTAGGCCCCAAATTATTGATTGTACATTGCCTCACTGATTAGCAGGTATATATTGACTAAATGTTTTGCTGGCATTGGCTACAGTAGAAAATGAACATACACTGAGTAAATAAATAAAGAAAGTGCAAMGAATAAAATTATTATCATTTTTACAAAGTTATTTTTTTTGCAAAATTACTCTAGTGGAAGCCAAGRAGCCATCTTTTCCTGGCAATACAAAAGTTCCCACTGAGCTTTTAATTTGACCTATCAATATATAAGATTAGCCCGATTGAGACAGGTGATTAACTCTCCAATTTCATTTCAGATGGGAAACAAAAAGGCTGTGCAGCAGAGCCTGAGGAAYCATCCTCTGGTGCACTGTGTGTGGTCATTGTTTTTTCAATCAGCTTTTTAGCTGCAGTGTGTGCCCTGCTTTTTCCTCGATGTGTCGGAGGAAATCTGGTTGTGCTGTGTGAGAGGAATGTAGCAGCTTTCAGCTGGGGGGTCATTGACAGGTTTGTTTTTTTTTCAGTTGCAACATGAGTAAATAGGAATTTCTGGTACAAGTTCCTAAGGATAGCAGTCAGATGCAGTCTACTGTATATATTCTCTTCTGTTGTGCAAGAATGCGAAGCAAGGTGTTGATATCAACATGTCAATATTCATGGGTGAAAAGCGTGTAGAACCTGCAAGAATTGGGTGCTGTGCACAGAATCTCTGTCTGATGATATTACTGTAGATGTCATTTTATGGTGCTGCTTAACAGGAGTTTTCATAAAAATGGTTGTATCTGCAAAAGAGAAGGGAGATGCTAAGAATCAGTGAGGTTTCACTGATTGCAAACTACCTGTGGAGGTAGTATTGAATGCTATGATTGTCCAGTTTAAAGACTAAATGGATAGTTCCTAGTAGAAATTAAGTGGTGCATATGTCAAGAAAATAAATGTTAGGGCCTCTCACTGTAGATGAGCTTTAAACAGCTTCTGCTCTTCTGAGTATTTGCACATTATATCTTAGTGCTGGACAAATGTATTTGCTATTTTTCCATTATTATTATTATTATTATTATTATTATTATTATTATTATTATTATTATTATTATTATTATGTGATTGTACAAAAAGCTGTCTGGATTTTGTAGCCTCTGACTGCTGCCAGCTCTCTATGAATTAGTTCTGTCATCTCTATCCTACTTTACTTGAACAGAGGATTCTCAAGTATTGTAGCCTTTCAGGACTATTGCTTGTTGCCCTCTCCCAGTATTCCATGCAGATGATTCTCTGCTCTACCTGTAAGAGGRTTTTGGGGTTATTTTTCCCTCTGACAGAATTTCAGCTGTGATAGTGCTGTATTTGTACTTCATGGGGATAGGCACAGTCAAAACATTACTGTTAGTTTTGCATCTTAACCTCTATGGAGAGGGCCCATTTCTGAGTTGCAGATTAATTCCCAGAGCTAATTAAACCTCATGAAACATGTTTTTCCAGCCCAGCAAAGCTGCTACAATTGAAGATAGAATTGCTTTGGATGAGTGACATGGCTGAAACTTGTGAAGCATCCAGCATCTGTGAGCACTCTGTCTTTTGTGGTTTGGGAACAGATTCATTGCTGTTTTTCAAGAAAAGGRCTGTAAGAAAGCAGTGTGCACTTGGTGAATTATTCGTGTTCCCCGAGGTGCTAGGGTGGCAGTGGTTGACGAGAAAGACTATTCAAGTGTGGATCAGAGTCAATTCCTGAAATCTTCCAGAGGTTTGAAAAATGTCTCTGTCAAAAGGTTCYTGTCCTATTCAACTCCTATGGCTTCCCTTTTCAAAACAAGTCAGTTTGAGGGTAAATGTTAAAGCTTTCATTCTCAAGATGGCATCCTTTCGAAACATAAATGAGATTTGTATAACCTGTGCTAGATATRTAATACTAATTTTGCAGAGTACACAGGTAACTATCAGATTATAGGGAGTTAATAATGCTTACAGACTAATTGCTTAAAAATGGATTCACATCATCTATGAAAAACACTAATAATTCATTTAACCAAAAGCGCAATACACATGATCCTTAAAAACTGTCTAATGACTCAAGGCCTTCTTTGAATATTAACTGTTTTTTGCTTAAGCAGATAAGGATCTTAGATAATATGCTCATCTTGCATAATTGCTTTATTGCAAGRAAAGTATTCCTGGAGGATGTTCTTTTCTTTTGTTACTTCAGCTTTCAGTGTAATCCTATTTCTGCCTCTATAGAGAAAATAATATAGAGGACTGTTTTCTTATGACATTGACAAGACACAACTTTATTTGGCCTAAAGAAAAAGCCTTATTTGCTGATTCTGAGAAGGTAATGCTAATTGCAGATGCTGATGTATTCTTCCCTCCTACATTCTTCAGTTCAGTCAAAACTCGATTTATTATCAGATGAGACCTGCWGAATCTGGTGTTCTTAATTTCAGACCACAAAAAATGGTTCTCTGCAGCCTCAGTTCATCTCACTAGTGAGCTTCTCTTCATGAATATACTTTATTCTGCTCTCTGAGCAGGAAGGTTCAAGAGCTCTTTGTCTTTGAAAACTCTCAGCAGTGGTTTTGATTCCTGTTTGCTTSGGTATGAGGTAGTGTTAACTTTTATATTTGAACTACAAGTTTCATGAGTTGCTAATGTGAAACAAAACAAAGAGCCATATACCCATGATGAATTTTAACCCTGGAAGCCTGGGTTTGTAAAGTCCCTGTAGAGTGAGTGGAGACGACGTGGTAGCTCCTCTAGGAAAACAAACAAATATTCCACCTTGCTCTGCTGGCTTGCTCCTGGACAAAACTTCAGTCTGCCCACTGAGAGTAGAGGAAACCTCTTAAGATTATAGTCTTAAGGCTAGTTCTTTTGGAATTTTCCCAAAGAATTACTTAATCATTAAAACAGATGTAAAAGAATGCTTTTAATAGCTCAATGYCAAATCAGTGTGTTGAATATATACCCACATGCTGATTGTATTGTAAATGCAACATACTTCAGCCAAAACAAATTGCTTATGTTAAACAACCATATCAGAACTTAGGAAAATATAACCCATGAACAGCCAACCTACCTTTTCTTACACAGGCTTCAACTAAGATGAAACTAAAATTATCACAGTAGAATAGATTTTATCTAAAGCAAAAAAAGCAGTAATGTTTGTTGGTCCTCTAATATATCTTCACAGTAGAATGATCAGTTGTCATATGAGGAATTTGTTTCAAAACTAGTGCATAACCAGAAGAATGTGGGAATGTAGACTGTAAAAATTTCTGATGCTTTTTTTCTATTTTTTTTTTTTAAAAATCAGTATGGTATTTTAAGATGTGTTGAATTATTCATGTGGTCATATTAAACAATGAGGACCATTGGCTTTTCATCATACAGTTTTTATAATTACTGTTGGTTTATTGTTTTTATTAAAAAGACCCCAACAAAACAATGTCTTTGTAGCCTAGAGCTATATTTTCTGTTATTATTTTTTCTTTTGGTTGCTGTCCTATATAAAATCGTGTATCATTGCCAACGTGTTCCAGTTTCCTCACCTCAAGCRAAAAAGAAGCTGAGATTTCTGTGTATACAACGGGGTTTTATATAGCATTTCATTAATAAGRCAAGAGTGTATAATGACACATTGCATTAATTGGGCATAATTGCATTCCTCAGGGGTGGTGCACCTGGAAATCTAAAACACCCATTAAAGAAAGTTTCATACCTCCAGAAATAAGGAAATTGCCTTTGCCAGAATTCATATTAGAACCAGAAAAAAAAAAGTTAGGTTGTCCCAAAACAAATTGCATCTTGTTGATACAAGGGAATAGCATCAAACAAGTATGTGAAGTGAATGCTTCACAGGGAAAAATACTTTAATTAATATTCTTTTAATTTTATGAGTTTAAAAGGCCTGAACTTCATTAAATACTCTTACCATGATAGGACAGAAATGTCATCAAAATCCTTATTGGACAGTTTATAGTATCTGCAGAAGTAAGTTCTTCTGGATTGTGAATGCCTATTAATTTGGTCTGTATCAGTCAGTTTGTTTCAGGCTGATATTTTTCCCTTGTTTCACTGTAATCCCATCATCTCAATTTTTTTTATCTTCCACAGACAGTGGAGGACTGAGTGAGTACAATATTGTAAATAAGCATTCTTCATAAGAATTTGATTTTAATGCAGTTTTTGTAAGATGGTGGAAGAAATCCAAGAAAGTATTTTATTTCTTCTCTTTTCACAAAATCCAATGTGTTRCAATTTAGTTTTTCAACTCAAGTARCASCCTAAATTSTGGGTGTTGTGAAGTACATACCTGATCTCTCTTCTCTCTGCTGCTCAGGACTGGATAATGAACAAGTTATTCTTCATCCCCATAATTACCAAATATGCTGGGAATTACTGCTAACAATRAGTACCAATATCTGATTCAGTGCTAATGGGCAGCTTTCAAATTCAGAGATGCTAGATGCCTTAATGCTTGGGAGTTTTGTTGTTGTTTTTCTGTTGTCAGAATTAAAGATGGAAATGAAGCAAGGTGGGTTGGTCTGTGCTGCTCTTGATCAGTGCAATGATTCATTCAATAGACAGTCTTTAGGCATGAGACTGCACTTTTGTTTGGGCTTTGTATGTTTTGGTTTTTTTTCAATTAAAAATATTTAGCATGAAATAACATTATTTTTCTTAGAGTTTTTTTTTCACTGGTTTCAGGGTAAAAGGTAATGTAGGGCACATCTGAATAAAGAATACTTTTTTTCATAAAAAGTGTAAAAATGCTTGAGACTCAGCTAAAAGATGTACTGTCTCAATAAATACAGTGCTTGGTTTATTTTCATGTCCACTTTTAAAATTTGCTCCCATTATATTGATTTGTTCAAATTTAGTGAAAAATAGTGAACAATAGTTGCATATTGAGGCATAAGGTCTATGATATGATTGTCTGAATTTTAACAGTAATTTCAGACCATGGAGAGACAGCTAGTGCAGGAACATTATGATATCTTTCCAATGAGTTGACAAACATAGTTTTTGCAAAATTGTAAGAGTAGAGTTATGCTTGTAATCCAGAGGCACTGTCAATACCATCTTTCTTGAAAATATTCACTGTGCTTAGAATAGAAAATGACATTATGAAAAGTGACTGGAAATCCACAAACTCATATGTCTTTCTGTGTAATGGGTGGTGTTTGTGTGTTGACATTAAAGGCTTCATTATGCTGTATTATAAAATTCAAAGTCCCTTGGCTTCCAATGGGTTTGCTTTATACAAGATAAGAGTTTAATTCTGTGGGTTTGTCTGATTTCTAGGCAGAAAGTGATTTAGAAAAATTTGGGCTTGCATGGCAGATCTGAAGAGTTTGGAAAAAGTCCGATATGAATGTTTGGATGATCATTTTCTGGTGGTGTGAGAAGGGGATGGGCAAGGTCTGTTCTGTCTTTTGAAAACAGCTATTGGTAGGCCTTGGATAGAATTTGGCAATGTGGGAACAAGCAGTCCTGGGATTCTTCAGTGCAGCCTCTAAAATTTTGTTGCAGATTATGTGGAGAGAAAAATCAGAGTATGGTGTTTATATTTGCTGTAGWCTGTGAATATGGTGTTTATATTTGCAGCCATTCTATAACTCTGAAAGAGGAAGACTCTCAACTGTCTGTAGCACTGCTTATCAATATTTATGATACATAAATATTTTGAGATTTGAAAGCTCTCTGAACGAGGGTTTTCTTGTTCTTCCCCCATCCTATCCTCTCTCTGTGTTCCCCGTCTAAGGGTTTTGCTTAGCAAAGACTAGTCAACCCTATTTATTTTTGGCAGCATAGTGGAACTTCAATTTGTCTCCCATTTTTCTCCATTATTCCCTTTTGACTGGTCCATATTCTAATTGGGAAATAATCATTCTTCCTACTATTCACTGTTTTTTTCATGCTTCCCCTGGAGCTAACTACTAATTCTGGGAGCTGCACAATTTTTCAGATGTGCAGTTGTTAAATTTTAACTCAGATTAGATCTAAAGCAAAGACTGGCCTATTTTCCATAGATCCATGCTGACCTACCTTAAGAATGTCGTAAATCATCTTATCTTTTTTTTTTATTTAAGCTGTCATGAATCACCTGATATGGTTTGTGAACTACTTCGATCTTATAATTTGACTTCATATCCAGTTAAAAAATTAGTACTCATTGATTTCTTCATTGAGCCTATATGCTCTGTTTTACCTATTTTTTAACAACTTCCAGGTTTGATTTTATGTCTTGAATTGATTCTCTWATTACCTGTTTTATAATGATAAAATGTGTCCCCCATTTTTCATTTTTATTCATTTAGTGATCCCATCCAGCTATTGACCCCTATTGCACTGTTTTCTCAGTAGACATTTGACGTAAGAAGTTTCTTCAGGAATGCATTTTTACTTTAAATTAAAAAAGAAGGGGGGAGGGAGAAGCTATGGGCCCTGCTGCTTCTTTATCCCTGCTTAAATCTATTGCATTTTGGTTTTCGTTTTTAACATGAGAAGGTATCTAGTAGGATGCAAAATAATTAGGTGCTTTAGAACTTTTGCAGTTCTTGTGATTATTTCATTATAATTAATTTATTTTACCTGAGATGCATCTGTCTGCTGAAGGTCACAACACCTGCCACCCTAAACTCCTGTGGGGAGTGTGGGGGATGCATTATAAGTTGAATTATTTTATGATGTGAAAGGGGTTTGTAATTTCTCTTCCACTATCTACCTCTCATTACTATCATTCATGCCACTATAACAGGTTTAGGCCCAGCTAAACCAAATAAATCCTGCTGTCTGATAAAACGTGAAGTGAGGAATGTGGTGCCTGAAGGAATATTTCAGCTTGTCATTCCTTTCCAAGGAAAAATGTCTCCTTGCTTTACTACTACTCCGAGGAAAGAGAAGATTACAGARTGCCCAAGATTAATATCTCTTCTGCTGCATCATTCAACCATTTCCCTTAACTTAGGAATGAAAAATTTGTTGATGGTATTTCATGCTTGCAGTGCTTTTTTTTCTGTGCAGCATCTCTGCATGACTTTATGCAGCTAAATATGGGGCTGCAGGCTGGTGGCAGGGGGGCACTGATGCATTTTAGGCATGCTTTAGGTATAATTTTCAGATGAAAGAAGAGTTTTGGAAGAGAAGGTTTTAAAAATCTCAATTAGAAAAATATGTTTCTGTTGATAGAAAAATRAAGATTCTTCAAAGTGCTTTTATATTAAAGCAGCTGCCTTTTGTAAGCAATAGAGAATTGACTCAAGGATTTCAATCCTGTACCTTTTTGTAAGTAATACAGTGATGTTACTGTATTTGATATGGTGTGGTACTGTTAAAACTGGACTTCTGATCTTCTGCCCAGCAAACTGAAGGATAAAAGCACCAAAAGACATATCTGGAAGTATAAATGTTTCATCCAGTATGAGACAAATGATTCTTATCATAAGGTAGACTTATCTGAGAGAAAAYTACAAATGCAACACTGTACTTCAGTGCCCTTGTATTTTGTGGAAACCTCTCTGTGGGCAGTCAGGGAAGTATAGGTCTGTGCTCAATGGGGGGATATTTGGGTGGTTTTTTTTTATTTGAGTGTGTTCATTCATTTGTATTAATACAGCATCAAAACTTTTACAGTYCTTGTCCAGCCCATGCCCTGCCCATGCCCTGCCCCCTTTGTGATTCCTGCCCCTCTCATGGCTTGCCAGAGGCCACCAGTGTGTGACACCATGAAGGGAGGTCACTGTTGGTGCCACTCTGCTGTCACCAAGCCTTTATTGCTAGGTGTAAATAAAGTGTGTTCTTCAGCTTCAGAGACAATTTGAAACCACAGGAGCAGAAATCGCAAAWATATGACTGAGTTCAAGCAGCATTTGGGCAACACTCTGAGGCACATGGAGTGAATTTTGGGGTGTGCTGCAMAGGGCCAGGAGCTGGACTTGATGATCCTGATGGATCCCTTATTGCCCAGCAAGATTMAAAACTGGTTAATTAATTTGTTCTAATGGAGCACACAAATTTAGATTATTAAGAATATTAATCCTGGAAGAGTGACAGTAACAATGGAAATRAATTACAAAATGATCTTTCCTGATACCTCTAAATTCAGTAGTTTCAGGCTTTTTCTTAAGTTTCTTCTGACCCCAAGCAGTGCCTCTTGATCCCATGGCATGGGGTTTGCTTGCATTCATGCTCCAGGGACAGTCAGTGGTACCTCACGTCAGGGAACTGCTTCACTGGTCAGGTTCTCACCTGACAGCTTTTCACCTGGTCAATCAGCCCCTGCTCCCAAGATTTTGTTGTGTTTGGGAGTGAAATTGTAACCCTTCTTATTAAATTGTAATGAAAAATGAACCAGGGTGTCTCATGGTCATGAGGATGCAAACTACTAACACACATATTTATTCTTACTGAGCTTGCGTTTTCCAGATTTTGGAATAGTTTTCTTGGATTTTGCTTTACATCCCTTCCTATATCAAGGGAGGAATATATGATACACCTGTGTATTCCCCCCACCTCATTTCTTCTCTCTAACAACCCTTGGTCCAGTGATTTTAAACTAATTAGATCATCCAAGTTGGTGCTAGGAAGCAGGGAGACGTTTCTAATGTGTTGGATTCAGTGAAGGTACAAATTGGATATTTTTTTGGCAGAAGCTGTTTTCCTGCTTTTTCCTGTGCTGATAGAGGATTTAGTTTCTCGCCTCTGCTCAGTGCTTCCAGGTAAATGAGTTAAAAACATTTTAACTGGGTTAGCCTTGGTAGGAGCAATGTGCACTCYTAACAGCTGGTAATATTAAATTTCTTTCTTATATGGGGTGAAATGTGATACAACCAATGGCATACTTAGAATGAGCATTGGGATTTCACTCCACTGACCTTTTTGGCACYCAAGCTGGTTGTTATGTTCCCAAACAGGTGAATTTCCCTTCCTGAAATTTTCTTTGCTTACACATCTGACATATTTACGTACAAGGTAAAGAAAAGTGACTGACTCAATGTACTACAGTGAAAAGTGAGGACAATTATCCTTGTTACCTGCCTACCTTGCATACATTTTTGCCCAGTTTTGCTGGTTTCTCAACTGCAGATTTAACTGGTGTCCTATTTGTGCTTCCTAGACGASTACTGAGACTAAACAAGCAGTAGCCTTTTCCAGCTGAACGTACCCCAGGAGGTGAGAGCAGCGTGGTGGAGCAGAGGAGAAGGATGAAAGGTGTGAGTGGGATATTCCCCAAGGAAGCAGAGCRTTGTGAAATGAATGCATGCCTGGTTCCTGCAATATGAGAATGGTTCCAGCTGGGTGAGGAGTCAGCAGAAGAGATTGAATCAAATATGATTAGCGTGGCAAAAGGGGAGAAATGGGTTTAAATAAAACCGAGTGAGAATATTATGAAAGAAGCCAAGATTGCMCTAAGAAAAAGAGCTCCATAAACAGAGCTAGACTGTGCCTCCAGGCATGTGCTTGTATTTAGTGCAAGTGTTTAGCTCCAGTGCCTTGGGCAGTGCTAGCAGAAGAGTTGTGCCTGGGAACTACTCTGCCTTTTCCTTGCTCATCGCCCTTTATGTCCCCAGGGAAGGGGCTGCATTTCCCCACAGAGAAATGAGTGCAGGGAGCAGAGTTTGCTCCCCGGCTCAATGCTTCTGCTCTGCTCCCCAGCTCCCAAAATGGGCTGTAGCAGGGAGGGAATGAGCCATGAGCTCACCAGCTCTTCAGTGCTCATGGTAGTCAAGCTACAGGATGAAGGAGGGAGAGGAAATGTGGGTGCAGGAGCCAAGAAATATATTCAAGGCTCATCGTGTTATGCATCTGTGCAACTGCAAATTGTTTTGTGCACCAAGCAAGTAACGAAAACACATAGAGGCAGGGGGAATTTGGTGTCAGACTAAGTTGGTATTGTTTGAATGGAGAAAATGTTTTATGTTTTATGACTCTGTGCAGCAAGGCACAGGAAGTAAATATGCCAGTAAATTGAGGAGCACTTTCCTCCTCAAAAGAGTAAATATTAATGAAGATACAGGTGGTGCGCACCGCGATGCACACACAAAACAAAATGTAAGAGGAAGTAGAGCAGTTATAAAAAGCGAACTGTGGAAGAGTTTGATGGCTGCCTTGCCAGAGGTTTTTGGTGGGGGGAAGCTGGAGGAAAATGCAATGGCAGCAACAACAAAAGAAAATCATAACAGGGTTTTATAAACTCCTGAGGAGCTGGGAGAYGAGACTGAAGGGAAGTGAGCAGCATTCTCTTCTTTAACAGATGAAAGGGAATGTGCTGTAATAAGCAATATGAAAGTTTGATCTCTTTGCTGGTGACATTTTGGTGATTGATTTAGGGCAGACCCTATGCACAAGCTGTAACAGGCTATGCTAGCTCTAACTACAGCATCTTGCTGCAGCTCTGGAGAGGCAGGACCCGAGGACTGGCAGCAAGGGAACAGTTTTTGCTACGGTAAAGACAGCTCAAAACTTAGCAGTGGGGCTCAGGGATAGATGTCAAGGACAGCAAACATTTCATGCTTATAGCCAAATGCCTAATGTCCCAGTCTTTGACAGAGGGTGGTAACCCAGAGACCAGAGCAGGGTGGGCAGTATTTTAATTTAATTTAGACTCAATGCTGTCAAACGCAAGCTCATGTTTGGCTTTCATGGGGATGAAAGTTCTCACCACTGAAGTGAAGCTCCTTCAGAGCAAGGCTGAAGGTGCCTCCCACTGGTGCCTCGCTCCACTCCTTTCCCACACCCAGCTAGGTTTCAGCCCATGTCACCTTTTAGGGTTTGTAGCAGAGGAGCTTTTATTCATCCTGTTGAAAGGAGAAGGGGAGAGGTTTGAAGGACTGTCCTGGCTTGCTCTCCCTGGAGGCAGGCTGTTGGGAGCCTCAGAAGGATGCAGCCAAAGGAAGGCTGTCTCAGCTGTGCTGTGTTTCCTGGCAAGTGCTGGCCAGGGCACAGGGAAATGACAGCAGGGAAACTGTGCATTTCTCTGCAGCCATTCCAAACCATCAGCAAAAAGTGTCTTCTGAGGATTGAGCAACTTCAAGATGTGATTGCAAAGGTTGCCTCTTTGACCCTTTTTTTTGTCTCCTTGACCCTTTGAATCAGCATTTCCTCTTGATGTGATAATGGGTGCAGGAGTAACGCAAATAAACAGAGCCCAGCTACAAAATGATGTTGTTTTTGGTTGAGGTCTTTCACGAAGAATTCTCATGTTACTTATATTTTAGCTATTTAGTTGTATACCCATTACAAAATATATAATGTAGAAATTCTTTGGCATTACCAGTGAGATTGACTGACATAAGATATAAAAAAAAATTATGTCTGGATCTGAGGGAGAAGTTAATCTAGAAATTAATCTATAAATTAATCTAGAAGTTAATCAGTYTTGAGATCTAGGTCTCAAACTGAGRGAGGATCACACCAAGCTGCCACTGTCCCATACTGCAAGAGCTGATCTGCTTTGCTCTTTGGATCCTGTTCATCCAGACAGTAGAATCCTAAAAGTGTCCACCTGGGAATCTGAAAAGAAATTGAGGTGTTGCTTTGAGTAGGAACGAAAGGGAGCAGCTCTAAAGGGGAATGAAGCAGTGTCTRTGGAGATTTACAAAAGAAGTAGACACAAGTAGTTTCTTAAAAAAGGTAACAAGATACAGAAAAAAATCACAATTAAAGCAGGGCAGGGATTTTGCTTGTATTTCAAAGTAGCTTGTATTTTGCCACCACGTTGTAGAGAGGGTTGATGTATAACCCAAGCAAGGACTCTGTCAGCAAGGTACTCTGTGTGTGTGTGTTGGAAGAAGAGAAATCTTGAGCAACATAATGCTGAAAAGAAGAGATTGAGCCCATTATTTATGTGAATTATTTCTGCTTCAATCTTATTTTGTCTTAATATTTTTCTATTGCTGTRTAAGTGATGCAGTGTTTGGGCACTCTGATGCCTTCCTATTGTATACTTGAAATTGTATACAAAGCTGTAAAATTTRTGCTAAACCTCTTACAGCTTTTAGGAAAAGAAGTGCCATGTTTCATTTRCTGTCCCTCTTTAAACAAAATGTAGTAGGACCTTTTTTTTTAAGTTTGTGATTTGGGGTAGTAGAATTATTTTTTTTTAAATGTGATTAAGAATAAATATGGAAGGACAATTAAAAATCTGTCAGATTTCTCAGGAATATGTGTCTGAGAATAAATTAACTCTTTCCCAGGCAAAACCAGGAGAGCAGGACTTGTATCAAAGTTTTTATGCAATTTCTCTTTTGCCTTAGCATTTCATAGTTTAAAATTTTCATTTTCCACTTTGAGTCCAGAAGACTTCTTTTTATATCTGAATGGAAGTGTCCATAAAATAGCAAGATTTCAGGAAGTTTAATTAGAAAGCAAAATAAYGAAACTTGTAATAAAATCAGAGGTCCTAGCTCTAAAATGCAAAAGTGGGGGGGCAAGCTGCAGACATAGGTGAAATGCATATTACTTTGTAAGATGTGTATTTATACTACTTCATGATTTCATTGTGTGTGTGTGTGTGTATATATATATTTGCATGTCTCTTTTTTCTCCTTGTTGTTTGCAGCTAGATATGCTGTTCCTCAGTTGATTGTAAAATGGGTAAAGAATTTAAACTAATTTTTCAAATGTAGCATTTGGTAGAAAAAGAGGTAAATAAATCATGTTTACATRTTTTGTCAGGAATATAATCTCACARCATCCTCTAAACTTGTCGGCATCAAATGTTCATATAAATGTCACAGTAGATCACAAAGACCAGTTTAAAAAATATTGCCTGCTGCCTACTTGGATTTCAAATGTGCCTACATGTCTGCCTGCTCTGACAGAACTGGTGAAAGGAAAAAATTGCCTTGTGTTGACTTAAGAGAACAAGTTTATTTTCTGAACTCTCTCCTAAATGTTTACTTCTAGAGAACAGGGTGGTGGGGGGGAAAGGTGTATCCTCACAGATATGTCTTCAGGACTCTGAATCAACTGTGTTTAACCCAGCAGCAGAGTTAAGGCTGTTACAATTGAAGCTGGCAGTCTGTAAATATTTACCACCCAAACCACCCTGTTTTGTTCCTTTGTGCTGTCAGTTCTGTGGAGCTGATTTTGTGCTGGTGAGATGCGGATGCAGACAGGAACGTTTCTGGCCATGTGCTGCACTCCAGTGCCTGCCCTTGCAGGACTCAGCTGTCCAGAGCTYCAGGAACCTCCCTGCTGGGCAAAATAAAAACACCATTTGTGCTGTGGAGCTCAGCAGCCCCAGAATTAGACAGTAGGGTTTGCTGTTGATCGTACTCCAGGGATAAAAACCTGACACTGTTGAAGTTAGTGGTAAGAGTTCCATCACCTTAGATATTATTAGAATTTCTGTTTATCTTCAGGGATAGTGTTGTGAAGCTATAGTCCTCATGTGTAAGTACTGTCCGCCAAAGTCAATTTTTAAACCTAGCATGTTGTGATTTAAGAGCAAACTATAATCCTCTTATTTAAATTAAAAATTAGAATAGCAACTTTAGTGACATAAACCTAGGCATATCTAAATTTATTCTTTTGTTTGGGTTGGCGATAAATGGAAGATTAAAATGTGTTAAGGTATGACCTTTAAAATGGAATTAACTAAATAATTCACTAATAGTGTATTTGTTGACATACTAATTTATTTTAATAATGCCTAAGACAGTATCAAGTTAAMGTAAACTTGATAACATGCTTTTAAAACCTGAACCTAGGTTGTTTTGAACTGAGATTTATCTTTGTAAATTATTGCAATCAGGTTTTTAAGGATTTTGAAGCTTCTGAAGGTTCAGGTGGGCTTCAGGAGGATCACAGAAAATGTCACAATGAATAACTCCTGTTACCAGACACCTTTTTTTTTCCCCAGTTTTATAAATAACTAGGCCCTTATGAACACATGTAGCACTTCCGAATGTCTTTACAGAAAGTAAGCTGTCAAGTTGTGGCTCTGTGCTTCAGAAAATGGGTGGGAGAGTTAATACATTGAGGAAATAAAAATAGCTCTGCGAAGTATAATGGATAAAATGGTGGGTGATAAAATCAGCCTGCTGACCTGTTGCTTGGGGTAAAGCTTGCTAGCAAAGGCAGTGGAACAGCAGCGCTTACAGCACATTCCAAACAGGCTCTGGCATCCTCCTGGGCTGTTCTTGGGGTGTGAAACTCTGCAAGTGGCTGGATGACTGCAAACCTGGGGGCTGGCTACTGTGCCAGCAGTGCATCCCTGTGGCTAAGGCAGCAGAGAGCTCAGGGTATGCCAGCTCCCTTTACATTGATCGTACYACCAAGACCTCAGCAGAATTGGTTTACTTTATCCTGTCAAGGRAATAATCTGTTTCTAAACAAATTTGCAATGCTGGGGGAGGGAGTGCAAAAGGATAAAAGTTAATGTGTGATTCTCAAACCGAACTTGGGAAGAGTTTTCTCAGTTGCTTCCATCTGCAGTCACTCTCTCATGTAAGATACGTTGTGCAGGACAAAAATTCAAAGATTATAGGAATGATCTGTTATCTATTTTCTTTTTCTTTCTTGCAACTCAGGAAGATGACACGTTATTTTATTGTGAAAATCAAATCTTCTCATTGAATAATTTTWAAACCTATAGCTCACTAGTTGCAGAATATCTGTTATGCTGAATCTATCTTGTGAAAGCCTGAGATGATACAGCTGGTGCTGCTGTTGGGGCCAGTTCACTTCCCTTTTGGGTAATTCCCTGTCCTTTCCTGTTGGTGTGAGGGGACCCAGTTATGGATTATGTTATGAAATTATTGGGAAACCATACAGGAATAGCTGAAAGAATGCATATATCACCCCTTAAATGGATTAAACCCATGTGTGTGGCTGGGTGACTGCAAGGTTTGCAATTGCAGTTTCTGCACTGAAAACACTRAAGTTTATCTCAGAATTGCCTTGACTGTTGAACTCCCACATTCCTGTATGCTCTCACTGACATTTTCCTGTATTGATACTGGGCCTAATTTCATTCTTCTTAGCAGTGCAATTAATGGCAAGCTCCAAAAACTGCAAATTTCGAGAATGCTTAGTATCAAAGAGATGGATTCCATCTAAATATGTGTGTAGGTGCACTCCTTGATAGGAACAGGCAGTTACAACCTGCAAACAGATTCATCTGTATCACTGYAGGAAAACAGCCAGAAGCACTACAGCCTTATGTCAGAGAATGGTATTAAACCTGTGTAAGTCCCTAGGTCCCTCTAGTTTTCTTCCTGCAGGGAAAGTTTCATGTTCTGCTGCGAGATCTTCAGGAAGCTGCTTGTCAGTGGCTGTAAGTAGGTTAGCTCAGCCTGTACCTCTGTCTGTATCATTTTCCTAAGCTATCACTTGCAGAGAGCTGAGACAGTTTTTTTTGGGACTTTCTAGTAGCTGTCACAGTAGCAATGCAGTTGTAGCTTGCCAGAATATATGCAAGCATATGTACCCCAATTCCTGCCATGGTATGCAACAAAGGACTAGGCAAAATTGGAGGAGGAAATATTTAGGTTATGGGTTGGGGGTTTTTTGTGTGTGTGTATGTGTCGTTTCACTTCTAAGTCATTTCACTTCTAAGAACCTGTTGTTAGAAGAAATTTGTGAGTCTGTTTACCTGGATACATAACTAGGTGKCTTAATATCATGAGGTATTAGGGATTTAGATAGCTGGAGCCTTGGTATTTTGGGAGCTTTTTATGCAGCAAGATTTCGCACTTATATTTTCTCTAGTTGTAGAAGTACTGTCTGCCTCCTGAGTGTTTTTCAGGTCATAAATCAAATTAAAGAAAAAACATGCATTTTGTGTTACAGGTTTTTGTTTCTGGATTTTATGCTGAAAAATCACTGGGTTAGGAAACTGATAGGGAAAGAACAGTATATAGACCAAAAACCAGCAAATAATAGAATCAGCAAATTTTGCTTTTTTTTTGTCTTTTGCTTAATGATTAATGGGGAAGGCATATAGAGTTAAGGTATATAACTCCACACAACTTATTTTCGGTGTAATACCTCTTTTTGTATTTTTTTTTAATGCTGAAATTCTTTGAGTGGGAAATTGGAGGAGCTGGCCTTGTGAAGTTCCTCCCAAATGGAGTTGTCCTGTGATTCTGTGACATGAGAGTCTGCTGTTGGAACATCAGCACTGCTGCCTCAGAGCTCAGCAAGAGCTTTTGCTGTTGTTTGTCTAGCATAAAAATGGGCAGAGGGCCCAGTGCTTTGGGGCAGCTGGGACCAAAAACAATGTTCAGGGTAAACTCTAAGCCTTGCTGCTAATCTTAAAGGCAAGCAAAAGGAAATGGTACGGCCACGTGACTTCTGCAAGCATATTGTGAACTGAATAATGGGTAAAAAGTGATTCTAAGTTGACAGAGATGTTTAGTGTTACTGATGCTCCTTGTGGTGGTTTTCTGGGATAGGTGGGGTTCTTGTCAAAGATTTAAGCTTGCTCTGGTTCTGGTTTTCTTTTTTTTTTTTTCATTTGTAACCAAGCAATGTCTTTATCTCCTGTCCTTCTTTTGCAACTTTACGCATTTGTAGTTTCTTGCATGGGAATCAGTCATTTCATTGGAATTTTAGGAAACTTACATGTATGTTAACCAGTAGAGAATGCTGGGGAAAAAAAAAAAAAACCCTTTTAAAATAATTTCTGAGCATTTGTCTAGATAAATTGTCATGGGTCTGTCACTTATGGATGGATGTTTTGCCCACTTGGGTATGGCCTGGGATGTGTTAAAGGATGAATACTTTGAGATCATTYGCCTCCAGTTTTGAGCTGCATCTGCATAGCTTCTGTTCAAATCTTCAGTAAGTTACATTAGTTAGTTTTCAAGGCATCTCATTTTCTTTGAAGTTAAATATTGCACTTGGCCCTCAAGTATGTAAGTTCTAAAATGTATTTGAAACATGAGACTTTGGCTCCACTTCATTGGCTCAGACTTTGTAAAGTTAGTAAGGCTAAGGAAAAAAACGTAACCACTCCACCCCTAAATTATTCTTTCCCATTTTTTAAGATTTTACACATACCTTGGTTTGTGACATAATTCTGCAACAGAACATGCCAAGTGTTGGTGATTTCCTAAGAATGAAAGTGCTTCCCATTTTCTTGTGTTTATGTTTAGAGTGCTTTAAATAACCTCCTGTCTGGATGCAGGCTTCTTACCAGTGGTGAAAATATCTGGCTACACACAAAATGCCCTTCACTTACATTATTTCTCAGTATGTTGCCATATAGATTATGATTTTCTTTATAGAAAAATACAAAGGAACTAAAAGATAAGAACAAATAACCCCAATCTTGTAGTGCGGTAGTGGTAGAAGCAGTCTTTATTGCAAATGTTTTTGAGAATGTGAACAGATTGCCCAACACAGGTTTTATCTGGTCCTTTTCTCAAGTTTTTTGTAAGTTTTGCCTGGAAGTGAAGTATAGAAAAGTGCATAGTGCAGTTTGCCTTCTAATAGCAGAATAGCTATTTCATCACATATTCCTGGTTTTGAGAATTTTGGTTTAAAGCCAAGCAGAATATTTAGG
>NW_026623233.1:1366095-1392169 GCF_030028575.1 Malurus melanocephalus | reverse complement strand
TTTTGGCAGGCATGGTTGTATTCATTTCAAAGTATTGAAAAAAATTCATAATTTACATAATGCATAAAAATGAGATTCTCTTYTGGTTTCCCTATTGCAATGTGTATAATTGAATTTTAGTAATTATGTACACCTTAAATTTTTRYGGCTTAAAATGGACAGGTGTGTAAAAGGTGGTAAGAAATGATACAWTGTATTGTTACTTTCATTTAAAATATGATGCAGCTTTACAGCATTGTGTTTCCRGTGCTCTACTCTGTACTATCACGGMCTCTTAGTGATGAAAGAGCTAGATTGCATTGCTGTCAGAGCTTTATGGGATCTTTTTCCATAAGGCAGAAATGGCAAAATTCCTGAACTTCTCACTGAAACTTAATGGTGAGTCATGGCTGCATGGTACTGCAAAACTGGTGAGAGGACACTTATTCATTGGGAGCAGAAGTAACAACACTTTAAAGCAAGAAATAACTCACAAAAATCATATGTGGGATGAAATTCAGCATCTGGTAATAGTTGTAATTTTGTCAGGGATTGCATTTTATGAAAAATTAATTTGGTGCCTGGTCTGGAGTTATGCTGTGTATGATATGGTAAGATTTTCCAGCATATACTAGGTTGAGAGAGAAAGAAAAATTAAAAAGGTTTTTTTGAAGGTTTAGAGAGAAATGTCAATAATCCATTTACTAAATGAGAAAGAGAAAAAAATGTTTCATATAATTTCGTTAGTTTGTTTTGCTGGACTTTTTTTTTTTGCTCCTCAAATACTGAGTAGGCCTGCAAAAGCCTAAGGTCGAAATCCCCATTAAAACAGAGAACAGCATCTCTCACACATCAGCTTTTAGAGACTTTCACTTTCTAATGCACATCAATACAACCAACCAAACCAAAACCAAACAAACATGAAAGTGCATTAACTGGGCAGTAATGAYTGTAGAGAATCAGAATACATGCACGTTTTTTGCAAAAAGGAAAAACTGAGCTTCCATTGAATAGGACAGTGCTAGAAACAGCTACCTCAGTGATGAAGAGTTTAAAACTTTGTGTGGAATCGGAGACAAGAAAGGGAACATTCAAGGGGCAGGCAAGGTTCCTCAAGGAATGACAAGGCTTTTTCCTTGTCCCTTTTCCAAGGCATGTGGAGGTTGTTAGTGCCTGGGACAGACCAGCATTGCCTCACAAGGTGTTTCATCCATTGCCCAGTGTCTGCCTGTACCTCTGATAGTTCTGGGCCCATGGAGRACAACAGTGGCTCTTTGAGGAGCCACCAGTTGGTGCTGAGGAGCTTTCTGTCTAAYTGAAGGCAAAAAACATTTTCCACAGGAACTTCCTCACTGTCCTGTTTGGGTACTTGTGTTTTTGGATGCATCAGGCAGAGAGAGGGAAGCTAAAATACARTTTTGGAAGATACTTGGTGAATAATGTTCTACACATAGAGCATTAGAACAAAGCTTGTTTGGAAGTAACATCATGTTGTTGCAGGTTCAGACTGAGACGAGCCATTCCTTGTATAGTGAGTCCTGTAAGGGGTACAGTGCACATTTTGCACAGCCTGCAGTTTTGTTCTTCATCACTCTGTCCTGCCTGGGATGCAGACAGGAGTCTGGAATTGATGCTGAAGTGTTTGGAGCCCATGAGTGGCTCTTAAATCCATGAACAGGCATGTCTGGCCACGTGAACTACTCTTTCTTTCCCCCATTGAAGTGATGGGCATCTGCTGCTGTGTTCCCTGCTTGTGTGGCAGGAGAGCTGTAGCAGAGTGTTCCTYGTGGCAGCCTTGGAAAAATGGATCCCTTTCAGATCAGCTACACAGCATGGACCCCTGCTGTCTCATGACTGGCAGCAGSAGTGATGACTTCTGGGAGAGGAATTCCTTGGAATGTCTTCTGTTCTCAACCCAGGCATAGGCTGCTRTTTACAAATATGTTTTAGGCACTGAGGAGATGGAAGCTAATGAAACCTGTGACAAAAACTGTGACAGGATTTTCTGGAAATGCAGCTCCTCTACAATTGTGAATTGTCATAGAGGAGTTCAATATGAAYTTTGGAGTTTTGCTTGAGGTTTTCTCTGCTCCACCAAAGGATTTAAAGGTTGAGTGAAGCCCTTAGCATTTTCCTTTGTTTGGAATAAGAATGGATGCTACTTGGTGAAATTGTAAATAGTTCATAGCATCTGTGGTAGAAGGGGGGTCAGGAGAAAAAAAGTTTCAATTTTTTTTTTTTGCTTCAGCCAGAGTTTGGGGAATAGTTCATGTCTAAGAAAGAAAAACTTTGAGCTGGAGACAATTTATGAACAACTGGTGCAAGGCAGCCTGACTTTATTCATACACCTTACTAGAAAAATAGAAAACACTAACACAAACTACAAAAAAGGGGAATGCCTTTATTTTTTGAATAGAATTTGCATTTATCYGATGATGCATGATGCAGGGAGAAAATTTCACACAAGCCTGAAGAATACAGTAACATTATTCTGCCTTTGTCCAGAGCATGGCTGTGTTGCAAAATTATTGAGATGGACAGGTGTCAAAGGGAAAAAATGTTTTTATAACATTTTTGTCTTATGATTAAATAAGAAAACAGTCTTGGAGAATGTTTCTACCTGTAATATTTGGTTAATTACAAACTTGAAAGGCTAAACACATTTGTGGGATGATACTCATCAAATTTCTTTTAACTGACACACACAAGTTCAAAAATAGCACACATTTKGATGAGGACTAAAATCCTTTTGATTTCTTACCCATCAAAAGATTTGAAAGCACGTGGGTTGTAGAAGATGAAGGATATCTGAAGTCATTAAGGTTCCCTTATGTACTTACATGATTTAGTAAAAGGAGACAAAGTATGAATTAATTTTTTTTTAGTACAGCAGAGTGTGTCTGGCGCAGTTAATCCTCTTCTTTTGTGTTTCTGGTAATATTACTTCTCTGGGGGTTTATAGGACTCTACCAGGACAAGCAGACTTTCAGTGTCCTTGATCTTGCATTCAGAAACTATTGTCCATCATGTCTGYGTGCCCCTCAGGAGAGTTTCAATAGCAGGGTATGATGATTGATCTTGATAGTATCTCTGCAGATTCTTTAAAAATTTCATTTCTCATTTTTTTCTAGTTAAAATGGTAGGATGGAGGTAAAGTTATTGCAGTAGTCTCCTGGGACAGGAGAGGGTGAGAACTGGATTGAGTGCAAAAGAAGAGTTTTTTTCCTGAGGCAGTGAAAGATTAAATATCATAGAGAGATGGTTACAGAGCTCCACTTGTGTCACAATAATGTTTCCTATTCCCAGGTAGACATGCCCTGCAGATACTTCAGGTGTCGTGTTCTCACTTTTAAAAACTAATAATACAAAATGTTTTATCTCTGGTGTTCCTCTCAGTACCTCCTTGGGATTGCTGTGGCCAGAGCTGCCTCTGCGCTGTGGAGCCGCGTGTCCTTCGTAAGCAACTTCTGGAGTGCAGTGCAGCTTTGTTCAGGATGGGAGAGGGACTCATATTGTCATGTGGGAAGCAGAGAACTGGCTTTTGTACAAGGGGAGAGTTGAAATGAAGCCAGGCTGCAAGGCAAGGCTCAAAATTCAGAAGTTTTTCTCCATTTGGTAGCATAAAGAAAGGAAGTGTAAAAACACTCTTATTCCATATGCAGGGCAGAGTTGGTGTTAGATGGTCAGCCTTGTGTGAGTCACTGATGGCTCTGCTTTCAGGAATAAAATAATTCCTGTATATGAGGAAGTTCTAWGAGAAACATGAGGATGTTAAACAAGGTTATTCCAAGACATTAAATATCCAAATGGTAAACACGGCATTGTAATGTGAATCCCCGTAACAAACATTCTGTGACTTTCTCCATCCACCACAGYTGCAGCAGTTCAAGGGGTTGCAATGAAAGATTAGAACATAATCCTTCCACTATATTAATCCAAAAGAAGAAATCCAAGGTAGATGCTTAAAAGGTTACTAATACCTGAAGGGAAAGCATGCATAGAATATTAATATTCAAGTTGATTATATTTTGGGAAATCATAGGGTTCCATACATTTCCACATACAGAGGATTCTAAAGACTTTATAGTAAATGAGTTGATTTGATAAATGTAGTGTAAAATTTCTCACTTCATTGGTGCCAGAAGCTTGGAAAGTGTTTGCACTTGTTTTGGTGCCTCTAGGTGTTTTGGAAGGGGCTACAGACTGGGGAATAAATAATAAAATTATAATAATTGTTTTGTTACATCATACAGCAGTTTAAAAATAAGGGTTCATTATTTGTTGCAAGGAGTTATTCTGAGAGTGATACAGAATTCTTCCCCGGATTTGTGTGGTTGAAATTCAAATTTTGGTGTATATATGAGATGGAATGATAAAGCTCCAAGTTACACCTAGTGGGGAGCTAGTCAATAGGTTTAGACAGCTTGCTAATTCAGAGGTCATTCTTTAGAACAGAGGTGRACCTCCAGCCCTTCACTAAGACCCCAGAACCAGAGATGGTGTTCAGCTGCATCTTGGAGTGTTTCTGCCAAAGAGGCAGCCCATCACTGTAAGTTGTCACCTGAGTGAATGCCCAAACTCTTGTCTCAGCAGAGGCATAGAACTGGAGGAATTTCAGAGAGAGCCAATGGGAATGATCAAGACTTTGAAAACCTTTTATAATAAATAGGTTAGGACTCCTTAGCCTGCAGTGGAGATTGTTAGTGGTGGGATATGTTAGAGATCTACTGAATTACAGTGAGGGTGAAAAGGGAGACATTGCTCATCATTGCCAGTGTGAGAGGGCATCAAACARAAAGCGGCAGGCAGCTGTGAAAATACAGATAGATCCTTTTTTTATACCAATGCCAGTCAGGGAAAGTGATAATCATGAAATGAGACCTACTGAAAAGCAAGTATATAAATAAAATTCTTCCCCTTCCCACCCAGCAGGGGAATGCAAGAAACAGGAATGAAGATGACTGTGGCCAAGACTAACCAGGTTTYTGCCTTCTTCAAATTATAAGAAGAAAAAAAAAGAGAGAGCTGGAGGTTTTCAGGGTTGTTACTATTTTTTATTTCTGTTTTAAATCTTCCAGCAGAGTGCAAGCTGGAATTCCTGGGCAAGGAAGTAAAGTCCACCCTAGAGATAGGACAGATTCCCAATTGCATGTGCAGTATCATTCCTAAAGAATAGTGCTCCTTGTTCCCAGAGAGTAAATGTAAACATGATGTCCATGTTTGGGATGGGTAGGAGCACTGATCATGTGTACTGGGTATTGTGCTCCATTAGACATTAATTATGCTAAATACAGTTGGGACATTCCATTTTAATTGAGTTCTTTCTGTCTTGTCTTTTCCTAAGGACTATCAGAGAAAGGTAGTTTTTGTTTCACCATTCATTTTTGCTGCCATGTGGCCATCTGTGAGGCCATGGAGTAAGCAGAGATTAATCTGAATGGAAAAAAAATAGCTGCTAATTTTAAGGTGAACCAGTTTACTTTTATTGGTACAGCAACTGTGATGTGAAGCAGGATTGTTTGATGCTGGGAGAATAGGAATAGTGCTTTTTGTCAGTGCCCGTTTATGCTGTCATAAAATTACAGCCTGAGAGCTTAATTCCACTAGTTCAAGAAAGCATTACATTTACAACAAAATTTACAGGCTTGGGCTATAGTGCTGGCATGGTTCAAAAGTCTGTAAAGATTTTTGTGGCAAAGACCTATTGAGAGGAATCTCCAGTAACTGGTTAAAAAATCAGTTTCAGACGGTATTACATCCTTATTGGCTGTAGATGCTTTTTTAAAAAAAATTGAATTTTTCAGCCTTTTTAAACACTTGTTTTTTCCATGTTTGAAAGAAGAAATGGTGTTGCTTTCTGCTTTCATCATTAACACTTTATGAAGTGCTCTGGACAATAGTATGCTTTAAAAACTCAAACTGTTCTAGTTTTGATCTTTAAAAAAGAGATGGACAATACTAAAGATTTCCACTTCTTGTTAAAGCATGGTTTATGCTCAGTGTGTCACTGATACAGTGTGCAAGAYTTTACATAAAAATGCCTTTTATATTTGGCATTTATCTCCTCTTTGCCATCTTTTGCCCTTCATAGGGGCCATTAAATGAAATCCTTGCAGACAAGCAGAGTGATATTCAACAAGTGAAGAGAAGTGTAGGAAAAAAATGCAGTTCACTTGCTCCTTTTTTTCAGACTGGCAGTACAGGCAGCTGGGAATCCCAGTCACCTCTGAGTGTAAACTCTTTGCCTTATTGTTAGGATGTGATGTTTATTATTGAATTGTACAATAGTTATAGGGAAAATTATGTATTTATTTCCTCCTGTGGAGTCGCTTTGAATTTGCATACATCTAATCTGGGTGTGTACAGTGACTCAAGTGCTAATTTGTATCCCACTGATTACAAGAAAGTYTGGAGGAGTAGATCAGATGTATCTRTAGTTAAATGGGACAGTTATTACCCATCATATATGATATRGCTCTAACACCATTAATGTTTTAAGGGCTCAAAGAAAGCTTTCAAGGGAATTAGATTTACCTTAATATCCACTAATGTCATAATCCATACAAAGATRAGCCCTTAATTTGAATGCAGAGAGTTATAATATTGATCATCATCACTGTCCTGTGCTCCTACAAATTATCTGATAATAGAAGGTTGATGTGCTTTGCTTGGGAATTTAAATGTTACTGTATCCATTGAACAGATGGTGAAACTATAGCACAGAGTTTGTGAAACACATCTAATTAAACTGAAAAGTGTTAAATGGATGGGTATCCATTTATATAACCTTGATAGAAAAGGTTACATTCTAGTGTTTTTAGTTAACTGCAGTGGTTAAGATTCCAAATCCTCTGAAGTCTGATTGAAGTCTGTAGATGGAGTTAAGCTGACATTCTCACATTGTAGAATGGCTGCTGTCTAAAAGAAGGGACCACCCTTTCTTTGTCTCTCAAGCATATGGAGAAAAAGGGATGTTTACACTCAGCTTAACAAGGGACAATGAGAGTATGGAAAGTCTTTTGGATTTTTTCCTTGTATGACTGTTTTTTAATCAATTCTTTGGATCAGAAATKGATTAGTTGCATTCATCTGGGGTAATGTAGCATATCTGACATTTAAGTGTTTGATTAGCCATGAAGAATTGTAATTTTTTTTAAGAGTTCCAGCATGTTCAGTATTASACTTAAGCCATGCCTTATGGCAAATACCAGTGTTTGAATATGCTAACAGAAATGTTTTTCTACTCCTTGAAGACAGAGTACTTTATRTAATTGGTAAACCAAATGATACCTAGCACTCCACTGTAATGCTCTACTTTACATGTAAATTATGTTTTGAAGCACCATATTTTTTCTCAGTTGTGATTAATCCTTGAAATAAAGGGGGAGGGCAAAGCATCTAGTTTGTTTTTAATGATACATTCCTCCTTTGGGAAAGATTAACAATGTACAACTTCTTTGAATTTAGCAATTTACAATGAATTGTTGAGCTGTCTGTGGAGACCAGTTCTGTTCCTTCAGGAGAGTGTGTCAGGTTACATTGTGTTCTGTTTCTGTGCACAGGTTCTTGTGTCTCTGTGGCAAGAGGTAGCAAATTCCTTGCTACGATTTGAATTTAAATAAATCTAGCACATTAAACTAAGCTGTAATATATTTGATGGGTGGAGAAAAGACAGAGAAAAGACAACTAATTCAAAACATGCTCTTATTTTGTGTGGTTTTGGTTTCCATGTCAGAATTTCAGATTTGGTTTGCATCTCAAAAGTTCAGATTGTATTCAGTGTTGCATGCTCACTGCCATTTGCCTGTCACATGCTCTTAGCTGGTCTCTAGCTTTGTTGGTTGGCCTGCCTCTATTCCCACTCTTTCAATTTTTCAGGTTGCAAATACATATTAAGGAGTTGATTAATTTTGCTAAAGACCTGTTTGTTGTCTTTGGAACCTCTTAAGTCCCACAGAAGGTGGGAATGTGTGGTAATATATAGCTTAATCTCTGCAGGCGAGTGGAAAAGCATCAGTGCAAATGTCGGGGCTTCCTGTGGGGAACTATGGTTGATTCTTRTTAGCTGAATTTTTTTTTGTATGAAGTCAGTAGAAAGCACCTCACAAAGCATTTCAGATCTAGTAGGGAAACACTGTCACGTGGGAGTGCAGCTAGGCCCTTTTTTGGGAATGGGAATGAATTCTAGCAAAGGGCTGGAGCAGTGGGATATAGCAATGAGTGGGCTCAGAGATGCCGCAGCTTTTTAAAGGTTATTTGGTGGAAGAGATTAATGGATAATGATCAAGTGCAGCAACATTTACACATTCAGTCAATTTAGTGTGTTATACAGCAATGTCATGGCCTTTCTTTATTCCAGCACAAGAAACAAAAAGTGKTTTTTCTATCAGGGAGAACATTGATGCTTCTTGTGCCAGGTGTTGCACCATGTGTGTAGCGATCAAGTGGGTGTATTGGTTTGACGGATTTTTTTTTTTTCCTCAAACTATAATGAGAGCTGGCATTTGAATAAGGAATGATGGTGAATGAAAATGCTCTTCATACCTTTTATTAAAAATTACTGAAAATTAGTATTGTGTATGTGGGACTGATGTGGAATGACAAATTCACCAACCAAAGGTTTGAACTCAGACTTTTAGAAATGACAGTGTATCTTCCTACTAACTGAAAGAATATTATACATAATAGATATGATAACCTGTGTTCCCTTGGCTGTGTTTGGTTCTGTATTTCACAGCTATTAAAGTATTTGCATGTCAAGTGAATCATGTGAAGTACAAGAGAGAAATAACTTTTTTTTTCCTGTCTCTTCCCCTCCACTTTTCCCAAAATTGCAGCCACAGGAATAAGTCTTCAGGCTGGCCTCACCCTTCAGGGACCTGGAACTTGAACCAGGGGACACCTTATGGATGGGAGATGACGGCAAACAGAGATGGAAGAGATTACTTCATCAGGTAAGTGGGCAGRGTGATCTGTGCAGTGTGTGGCACAGCGCTGCAGCCCTGCTCTCAGGGAATCCTAATTCCTGCTGCAGCCTGACACCATTAATGTTCACTGGTTTGATTTATGGCACAGGAATAGCTCAGGCTGTACTTTACTGCACTCTGCTTTGGTACTTGGTTATTTCATTTGCTCAAGAGAATGTTGATAATAAAAGGACCAGTAATTCTTTGAAGAATTACAAGTAAGGTCATTAAATAAAAATAAATGAAAAATAAAAATGCCTTGTTTAAAGAAGAGGCAGAAGGTCAATTCTGACTGAGACTTCCAACTCTCCTCCATCTCTGCCATGTGAGATCTGTTGATTTGTCTAGTATTTTCRTTTTATTGGCAATGAGAAAGTGTATGTTTTGATCCTGTGTAGTAAATATCCTAATTCTTAGCTTTTGCATAGATCTYTATCTCTGGATTGAAAAATAAATGTCAGCATGTGTGATATAATTGTAAACATAATTGGCTTTTTTTTTCCCATTGAAAACTGTGCATAATTATTATTTAAAAGGACTGAGCTGGCTTGGATAAAATACAGTTTGCAGTTCTACCAAATGTACTTTTAGATGGCCTTGGAACCTCACTAAAAAGGGATGATASTAGTGAGTTAGCAGAACCATTGGCTGCTTGGCATTCATTTCTTTAGCTTACATTTCATTTTTAAGGTTAGCATTTTGATTCTGTTCTTGTGAAGGTTTGCTGTTTTTTAAAAAAATTATAATTTAATTTTTKTCTTTATCAACCTTTTTATAGAAACTTGCAGGTACTTGAAAAGTCATGGAGAAGAATTAGAATTCTTTTAACCCTGAGTAGAAGGATCAAACTTATTTTTAATTATCTGTTAAAAGCCCTTAATTCTCTCAAGATCCTTCATGTTCAAAAGAGAATTGTACAGCGTAAGAATGAAACACGCTGTTMCTGTGCTTTGTCTTCCTAACTCTTTTGTCCGCAGGGTGTACCTTGGCTTCCTAGGAGRCATTTGCTTCTAGAGCCAAAGCAGATTTGTAGCAGCCTGGTGACCTGCAGGCTTTCAAGATTTAGAGCAATTTCAGACCTGTCCAAATTGGAACACATTTTCTGGGTTAATGAGGGCTCATATGCTGACTTTGAAGCATTGTTTTCTTGCTTCAACAAGTATTTGTCATGGTTTGGATGTCTGAAAGATGGACAATGTGAAGCTGAATGCCAGGCACAATATAACTGTATTAGCATAGGTTTTCTGCCTGAGTTAATTAGGCTTGTCAAGAAATATAGGTGAGCCTCCAGAGCATTGTGCAGATGTGAAACTTGTTTCTGTTACTCAGGCTAGTACGGGGACCTGTATGTCTCATCCTTATTTTCTGCAGACTGCTGGCATGTTCTCTATGTGAATGAGATAGATTTGAAGAATTAATATCCTGATTCTGAAAACCAGCACTACATTTGATTCCTCCTCGTTTCTCACAGGTCACATAATGGGATGTTTCACTTGTTGCATAGTTGTGGCTTACAAAATGTAGTGCCTTAATACTCATTAATTTTGAAATTTGGGAATCYTTACTAATCCTCAGTAGCCAATGATTATTTTGTTTATTTTTTGGAATGCCTTTTAGTACCTCAAAGTACCACCTCCCTCTCTTAAACTGAGAAAACTACATCTAGGAAAAGAAATCCATAACAGGGAGTGCCAAATTATGCCTTAAGTAATATTAGGGCTGTGGTTGTTTTGTTGTTGGGGTGGTAGTTTTCGGGTTTTTTTCCATTCTCTTAGAAGGTGCTTGCTTTCCATTCTCTTTTGGGCTCTGATCTTTCTTCCATTGTCTCTGCATATAGTTGACTATATGGGAAAAAATAGGCTGCTCKGAGGGGTAAAGAGAATGAGGCCTCTGAAGAAATCAATCTGTAGAAGCCTTTGATGTTTTGTGCCAGACTTTCCAACCCAGAATCTCTGAGCACCTTCAAGTGCAAGTTGAACACTGCTACATACCTACACATTGTGTAATTTGGGGTACACATTCAAATGTTTTAAAGCAATAGCATTGGCTGTAGCCTGTGCAGAGATGTGCTTCCAGAGTAGCAGTGCATCTTACATGAATTGACACTCCCCASGAATGATTAAAAGCCAGTAATTTTGGAAACAGAATGAAGCCAGGAAACCATTTGAAACCATGAAGTGCTGCACCGAGTCACCAGCCATGCACCATTACCAGGAAATGTCAGCCCAGGTAGCTACTGGGTAGTTCCATGACATGTATTTTGACATTTTTAGAAGAATGACCAAGGACTAAATAGAACCCATGACTTTCCAGCAATTCCTCTGTGGAGGAATACTRTCTGTCCTTTCAGTGACTGTGGTTTGGCAGAGAAGCTCTGTCTGGCTTTCAAAACAACTGCTTTTGCAAATACTACATGAGACTACACAAATAAAAMCAGAATTTAATTTTCTTTCCTTCATTTTTCACACCTCGATTTTAGGGATGAGATAGTGAGATGATTGTTGACAGTTATGCCAATAAAGACAGGAGAGAGATCAGCAAGATAGCATTTCTTATTGTCTCTAAGGCTTTTTATAGCCATGCAKATTAACAAATTGCATCACACTGAAGGAGAAAAAGCAATTCAAATGCTTTGCTTGGTTTTGATTAAAGATGTATAAACCAGGTATTATCACAATGAAATGTGCATGAGTTCTGTACAAGGAAGTAAAATAATTCATAGYGACATTAACTGCTTTTTAGTTAAATAATTTACTTTGTGCCATATGTACATATCCATTCAACTGCAAGCAGACATATTGTAATTTTGAAATTGTGGGAGGAATAGAGAATCCAGGAGAATCTTCTGGTGAAATTAAATGCAATTACATAGTGCTGGTGCAAATGCTTTAAGGCGTGAATGGGAAGAGATGTTTATTCTTTCTGCTGAAGCAAATTTGATTTCTTTCGAATCTCTGAAAGCCCTTATGACATGAGCTCATCCAARGAAGCTTCCATTGCCAGGCATGCTTTTGTAAAAGTGTGAGAAGAATCTCTTATCAAAATATTTTCAGATGTTGCTRTCAATTCATTATCTCGTCTGTACAGATGGCACAACCAGGGTCACTTTTCAAACCTCTAAAATATTTTTTTTTTTAGTTTAGGCCATGGTAAATTAAAGTTTCAGAACTTCAGCCATTCCCTTTTAACTTGCCACTTTTACTTAAAATAGCGTTATGAGATAAGTAATAYATTTCAGTATGGGAGGATGGCAATCATCTAGCATTCTTCCAGCATATTTCTGCCCTCCACAAGCTGTATTAAGCTGGACTTTTAATATGAAATAAATGAATATGGTGTATTTAACCACTTTAAAGGCCTAAATTATTGATTTGCATTTTTTATATATGCTGTGTAGTATATGATTATGAGAAATTCTGTAACGTTAATTCAAGTAAAAGCATGGCAGGCRTTTCAGGGAGATAGTATGTGGAGCAGAAGGTTTTGGCTGATTCTGTATACCAAAGGTTTACCCTCATAGCAATTTTAGCTGCTTATTTTTGCCACTGCTATGATTTTGCGGATTTTTGGACATGTACATTTTTGTCCTTTCCCTTGTGGAAATCTTGCCGCTTGTCAGACCTGGAGGGAAGTTGATAGCAGGAAATAAACTAGCAAAAGCTAATAAAAAGTCAATCTTATGGAGAAAGCAATGAATTTTATGTGGATTTTGCTCTGAGCCAGTCCTTTGCATGGTCTGATGAAGTTGCAGAAYAGTTTGGTACAGAACAATCCTCTGAAGGTCAGCCTGTCCAGCCTCCTGCTCAGGTCTGAGCTGGGTGATGAGCAGGGTTGCTGCCATACTGAAGCATCTGACTGATTTGAGAACAGGATTCTAACAGAGTTGTCTTGGCTTAAGCTGCCCTGCAGCTGCACTGAAAGGTGAGAGTTGAAATTTGCTGYCTTTAAAAGTCATACCTTTTTGATTCCTATTGCTGTTTAATTCCCAAGGAATAAGGTACATCAGTGTTTTCATGGATCTGGTTTCTGTCACTCAAATAAAAGACCAGAGAATGTGAAATAAGATTAGTTGAAAGAACATATATCCCTTCTCTTGAGGATTTAAAGCAACACTGGTTCCACTGAGGTGTAGTGATCAGACTCTCACGATAGAGGGGTCTGTCAGGTCAGCTTCTTGCCATGTCCTTGTTTCCAACAAGCGCTGTTGGTTGTGTTAACTTTATTTTGTTTTATTGTTTTATTGGTTGTGTTTATTTACTCTTGCTATTGCCTGGGAGAGGATGATGGGGTCTGTCTGTGTTTTCACTTTGGTTTGCTCCCTATTTCACTCCAAGGACTGTGACCATCTGTACTTTGTGCATATTAACTTGCTTCTGTGCTCCAGTCTGGAACAAACTGAGCAAACAGTTGGGATCCCAGGCAAGAAATTAAAGGAAGCACACCCAGAGATCAAAGCCTGCAGCGTTATTACTGCTTGGCTTGAAACCACGGGTCAGTCTCCAGAGTGCACAGCAGAGCTGCGAGAGTGTCAGAAGTTTTTCTGAGTCTTATTTATTTTAATATGACAAGATTGCTAAAGCAATTGAACTGACCAGGTGTCCTGCCAGTTGATGAGGAAATTCTGAGGCTGTAGGCTACTTGGACTTCAGCAAAGCCTTTGGTACTGTGTCTCATGGCATTGCCATGGAGATGTGGCAGCCCACATCTCAAGCAGGTGCACTCTTGACTGGACTAAAAGTTGCCTGCATGGCTGAGCCCAGAGAGTGATGGTGAATGGTTTCACATCCTGTTGGAGGTCAGTCATAGTGGGGTTCCTCAGCTCAGCTCTGGGGCCACTCCTGTTTAATGTCTTCACTGATGATCGGGATGAGGGCATCGAGGCCACCCATAGTAAATTCGTGGATGACCCCGAGTGGGGTGGGAGTGTTGATCTGCTGGAGGGTTGGACGTGTCTGCAGAGGGGTCTGGACAGGCTGGATCAAGGGGCTGAGGCCAGCAGTGTGAGGTTCTGTTGAGGAATGCACTCAGTGCTGGTAGCTCGGTGTGCAGGGTGAGCTCTGTCAGGCAGGAGCCACCGCTACAGGCAAGAGGCCATGCAGTGCCAACCCTCAGCATAACAAAGGGCACAGGGACCTGTAGCCCAGCCTGGTGACCCAGGGACTCAGAGACACAGCAGGAGCCAAGGATCCCACACTATCCTGTGTTTAGATTGCAAGGGTATAAAAAAACATTCATTACTGCAACATGATTAAATTATGGCGAGACCTATGAGATTCTGCTATGGCAATCTTGGGGTTGAGCTGATAAGAAAACCTGGTCTGACTGTGAGTGTGGGGTGTGTAGCTGTGGAGGGGCCTTGGTCCCAGCTTAGGGGGTGTGCAGGTGACAGGGTGACTCCTCAATAGTCGGACAGGGACAGGTGAACAAGTCCAAGTTGCCGGCTCCTGCACTTCAGTCACACCAACCCCATGCAGGAGCTTAGGGAGAGTGGYTGGAAAGCTGCCAGTGGAAAAGGACCTGAGGGTGGTGTTGACAATAGGCTGAACATGAGCCAGTGTGTGCCCAGGTGGCCAAGRAGGCAAATAGCATCCTGGCTTGTGTCAAAAATAGTGTGACCAGCAGGACTAAGGCAGTGCTTGTCCTCCTGTACCTGGCACTGGTGAGGCCACACCTCAAGTCCTGTGTTCAGTTCTGGGCTCCTCAAGAAAGACACTGAGGTGCTGGAGTGCGTCCAGAGAAAGGCAAGAGGTCTGGAGAGTGAATCATGTGAGGAGCTGCTGAGGGAGCTGGGGTTGTTCATCCTGGTTGAAAGGAGACTTTACTGTTCTTCTCAAGCACCTGAAAGAAAGTTACAGCAAGATCAGGGTCAGCCTCTTCTCCCAARCAGCTTGTGACAGAAGGAGAGGACACAGCCTCAAGCTGCACTAGGAGAGGCTCAGGTCAGATATCAAGAACATTTTCTTCATGGAAAAGGTTGTTAAACATTGGAACAGACATTCCAGGTGGAGTCACCATTTCTGGAAGTGTTCAGGAAATGACTCTACATGGCACTTAGTGCTAAGGTCTGGTTGACAAAGTGGTAATTGGTCAAAGGCTGGACTTGGAGGTCTTTTTCAACCTGAATGATTCTGTGAGTCTGCTTCACATCATATTTTAATATCTTGAGCGCCTTGGTTTTTGCCACTGCTTTTGTATTTAGTAACAAAAAATTCTTCTACACTTTTTCCAGGTATATCTGGCAAGCTTATTTATTTTCTCTAAGGTGTGTTATCCCACATATATCAGCTCCATGATTTTTTGCTTGTGAAATCATTACGTTTAGGTTGTCCTTGTTTGGCTTAGTAACTGTGCTATTCCTGAAACATGAAATTCTGAAATGTCAGCTTTTGCCCTCTACAGAAAATAGAGATAACATGTTTATGTTCTTTGATAACTAGTGTAGGTCACAACATCCTAAATCATCAAAGTATGCATGGTACAACATTCCTTTGCAGTACAACAACACCATGATATTCTTCTATACTCAAACACTTACCTAGATTTTCTTTAGTAATCTCCATCTTATTCTTTCAGTGCCTGCTGTGCTTGAAAGAGGAAACTCTGTTGTGTTTTTCAGAAGTGCACCCGTGTGCCTGTTGCATGCATCCTGTCTGGGCTGTGTGCTCCTCCTTSTGCACCCAGCTCTCATTGCTGGCCAGCAATGTGCACTGAGACAAGACAATCACTGATGATATTAATGGCATATCAATCARGCATCCTGCTTATTAAGGACCACTAATTTACACCAGATGCAAAACGGAGGCTCACAGCCTGCTAATCAGTTTACTTCATAATAAGTAATCACAGAAGATGATTGGAGCATTCAGTATTTATTTAATTATTATTTTCTTTTGTTATGTCTAGCCTAACCKAAYCTTCTTATACCTGTGTTCTGTAGGRATTTGCACYGTTGGARGGTTCTGAAAACCATCAGAGGATATAAGAAAAATATAGTGAAAGCCTTGATTGTTGTTACTGTGTTGTTCATCTTCCTGGGTTTTGAAAAGGCTGCTGCTATTTTGCCTTAAAAAATACCACAGTACATAAGGCCATAATGAAAGTTTGAAGTCACAGGAGCCACCTTGTGCCCTGTAGATATCATGTTATACAGCACTTTATTGAGCACATTGCATTCCTTCATCTCTAAGCACAGAAACAATGTTGACTGGATTCACGGGGGATTTATGTGGTATTCACAAGAATCCGAGGCTGCTGCTCCATCCGTGAGGATACCTGTGGCTTGTGCAGGGCACTTTTCCTTCGGGTGAGGGCTGTGAGCCTCGACAGCCCCTGCGCCTCTGGTGCCTCGAGCCAAAGGCTGACTGCCACTCCTCCTCGGGCATCTCYGCTCCCAGGTGAGATGCCAAGGGAAGAAAAGACAGTGGAATCACACTCTCTGGCCCACTTATTCCCGAGTCCCTAAAAGGGACATCCAATGAGATTGAATGGCAGGCAGTTTAACAGTGATAAAAATAGTACAACCTATATAATTAGCAAATAGAACTCTCAGCTACAGGTTACAGTAAAGCCTAAAAYGCTTCATAGGATTCAAATGTACATTTGCAAAGTACATTTGTAATGAGACTTTCACTATTAAATTACATAGGATTAAAAGAAAATTAGAGCAGATATAAAATCTTATGTTTCAGACAAGCGGGTGAGTCAGCTGCTGACTGCCTAGGGCTAGGACGAAACTTCCTGTATTAATCAGGTTATTCTATAATTACAAGGTTTCTTGCACCTTCCTCTGAAGCGGGTACTGAGTGCTGTCAGAGAAAGAATACTGAACCAGGAGGACAACAGGTCTGATTGGTATGGTGATTCTTGATTTTTTCTCTCTTTTATGTTTTTTTTGTTTTCAAATTCCCTTGTCACTAATGCGGACTGTTGATATGAATAGTGTGCTATTAGAGAAAGAGTGCTACTCTGCTTGTTCCAGACTGCATACCAATTGCTTTCTGTTGCTAAGGGTTTGACCTACTCAAGGACAGGATCATATGGTGGAAGGGGGGAGTGGGTCTAGAAGAGATGAGCAACAGCAGGGATGCGCAAATACAAGTGACTGTTTAAAGCAAATGGGAATAATTAGAAAGGAAAAGAAGGAAAATTATATAGCAACCTGTTTATGTCAGTGGTTTGCCTAGAGATTACTTGGGTATGGTGAAAAAGAAAATATTGCTTAATCAGCTCACCCACCTGAAAATAGAGGTTGATTTAACAATTGTCCTTCCTTCACAAAGAGATGTTGCTCTAGCTATAAATATGGTAGTCATAAATATGACAAAGTGATGTTAATACTGGCTGGAGTAAATTGTYGTTGTAATGGAGGGAGTGACAGCAAGGAGATGACGATTTGTGGGCTTATTTTATTTTAACTAGAGCATGGAAAAACGGAGAGTTCATTGCATTGTAAGGCAGCTGTACCTAGGCTGGTGAGTGTGCTGTAACTCAGGGTCCAGTCACAGCARCGTGGCTCCCTCCCTCTCTTCTGCCTTGCGGTGTTTGAGTTGTCTCTGCACACACACAGAACCCCCCCCAGCTGAACCAAGAGTATTTCTCACACTGGAAAGGTGAGGGGGGTTACACAAGGAGGTGTGAATGTGGGTGAGGCTCCTCAGAAGAGAAAAAGCTTTTGCTCAGTCATTTGCCTTGGGTTGCCTTGATGTAATTATAYGTGAGTGGAGTATGGGGAATCACACCATGGGCCTCTGCTACAGCAAATTCAGTGCTTCTAGTCCTCTGTGGTTTTTCCACACAAGCTGGATGGGGACACCATGAAATTCAGAGAAGTATTGCATCCTAAATGCTGTTACTCTTGTGTGTTTGAAGATAGATTAGGAAGGAATAAAGCTACTGGAGCAGAACCTGTATAGAAAAAAAATAAAAAAAATCAAAGTATCCTGACCAAGGATCAGAGTGTACATTAACACAGACAGGTGGAAAGATTAAATCCTCATTATTGTTGGAGTACACAATGTTCTAGGTATTTCACAGTATTTCATATGGAATAACAGCATTTCATCTGTGCACTGCAGCATGTAAATACTTTTGTAGAAGCATTTCTTTGCTACAAAATACTTTTGTAGAAGCATTACAAGATACCCTTCCTGGGATTATAAAACAAATTAATTCTTGTAAATAGTTTGTGTAAGAATAATAGCCCCAGTCGGAGTCTGCTTTTTCAAACATCTCTTGTAAAACAGTGTGGTCCCTACAGAATTGGGATTAAAAGTGTGAAGTTGTGGTTCTGCAAAGCCATGCAAGTGGTTGGAAGAGTGCTAGTGGTTTGTAAGGAGCTAAGTCTTTATCTTGTGTCACRTGCTGGTGATGCAAACACAGAAGCTCTACATATGAAATAAAACAAGGCTACAAAAAATGAAGAAGGGGATACAGCCCTAGAAACACCTAAAAGGTGTTTTCTGCAGTCTGTACACTGGGACCKTAGTGGCCATGAGCTTGAAAAATTAGGTAAGGCAAAGCTGTCTTGTACTTGGTGATAGAACTGAGACCTTTCACAGCAAAGGCTACATGAAAACTTCCCCCAGAGCTTCAGTTACAACATTGAAGAAAAAAAAAAGTGCTGGAGCTAGGTTATAGAGAGAAAAAAAAGTATGAGAGTTAGCAGAGTGTATTGCTGCTGTTTAAATAGCACAGTTGGAGTTCACCAGTTCATYGTGGTGTATGGACAGAATTTAAAATGAGTTATCTAAAGTGTTATGCCATGCCAGGAAATACCATAGTGATGATACCTTTACAGCAGACATTCATACACTAAGGAACTGCATCCTCTGGYATATGCATGCAGCACTTTAGCAGTCTAATTTATCCTCTTGAATTAATTTCTATCATATTAATACATTTACAGTTTTCTGTAAAGAAAATCAAGTCTAAATCTTCTGTGAAAGGTTCTTGTCTGGATTGATATTGTAGAGCAGGAAGATAATTTGTATTAGAAAGACAAGATGATACTATCAAAAGCTTACTGAATTTTATTACTCATTTAGTTTTTAATTTTCCTTCCTACAATAAAATACTGCCTAATTATACTCAAAATTCTCAGMTCCCAAATATGATTCTAAGAATTCTCTTATTTTGTATGTTGTCATATATGTATAAGATTCAGGTAAAGAAATAATTCAACTGAACTCAAATTAATCTAGTCACTGACAACATTATGACTCACTGCAAGATTTTGAAAGCTGTTTATCTAAAGTTCACTGGAATCCTGGACCATTCCACAGAAGAACTTCAATTTAAAATAAACCAATCAAACTGTGTGGCTGCACAATTAAATATCTCCATGGTAACAGGGATTAAGCACATAAGGTAAAGACCTGCTGACAGTGCAGAGATTATTTCAAATTTCTGGCTCTTCTAGCAGCAGACAAATGAATTTACATTTTCTGCATCAAACATTGGGAGACATAAAATGAAAGCAATYGAGCTACTTCTCTGGCATCTTGGGACTGTAGACAGTATTTTCCTGACAGGGRAAGTAATTAGCTGGAATTACAAGTAGGAACTTAGCAGACAGATACAAATAAGTGTTTGCTCATGGGATTTATTTAGCATTTCATAATTAAAACCTGGAGAGGCATATTATTTAGGATACAAATAGCATGGAAAAACCTTGCCGTAGTTAAAAAAATTTAACAGCATAACAACATCATTTTGCTTTTAATTTATAGCTGATCTTAAGTTCACTTAGGAAAGGTAGTAATTTGCAACTCTGCTATCAAATAATATTTTTAATGTGAAATATACTTCTAAAATTATAGTTACAGGTAGACACACTGATATTCAGTGAAGGCATAGGATGATGCTTTAACATGTTTATCATTCTGACTCTATTCCTTGTATTTTATCTGCATATTTATGAAAACTACTGGACATGCACATCGGCTGGCATGTTTTCAGTTTTCAGTTTTCAGTTTTCAGTGGTGTGGCTTAGGGTTTGTTTTTCTTTTCTCAGGCTGGCTTTTGAGGCCCCCTCAGCAGGGCATGGAATCATTTGGAAAAGACCTTAAAGATCACTCAGTTCCAGCTCACCTGCCATGCACAGGAACATCTTCCACTAGACCAGGCTGCTCAGAGCTCCATCCAGCCTGCCCTTGAACACTTCCAGGAATGGGGCATCCACAATGGCTTTGGGCAACCTGTGCCTTCCAGTGCCTGACCACCCTCAGAGTAAAGAATTTCTTCCTAATATCAAACCTAAATCTAGTCTCTTTCAGATTAAAACTGATGCTCCTTGTCTTGTCATTGAAWGCCCTTGTGAAATGTCCTTCTCCAGCTCTCCCACAGAGTCCCTTTAGGTACTGGAAGGCTGCTCTAAGATCTCCCTGGAGCCTTCCCTTCTCCAGACTGAACAATCCCATGACTCCCAACCTGTTTTGATAGGAGAGGTGCTTTTCTGTCAAGATGTGGGGAATGGAAGTGAGCTGCCCCCAGTGTGCAAACAATCCATCCTGTAGCTGTTCACCCTCTATTAGGCAGATGTAGACTCTGCAGTGCTTCTGCATTCTGAGTATTTGGATCTCACACTGTGTTGGGTTGAAAGGTGTATGCCTCCCACCACTAGTGCTTACTAGTTTGAGATTGGCCTTGGAATCRTGCTGTTATTGTTCTTTGTGGCAGGCTGGATTTCCTACCCTTGCATAGCAAGTAAGACACTTGGAAAACATTTTATGAGGTCAAGTTGTARATGGACCCACAACTGTACCTTTTCATTTGGAATCAGAATTTACCAGACCTGTCAGGCTGATTTTTGATTGTGGGAATCTATAGAGTCTTGAATGTCTTTGGTTCCCTGTTCATTTCAAGCACAAGTTTAGGTCTCTGTGTGTAAAGGGACAGGTTTCTGGGCTGTGCTCTTATGAATAGACATTGCTTCAATTGTCCTAGTTGTCTGACACACAGTTTTGTCAGCTTTATGTTAGAATATCCTTCCTTGCCTGTTGAAAGGCAGTTTTTTTTTCTTTGCATCTTGGGATGAAAAGTTTTTTTAAAAAATTCATAATATGGCAGATACATCTAAAAGTCATAGTAACTGTCAAGTTCCTAAAGAAAGAGATGAAAACTGAGGACATGTTRCAGGAATGACTGTAGAGAGTGGTTWTGGTGGCGCTCTTTGGCCATTCAAAAAAAGCAGAAACCCATAAGTTAGCTCCTTGCATAAGCATCCAGCAAATGCAGGAGGAAGGAGTACTGAAATATTGATTAAACTTAAGATAAAACCAGAAAGTCAGGGATATATGAAGGAGGTTTCTTAAGAAACAACTTCAAAGATAAAGAGACAGTTTCTGAGGAGTTCTGTATTAGATAATATATGCTGTTCCTGAGCTTGATCRGGTGGGAACAAGATTTTTACCTGGGATCTAAAGAGATATACTTCATATTTCTGTTCCTGCTTATAATCCCTTTTGTGCAGCATTTTCTTCTTTCTGCTGTGATTATTGGTTTTGTTTAATCCAGTCAGTGTCTTGAGCTGGACAGAAGAGACTTGGAAAAAGCCGTACTGATAAAAGATATTTTGGGTTGGACCACGAGGGGCTGATTCTGGCAGCTCATAGTAATGGCATTTAGGGGTTTTGTTGCATGATTCCTATTGCCAATACCCAATGAAGATGCAGTTCCACCATTTTAACAGTGTCCTGTGGAAGTATGAGCTGATGATCTACCTCTGAGAAGGAAAATGTATGAGATTAGTGTTGCACACTGACAAATTGCAGCTTTCCAATCAGGAATCTTTTTAGTTCAAATATAAAAAATAGGGGTTTCAGTGCCTTCAGACATAGACCAAAATTGTGGCTAGGTCTGAAAAATATTTGGTTCCCCAGAATGTCATACTGTGACTAGCCAGAAGTTTCCAAAAGGCTTTGAACAGTGCTTGGTCAGAGGAATCCCAACATCAGTATCGTCAAACTCCACTTGAGACAGTCCTGTTATTCTCCCTGACTAGAATTAATTAAAGCAAGTGCAAGCTAATGGGCAGATCATAGAAACAGCTGCTTTCATGGCATGAGCCTGCAGGAACACTGCTCCTGAAGGAGGAACCCTATCACCTGAACATAATGTGTAATAGCTGCACAGCTGCTTTCTCAGCCTCGCCTCTGTGACTTGCATAGGCAATTGAGCCCCRTGCTGAAAGCATGGGCACTGTTAGGGAGAGAGACAGGACAGGGCTTTGTGTAGAGCTGCCTGGAGCAGGGACTTGGGTTGGATGGCTCATTTTTTTCCATAAGCTGCTTTTCCAGCAAGCTGTACTCAGGGTGAGCTGGCATATCCCAGACAGCCTTTGAAAGACAGGATGTCATGCCTGCCTATGCTCAAGATTTGGCAGTCTAAAACAGCCAGGCAGCAGTTAGATCAATGGTGCTATTTGACTTTGAGTTATGATTTAAAGAATTGATCAGCTGAACCTCCAGAGAAATGTGCTCAACAAATTGTGGTTTTGGTCTCTGGGGTTCTTTTTTAGTTATTGTTTTGTTTGGGTTTGGTTTTTAGTTTATTTGTTTATTTGTTTGTTTCTGTTTAGGTTTTTTTTAAGTGGTTAGTTGGTTGGTTGGTTTGATTTGGTTTTGTTTTTTTGGGTCTTTTTTGGGTTTTTTTGTTCTTTTTGTTTTTGTTTTGGTTTGGTTTTGGGTTTTTGTTTGTTTTGTTTGTTTGTTTGTTTGTTTGTTTATACTACAGGAGCACAGGAAGTCTACCACCTAAAACTGAGATCCTCATGTACTAGGTGGTTACATTTTAATTAGCAGAAGCTGGAAAGACATTGATGCTATTCTCATTGTGAGTTGCAAAGCTGAAGCATGAAAAGATTAAGTGACTTTTTTAAGGAGGGATTTACTGTCACCCTCTCCTCCCCAAATCTGTGACAAAGCTTAAGAGCTGAATGTGAACTTTTTCATAACTACCATTCAGTGACAAATTAAAAAGCTAAGTGATCCACATGTTGCCAGGCTAAGTACTGTGCCATATTTGAAAGCCATAATGATGTTTTAATGCAAATATTAATGATAGAAAAGTGATTTTCTGATGAATCTTTGGCTCGGCTTGCATGGAATACAGCACAAATGCCGAATTTTTCTGCTACATGGAAGAGTAAATTTTATGTGTCTGCACTGACCAACCAGCGTCAAATTCCCTAATGACCTTTTAATTTCTTTGGATTGTCTGCCAATCTTAGGCTATCATAAAGCTTAGCATGGACTATCTGAAAATTTATTTGGCTTCTCAGGTGGGTTTTACAACTCAGACTGTTCTTTCTGCCTCCACAGCTAAGATGCTATGGCACCTGACTTTGCTACTTTCAAATTATTTTGGCATAGACAGCACTGGAGAGTGGTCTGATGGCTGCATTGTAGATAGGCTTCTTCTTTCAGTAAATCTGAAAATCATTGTTTTTGCTGGAGAGCTAAATGTGGATGTATATGAGACTAAGGGGGATTCTCAGGGAAGAAAMTWGTAGGGAGAGGWGAGARAGGCAGTGGAAGTTTGGAGTGGTTTATCCCAGTACCAGTTTCAACATTCAGCATGATGGTATAGAGCAGTGTGTGAGTATGAGAGMYGTATTTGTGTGTATATACACACATACATGCATTTCCTGCACTTCTACAGTGATTCTTGCTGATGCAAAGTATTCTAAAAATTGTTACATATTTAAAGAAGACATTTTCAATCATCTGTATTTGTAGTCTAGTTTATAAAGTCTCAAATCTTTCACCTGAAAATTGATACAAGAGAGAGGCATGATTAGCTGAATAACCACATCTGTAAATACCTTGCAAAAAAAAGCAACAAATGTGTAAGGAAAGGTTAAAAGGACTGACCAACACAGAGAATTTTAAAGGCAGAAAGTAGAGAGCTGCAGTGAGGTTTGTGGAAGTGTAGCTGGGGTTCGTCTTAGAATGGCTCTTTATGCATATGAAGAAGGAATGGGGGACCTCTTTGTGAAGAACACAAACACAGTAAAATTCAAAGATGTGATTGAGGATTAATAAAATCTTCCCAATGATCTAAAAGTGTTCAAATKACTGAGGAGAAGAATCTTGATTTCTTGACTGATTTGCTGAGTGACATCCAAGTTTCATCRTTTGGGTATGTCACTGGAAAATGCTGTGTAGAGACAGGGAATTATTTATTGCAGCTAGACATGTTTGAGAGAGGGGAGTCAAACTGTAACAATTGCAGAAAGTACTGTTAAGATGGTTTTGGTGAGGGAAAAAATTAGGGGAGACAAGAATACAAAGATTGTCTTATACAGCAAAAGTAAGATGAAGAGGGAATAAATGCCAGGAAGAAACAAGAAATGTTTAAAACAAAAAGTAATTTGTGGCAAAAAAACCTAAAGACACTATACATTCAAACTGCAAGAGAGAAGGCCCTTAAAGATTAGAGGAATGGAGTTCATTGCCAAATTTGCAGTCAKAGCACTGGATTGAGTAATCCAAAATGTGTTTGCTCTGATTATTGGTAAATATTTWAAGGAGGGTACAGGACACAGTTCATATGGTAGAGTATAAAGGGATTGGAGGGATTGGAGATGGTGGCAAACCTGATCATTCCCAWTCCTGTTTTCCTGTGAGTCAAGTGACATTTTACTTCTTTCTTTAGCATGTAGAACATGAAGTCTAAGCAACACATTTGCAAAACAGACTTAATCCGCTATATGCCCTTAGAACCTTTTGCAAATATTAATGAAACATATTTAATTATCTCTGTTAGACAGATTACTCAAGGCAATTTAGATTGCCTCATAAAAAGTGGAATACAGATCAGTGGTTTTAGTTACCATATGGGTAATAAGAATACTGGAATGGGATGATATTCAGGGAGATGATATAATTTGACCAGGCTTTTGGATAACTGGATAAATGCTATTTTCTAAATGCTGTCACAGAATGATGAATAAGTCTATTTAAAAAAAATGCTTTCGTTGAAAGATAGGAGAGGAAATATTTTTTTTCCTGAAGTGTTTATACATAGTATCAGCAAAATGTTTTTCTTTTTCTGGAAAACAKACATTATCATCAATCTTATTAAAGTGAAAAACATGGAAGTAGTCTGCAAATGTAAAGACAAGTTAAAGGACTATTTCTTGCTGGAAGTTTTGAGTTTTATACTGTTTTCTGATAACAACCAGGATGAGTTATTAATTTTGTCAGTACATGCTGGTTATCCTCTTCTGCGCACCTATCTAAAACAGTAATTGCTAGTATYTGATACAATTTTTTTGAAACAACATTTAAGGAATCCTCTTGCTCATRTGAACTTCTGCATAACTGTGGTAAATATGTGTGATATTTTTGAGTGAGCAGACTTGTGCTGCCAATAATATCAATAATAGTGCTTTGGAAGAGTGCTCTTCAGACATCTCTTCAGAGAAACAAAACCCAACAATTTGAATTCATTTGGCATGCATAGGGTATGAGTTGCCAAAGCCTCCATGGTTCAGGTAACCTGTCTTATAATAAACTTTCTTAATCTAATRCTATAAGTTWCCTTCACACAGGYTGCTAGTTTTGGGGTTTGCTGGTTYTATTRGGTGGTTTYAAAGACTTACTTTTATTTTCAGTGTTCAGTATCAGTGGCACACTTTTCCTGGCCTTTCAAGACAACGGTTTCCTTGAACAGGCCATCAACAACTTGCGGTGTTGTGGCACAGATCCTGCAATACCTACCACAACTACCCMAAAAAGGAAATAYAGATATAAAATAGTGTCAAACAAGYGYTGGCATTGGARCAAGGCAAATGGCTACATATGTSCATTATGTTCTGGTGGATATTTTACATGCTTCATCAGACCTCCTTTCTGACTGGTCCAACATCTCTTTCCCTCTTTATCCTAATGTATAGAATGCTAATGCTCCTTATGAGTTCTCAGAGCTATCTATGTTATTGCTTTAATTAAAGTAGAATAAATAAAATAGTGCTAGTCAAATGTATAAAACGTTTAAAGAGAGGACAAATTGGTGGCCATCTAGATCAGAGGGGATTCCTCCCGTCCTGGTTTGATAACACCAGGCTGCAGTTCCCTGTCCCCATGGCTGCAGTTCCCTGTCCCCCATGGCTGCAGTTCCCTGTCCCC
>NW_026623233.1:1238824-1365194 GCF_030028575.1 Malurus melanocephalus | reverse complement strand
CCAGTGCCTCTGCATGCACCACATCAGCCCAAACACCAGGAACAAGACCAGTGCAAACAGCCTGATCCTGTTCAAGCACATCAGCAATTGGATCTTGCATGTTGGGTGCTCACTGCTGGGTCGTGCACACACAGCCTCCCTGGATTTGTGCAGAAATGGGTCTTACCTGTAGCTGATCCACACCTGTGGTGTTCCGTGAGAGCAAACCCTTGGCTCGCCAGTGCCAYGCTCCAGATTTCTTTTCCTCATTGGTTCCCCTTCCATGACATCTGCACCTAAATTTGGTGTTTGTGACACCATCACACCGATGCCACTAGCCTCACATATCAAGACCAGTACAATCTCCTTGGCACTGTTGGCTTTACAAATTCAGTTCCCCAGGGATAGTCTGGGCTCCTCTCAAACGTGGGGATCTTCCACATGGTTCCCGTTCACCTGCCTGTGACACCCAGCCAGCCCTCCCTGTGCTCTCTGCCACTTGTGGCACTTCCCTGCTGTGTCACAGCTGGCTGTTTCTCTCGATGGGCTTCCTTGTTTTTCTTGGTTGATTAGCTGTACCTTAATCTCTGTGTGCATTAAAAAAAAAAAAAAAAAAATGGGCTTCCTTGTTTTTCTTGGTTGATTAGCTGTACCTTAATCTCTGTGTGCATTAAAAAAAAAAGAAAATAAAAATGATCCATTATGAAAGCAGAAGTTGCCATGTTTGCTGCATAGTCCCAAGAACTGTCAATTCCAAATTCTGTCAACCAGCCTCTGGGAAATAAAAGTGGGCACAACATGTCACAAATTAGAACAAGGGTTTTGTTCTCCCTTTTTCAATGATTTTTGGATTCTAATTGAGCATTGCAACTATTGTGTTTTAATTCTTTCTAACAGTAGTKCAGGAGCTCTAATAATTTTTATTTCTTTGTGCTTTCTCTGCAGTAAATGAGGATTGTTGTCTAATTCAGATATTGCAGATTCATTAAAAGCTAYACTGCTTTATGTGTGTTACAAAATCTTGGAAAAACTTGAATGAAATTTTCAAGTTCTTCATGATCTCATTCCTTTTTTAAATAGCTGCTGAATACGTCTCATCAACAGATCCATTTTGTAACTTTTCATGCTTTCCTTGACTGAGATGAAAAGTTTTATTCCTCTCTTTTCTGAGACTTAATTGGTATTTTGAAAAATGTCTTCCCTTTCCTGGAGAAACAGAAATTGTTTTGCCAAAATGCGTTACAAACCTTGGTGCAGTGTTTGAGGCAGATGTTTGAAACATGACCCACGCATCCCCTTTCAGCCAGAGATGTAATTTCTGTTGCTGCTGTGAAGTTCTCCCATGTTAAGAGTCTTCTGAAAATTTTGGAAATTTCCAGAAACTCGGAGCAGTAATGCCCTTGCAGTGTGTCCAAAAATCACACAGCTAAAAAGAAGTATGCTGATAGTGACTGCTGAGAGAGGAGGAGCTGAGGAGGAAGCCAGGTAAAAATATGGACAACACAGTTTGAGGAGGAATAGTGTGAGTGGCAGGATTTGGTGTAACTTAGTTTAACAGGACAGTCATTAGGAACCATGAGAGGAGGAGGATTAGSTGGAGAAGAATTGGCCTCCCAAGGAGATGGGAGCAGGAAAGATGGAGGACATGGGAGGTAAAAAATTACATCTCTAATTCTTTTGCAACACGGTGGCACTAACTCATGATCCGGTTATGACCTGTAATAATCCTTGCTATTTTTCTGCAAGTTYTATTATAATTTTTTTGCGTATGAATTCCCTGTATTTATGCCTGTCAAAAGGATAGGAATATTAAGTTTGCAATATGAATGACTATATTTTATTTTGTCAAATGCCCAAAGCACTTAGCCCTGTGTTATATGCATATATATATATATATATATATATATTGTTTCCATTATTAAAACATTTTTTAGAGTTCAGGAGTGACATGAGTTAAGTATTACAGTTCTTGCTAAYGGAATCAAATTTTTTCTTACATTAAAATTATATTATTTAGTTGTCCTGAAATGTGACTGCTAGTAGTTCATTTTAAAGTATTAATTTCATGCTGTGTTGCTGCCTTTCACAGAGGTGTTATTAGTATTTTAATTAYGTATATCATTGCCACTGTCAATATGAGACCACAAGATGAATACAATACAGCTCTGCTGCACAGACATTTGCGTTCTGTGTTATTGCAGACCTTTAATTATATAATTCTATGAAATCTACTGTTGAATTTAGACATTCGTTGTCATCATAGGAAATAAAGAACTGGATTCTGTGTCACAAATCAGGTTGGCTTCATTAATGTCAACAGAACCCCACTGATTTACACCAACAGAAATTASACAAAAGCACTTTTTATATTTTATTGCTTCTCCCATGAGTTATGCTATTGTAGTGTTTCATGAGTCCTAGAATAACAGTTCYTTTTCTCTTTTTTTTTYCMTCCTTTCCTCTCTGTGCTTTCATTGTTCTGTCAGTCACTTGAGCTCAAAAACATCCCTCCTTAGTTTGAGTAAGTGTAGCAAAAGGTTTGATATTGTGGTGTTTGTCCAGCTACCATGGAGTCACTTCAATTTTTAATTTTTCGTTAGAGATAATAGTCGAAGTGTGCTTTGGACTTTTGTGGATKGGAAGCTGACTACCTGTAGCTTTTCTGGCTTTGTTCTGCAATCATCCACACATAAATGTTTATGGATGTGAATGGATGTTCTATCAGCCCCATGGTAGAACCCAAACTGCAATTAACTGAGCATCTCCCTCACTTAATTAGGCCTAATGAGTTCATACGGGGACATGATGCATTTCTCTTAGATAAGCGTGTTATGGGGTCATTTTTCTGGATCAGGCTCTCAGTTGTGACTCAGGAAGCAAAAAGGCCTAATGAAAAAGTGTGGTTCTCCCTGCACTGCAGTCACAGTGATGGCTGCTGTGAATCCTGTGACCGGTGCAGGAAGGCAGCGGGCACTGGGCTGGCACAGGTACCAGCACAGACCTTGCTGTGGCTGCCTCAGTTTCCAGCTGATGTGAAGCTGGGCAGGTTAAACTGTGCTCTGCAGAGCAGCAGCTGGGCTTCCCACAGCACTCAGGCACACTGGCTGAAAGCTGTATAGATTTCAGACTTCTCACAGCTCACCACTCAAGTATTCACTTTTCTAGATAGTTGTCCTTAGTGATGGACTCAGATTTTCCACCTGACCTGTCTTCTGATGGAAATACTCTCTAGGGATGTAGTAATCTTTTCTGCATGGAGAATCTCATCTATTTCATTGCAGTWAAYRGGYTCCATCTTGCACTYCTGGCTTGTATCAGCRRTAGTGTGGTCAGCAGGACTAAGGCACTGACCATCCCACTGTACTCAGCACTGGTGAGGCCACACCTCTGATCTTGTGTTCACTTTTGRGTCCCTCACTGGAGGAAASACAATGAGGGGCTGGAGCATGTCCASAGAAGGGCAACAAAGCTGGTGAAGGCTCTGGAKCACAAGRCTCATGAGGAGATGGGATTATTTAGCCTGAAGAAAAGGAGGCTGAGCTGTGAGCTTATTGCTCTCTACAACTGCCTGAAAGGAGGTTCCAGCCAGGTGGGGGTCAGTCTYTTCTTCCTGGTGACAGGGTGAGAGGAAGTGGCCTCAAAATTCCAGTAGGGGAGGCTTAGATTGGATGTTAAGAAAACTTCCTTCRTTGTCAAGCACTGGAACAGGYTGCCCAGGGAAGTGRTTGTGTAACCAGCCCTGGAAGTATTCAAAAGACATGTAGATGTGTTTTAATGTTGGGTTTAGCTAATAATTGGGCTCGGTGATTTTAAAGGCCTTTTCCAACCTAAATGATTCAGTGATTCTGTGAATAATTGTTCTTTCAGCTTGGTTGCTATTTCGGATCAAATAAAATGTAATGTGTGCTGCTGTTTCTTCTCTTCCCGGTTGTTCCCTTGTCTASAACAAAAAGTACTCCGCTTCTTCACTAATTCACTTTTTTCTACACAAAATGGCCCAGTCAAAGCTAGATCCACAAAACTGCCTGAAAATTAGAAACTGCATTTGCTTTTCAAAGTGATTCATGGCTTTGTGTTGGTCAGTTTGTCACCTACCTGGTGAGATAAGCTCATGATTCCTGTTCCCTGTGCATGATCATCCAGCACTCGGCATTCCTGGCCACAACAGTACAGTTTCATGTTGCATAAATGTGGATTAAATGCTYACTGAAGCAGAGCAGGAACCAAGTCTGACACTTGTCAGATGACTCATTTGGCCTTGCTTCAGCTTGCCTGTGGGTAATGTTTTGATGAGATTTAACTGATGGACTTTGCAATGCAGCCTTATGCTGAACGGGTAACAGACATTCTCCAGTGCCATGGGATCTTGCTGGATGCCCAGACCCTGGGAAGCTGAGGAAAAAGCTTTCTCCGGTCCAGGAGTATGCTTCTCCTGGGAAGGAGTGAGCTCAGTTTGAGTCCCAGATATTTCACTTCTCTGATGATTTTGAGTTTTTTACTTCAGCAAGTAAAAGCCTGTACCAAACCCTACAGCAGTTAAAGCAGGACTGACTCATTGCTTTCCAGGACTTTGATTTTATTGGGGAGCTGAGGGATTGCATCCCTGCTGTCCTTTCTTTTATATTCTCTTACAGGGAATATTAAGAGGCAGAGAGCAGCTGTGCTGCTTTCTTTATGRATACTGATGAATTGGGAAAAATTGGTTTTGTGCACATGTAGCTAATGTGAAAGTGCGATAAGATCTGTTCTAACCTCTGATTTACTACAAAATAACCACTTGATCTTCAACATATTTCTTTGAAAGCTTTCTTTGGAGACTAAATATTTATTTTTCCATTCAGTGAAGTGGAACAGCCCCATACCTTTTAGACTGGAAGAAAGGAGTCTGAAATAGTTAACAAAGTTATAAAAATTAACTGCCTTGCAGTAGACCCTATTTTATTTTGATAAACCTTCAACTAGATGTCATTAAAATAACTTGTTTTTAATTTCGTATGCAAAATCATTTAAAATTTGATGATTTATTCTGCATATATCCTCAAAACATTTTTTCAAAATTAATGTCATAGAAATCTTTTTTATCCCACTCTATTATTTCTTTCTTTTCTACATTTGACCCTTAGTGTAGGGTAATCAGGTTAAGGAATGCTGAAAGTGGATGTAAACAAATCTGTAAGGCCTGATAGATCCATACGTGAGTGTTGAGGGAGCTGGCTTGTTTCAATGTGAGGCCGTTCAGCAATCTTTGGAACGTTCTTGAAAGTGGAAAAAATATAAATACCGCATCTCTCTTCCAGAAGGGCAAGGAGTGGGATTTGGGGAACTCCAGCCTGGTCAGCCTCATCTTGATTCCTGGGAAGGTGATGGAGCAACTTATCCTAGAAAGGATTTCCATACACAGGAAAGACAAGAAGGTCATCCAGAATAGTCATCGTGAATTTACAAAGAGTAAATCATACTTGCACAATCTGACAGCCTTCTAAAATGATGTGACTGATCTGAAGGGAAATGAGTTGATGTTCTTTACTTTGACTTTAGTGAGGTTTTTAACAATCTTTTTAACAACATTCTCAAAAGCAAGCAGCTGAAGTAAGGGTGAAACAAGTGAGGTGGACAGAAAAGTGGCTGAATGGCTGAGTTGAGAGGGTTGTGATCAGTGCAAAGCCCAGTTGGAAGTCAACCACTAACGTGGCACCCCCGAGGTTAATACTGAGCTCAGTATGTGTAACATCTGCATTAATGACCTGAAGGATAAGGTAGGGTGCCCTCTCAGCAAGGTTGCAGGTAGTAAAAAAAAACAAAAAAAAAAACCAAAAATAAAACCTGGAGGAATGTTGATACACTGATTTGGAGCAATGCTGTTCAGAGACCTCGACAGGCTGTAGAAATGGGCAGGCAGGATCTGTGAAAGGTCAGGAGGGGGTGATGTAAGGTCCTGCAGTGGTGGAGGAACAACCTCATGCACGAGTATAGGTTTGGGTCTGACCAGCTGGAAAGGTTCTTGGCAGAAGAAGATACTCTGCTGTACCCCAAGCTAACCATAAACTAGGAATGCACTCTTACAACAATGGCAGCCAACAGCAGCCTGGGCTACATTATGAAGTCTGTTTCCAGCAGGTCCAGGAAGGTAATTTTTGCACCCTGCTCAGCACTGGTGAAGTTGCTTCTGGAATCCATTCCCCAGAGAGGTTGTGGAGCCTTCATTGTCAGTGGAACTCAGAATCCATTGGGACACATTTCTGGACAGCCTGCTCTAGGTGGCCCTGCTTGAGAAGGGTCTGCACTAGATRATCTCAAGAGGTCATTTCCAGCTTCAGTTGCTCTGTGATTCCACAGCTTCCCTGGTACTTCTCATCTTCCAGCAATCTGTTAGTAGAATGCTAGAGCTTTCTGGGCAGATGTTGGGCTTAAAGAATGTTTGCATTTTGGCCAGAAACTGGTTGACTGTTGTTAGATGTATTTAGAGGGCCATGTTTAGGAATTTTTCTAGACATGATACTTCTATTAATATGTGTAGAGTGAGACACAAGAGGATGATACATTTAACACCCCTAAAACCTATTAWCACAGTTTTTATTGCTGTTATCAATTAATTTGCATTAAAGCTGCTAGAAACTTTCTCAAAATGATCTTGTTGTTTTAGACACCATTGAGATAGAAGTCTTTGTAAATTAAGCAGTACAGTATGATGTTTTCAGGGACAAGAATATGATGGGGCCGTCAGCTGAATTATTACATTTATCCTCAACATGCTCATGCCTGTGCCACCTAACACTTTCCAAATGAACTGTGATGATAGGTTGGGTTTTAGCATAGGCTGCAGGGATCTTGTAGTCCCCACAAGATTTTTGACCACCATACCTTCTGTTGTGGATGTTAAAAAATAGCTACAATGAGAAGTACAGTGCAGTAATAATGTTGGCACAGGCTGCTCTGTGCCACTTGCTTTCAGAGCCAGTGAAGAGCCTCTGGCATAATTAATTTATTGCTATTGCTATAGTGACAGAAATGTTCCAGGCCAATAGTGCTTGCATATTACTGGGAAATGCATAATAGGAAGGTTGGGGATACTGGGAGCCTTTTGGTCCATTTGCAGAACATTATCAGTTATCTGTTGAGAAGTACCTGGGAAATGATAAATGAGGAAGTGCTTGGAGAACGCTTCTATCTTAGTAAAGCCCCATTTTTATTTTTCACTGTACATGAATATCCATTTTTGTCAGTTATCCAGCTGGCAGAAGTTATTTTTTTGCCGAAGGAGTATTTCTTTTTCCTAGAGAACCTATGTTAAAGAAGTTATTTCTCTTCAAGGCTTGATAAAGGATACTTTAAACACAAGCTGTGTAAACTTAAAAAGGTGCACTATGTTGTCATTAAATGTTACAAAATATATGAAGTGTGATGTTATTACCAAGCTTCTTTGGGCTTTGCATTGGTTAAGAATTTAATTGCAGCCTCTGTGGCCATCAGCAAAGGCTATGCTGTCATTGGCAGGGAGGTAAGAGCTGCACTGCTGATAGGAGCAGGTATGCTTTAAAGAGAGATTTATCATCTGAATGGCAGAGAGAGTCAGTGGATGGGTTTGTTCTCAAGCTTGATTTATGTGCCACAGTATCTTGTTTGGYACCTTAGTGTTGTAATGAATTATTCCTCTATGGAAGAATTAGAAATTCCTTTGAGATATGCAAGGAGGTGTTGACTCTGTATTTAGGCTCACGATTAGTTAGTTTTACCATATCTTTGATAAACAAGCAAAATAGCAGGACTTTTCTGCGGAAGTTAATCCTTGTCATTGAGGCAGAAAATGCCTTCTGGTTACCTTTCAGTTGTTTTAAGAAGGAGATACAAAATATGTCTGTCTGGTTTTCATKGCTGTAAGCAAGGCTGTGGTATTTTAGGCTCTTTATGTGTGAAAGTCACCAAAACATTGATAGCACCACAGGCTGCAAGGCAAAAAGGTGCAGAAACTTACCGTGTCCAGAAGCTTCAGAGGGGTGCATAAAAAGCTTCGTCTACTTTCCATGTATGTTTTATCATGATCTGTAGCTGCCTTACTGAGCAGAGCAGCCAAGCAGTATTTTCAAGCTGATATRTTCTGATATATGTGGCTGAAGTTAATCTGATAAAAGATAAGGTAAGGAAAATAAGCCTATACCCAGTATATTATCTGCTGTGCAGTACATTAAAAACAGAGTCAGAAAAAACCTCCCTTAGAACAGTGAATAAATTTGTGCTGGTCGTGTTTTTGTAACTGTGATGGATCTAGAAATAGAACTGAGGCAGTGCTTGTTAGCAGAGATAGTACCTTTTTCTGGGATGACAGAGATAATTTGGGGAGAAAACCAAACAAAACCAAAACCATGCTTTTGTCCAACAAGATCTTCTAGTTAAAAGCTTACTTGTTTTTTTCAGCTGTGTCAGTTGCACTGATAACTTGCTATTAGGCAGACTGGGACTCAAAGGAATTTTTTTGTTCCTGTGAGCTTTCCTTTACTGCCATTCTTATAAAGATACACTTGCTGCCCTAAATAAATAGGCATGGCCYGTACAGCCTTGCTGAAAAGCAGCATACCTTCCAGTATGCATGAACTTGTTGTGACATCCTTTATGCAGCATCCATTAAGATCATCAGGATCTGAGCACTCCCCAGAAATACTCCCCAGGCAGCTGCTGTTGGATCTGGGATCTGGTTTCCTGTGTGGTTTCTGTGGGGTCAGGCACGTGCTKGGGAGTGTTTCTGGTGTTGCCATTGATGCAGCTGAGCTTTGCTTCTGAGCTGGCTGGACTAGGAACCTGGTATGCTGGACTGTATCCAAAGAGACATAATAATAATTTTAGAAGTTTCCACTAGTAGGAGACATGGGCTAATCAGAAGATGCTTGTCTTACAGTGTCTCCTTGGTGGATGTGCTTCCCCACAAATTGAGGACCTAGCTCCCATCAGAAAGATGTCAGCCCTAATTTGAAAAGACTGTGAGAGCTTGGTGCTAGAGCCGAGGACATCAGATCCCTRGCATACCAGACTTGCTGTTTGAGCTTGGAAAACATCGTGCCATGTGAATTGAGACTTGAGTCTGTATGCCACGTGTGCCTTACCCAGGCCTTCAAACTGATAAAGGCAGTCCTCAGGGCAGCTGTCATCCCCTGCACAGCTGAAATCAAACACTGGAATGGTGCTCTGAGCTCATCAGCATGAGTTCATTCCTTCCTGCAGGACCTCTGATCATGGCACAATTGAGAGGTGTGAAAGTTTGTCTGGAGCAGGTGACGATAGAGCAGTATGTTGGATCTTCATTTGCTGTTTATGGCTTTTGTTGATGTCATGAACTAAGTCTTCTCTATATTCTTCGAAGACTGTAAATTATTTGGGATGGAGGTAATTCTCTTTCCTCAGATCAGGTCATTTGTCCGTGATTTCACTTTTTTGGCACAGAAACATGTACTGCACTGCTWAGCATGCTTGTACCAAAGCTGGGCTTTCAGAGGCTAGTCCAGAATTAGGAAGGACAAATTACTGGATCAAACTTTGTTGCCTTCTGATACAAGCACATAATGTACTTACAAAAGATTATTAGTATGCAAAACCTCCGAATACTACTCTTTTAAWAGTACAGAATTATACTGAATGTAGGACAGCACTTTACCATATTTAGTAAACACTGTCCACATTGCTTTGTGCTCGAGCCAGCAGCATCATTCATAGGATACAATTATGCAAGATAAGCTTTATTAACGAATTCAGATTTATATGATGGATCTCCTTGCTTTGTAGACTCATCTGCTTTGAAGTTTCTTCTGATCAATCATTAGCATATCTAYACCTACTGAAGAATTCTCTGTTTTATCTTTTAGAGGACATGTCTTTCTGGCTAAAAACACAGCCATTTCATTTCTCTAGTTTCAGTTTTTATAGTACAGTCTGCCATCCAATTTAATATTTATCAGTAGTAATAACTGACTGCCAGGGTATTTTCAACATTAATTCCGGGTGTCTGTGCACTGGAAAGTCCTGCATTCAGAATTACTAAGCAGACTATGCAGACAGACACTTTGGCTGTAACTTGTTTGCTCATTTATATACAGAAGAATGKAGATGAATAGCTAATTTTGCTGCAGAGAGTTGTCTGCTTTGAATCCCAAACGCTCCGTATTTTATAACTCCAGGAGCCTGGTCAAACCATTGTAGCAGTCTTCCAGCTGGTACAAGGGATTAATTATTCCAAGCTTCAGTTTTTTTTCCCTCCCTGCCCCTGCAACTTTCACTAAAAGAGAATCTGAATCATTATTTAGAAAGCAAATTAAATACTTCCAGTGTGACTGATTYAAATTTCTCCAAAGAGTTACACTGCAAGTGTAGTCTTGGCTGAAGATCCATAAAGGAAAGMACATACAAAGGCAAAGGAAGACACACTGCAGTTGAGGATCTGGATGTGCAGACTTTCCCAACTGATTTKTGCCATATTGTTTCAGTCTAAGGGGTTGATTCGACCCTAACAGCATATAAAATGGAGGTTTATTCCCAGCTGTTCAATATGGAAGCTGCATTGCAGCCTCGATTTTACAAGAGCTATGCAAAATTGAAATGAAAATCCAGTCTTCARTTTGCCCTTAGTTACAGCTGCGAGATCTAAGAGGAAGAGACAGGTTTTGTTCTTGTAGAAAACATTCAGTTCATGCTCGTGTTTTATTTCATCTGGCAACATGTACACAGCTTCAGGGTTGGATTAGTGATGGCTTTTCCTCCAAGGATCTTGGCTCCTCTGTAGAAGATTTCCCAAGCAGTATAGCCAGTTAGAGTATATACAGTTAGAGTAACTGTAAAGAAGGAGAGTGCTGGTGGCCATACAATGGGATCTCTAYAAAATGGTTTTAACTGGGCTTTGCGTGCTGGAGTAGTTAGAACCCTTTAAAATTAAAGGTTGCTTTAGTCTGGTTACTGTGAATTCAGAGTGCCTCACCTACATTTAATGAGGCAATGCCCTTTCAGTGTGGCCAGAAGAGCAGGGAATGCAGGTTGGTGGAGTACACTGAGGATGGCAGTGCAGTGTTTGATGGATGGTGAGATGATAACGTTGCCAAGGCTTCTCAGTATTTTTCTACTTCCCACAAAGACCGCTTTTGTCTTGCCTGAGCTGAGTTTTTCTTAGGTGTTACCATAAGTCAGGCTGCATGTGGATTCAGGAGGGAATGAAATGCTGATTGATGTTTGAGCTAAGCTGTAAGAAAGTATCCTGGTAGGAGAAAAACAAGTTGGTTTTTTTTTGTTTTTTTTTTTATTTCAGTCTCTGGGAGGAAGCTGGAAGTGAGTTATGGAAGTTACAGCGGTTTCTAGAAAGTTTTCCTTTTAATTTTTCCTGCACTGATAGAATGTAATGTGAAAGGTATAACATGTGGTGTTCCCAGTGGTCCAGAAATTTGACTGTGAAATTCATCCTGGCAATAGCAACACTTTCCCCACACTATACACAATTAAGAGGAATAGAGGTGTTGCTGATGAGTGGCTTCTCCTCTGATGTCATSTCTACCAACTCTCCTCTCCATTTCTCTTTGCATGATTTGACTATAAAAAAAGGTTATCCTGGTGTGCTCACATTTCTTGGGGGTTTTTTCTCTCTCCCACCTTCACTCTTCAAAGAATGTATATGTGGCCTGGGGTTTAGCTGGATTTTGGCTGCTGKTTTTTTTTTCCCTCAGGATGCTGCTAGTGAGGATAGGATTCTTCTTTTATACCTGAGTATTCTGAATTTTTGCCATGCATCTAGCTAATTTTTAAAGAAAAAAAACTGAGGTTTWTTTTTWAAATAGTTAAATTTTCCTATCCTTCTGGTCTTAGGAGAACAGAAGAGGATAAATTTCATTGAAGAATGTAATAGAAAGATGTATTGCACAACATTTTTTATTTTTTCTGCAGTTGCAAGTTTTTTTGCTGGTTTATTTTGGGGCTTGTTGGTTTTTGGTTTTTTTTTCAAAGAGCTTTATGTGTTTGTGTTTGGATCAGACCATAACTGGGAGGTAGAAATACACAACCTACAACTGGCAGGAGAGTAATCTGCACAACCCCRCAGAATGTGGGTGCAGAAGCTTAATCAGACTTCTTCTAAAACACATTATTTTGTTCCTACTATTTCACTTACAGCAAAACTATAATGGACACACATAAGATCCCCTGAATTGCTGATGCTTTAGTTGATCTTATTCTTTCCACAAAAGAGAATAAATAACCATATTCTGTAGGGAGATAAATTTGACTTAAAATATTAAAACTTTTCCAACATCTATTCCTTAAGTTTATGAACATAAGTGGTAAAGTAATAGTTTGATAGGACCGTGAGTGGGTTAATTATCCATCACTGAAAAAGAYATGTTGTTTTCTACTGCCAGATGTTTTAATTATTTTTAGAAAAAAGTAGAGCTTTGCTTTTTGTTTTATTCCAGTTGTTTTAAGTCAATTGTGAGAAAGTACCACTCATGTTTCAAAATAGAATGCAGAGGATAATTTAATTTCCTGATATGATAGGTTTTTTTTCTCCTACCTCCAAATGTGAATTATGTATTTTTTGAAGTTAAACTGCTTGTCAGAAATGGGTAAAACTTCTCTAATTAATCTTTCCAAGTTCTTGATTTATGGAATAACAATTTGATTTGTCTATTTTGTTAAATAAGAAAGCAATATGATTAAATTATGAAAATGTGTTCTATTTATAGACTAGACTCTCTGTGATCTGAAAATATAAAGGTTGGTTTGTTGAGTAACTAATGATGGGAAGGGCTGTTTCGCTTTTGAGGAATTTGTACTTCCTACACAGACTGGCTTCTTGTTCTATTAAAAATTGTCTACTAAATGTCCAGAAGGTTATTTCTTAGTTTTACTCATAGGCTGTGACATGACCAAGATGTGCATAATTCCTGGATATGTCAACAAAGATTTGTATGTAGAATAGAATCATAGAATCATTAAGTTTGGAWAARACCTCTGAGATCATRAAGTCCARCCATTAACCCAGTACTGCCAAGTCCCCATGTCCCCAAATTTACACATYTTTTAAATACCTCCAGAGTTGATTCCCTGGGCAGCCTGTTCCAATCCTTCTTAACCAATCTTTTGGTTAAGAAATTTTTTCARTATCTAATCTAAACCTCCTCTGGCACAACTTGATGCCATTTCTGCTTTCTTTCTTTCTACTACAACCTCCTTTCAGGTAGTTGGTAGAGAGTGATTAGATYTCCTCTGAGTCTTCTCCAGACTAAACACTCCGAGCTCCCGCAGCCATTCCTCGTAAAACTTCTGTTCCAGACTCTTGATGAGCTCCACTGAGCTTCTCTGAAGTCACGTTGGCTTCCCATTCCTTGGTGGAAATGTTCTTTACCTTTATAGCAGCCATTTAAAACCAACATTTAGTATGCTTTGTATAGACAATAAAATGAAGCCACAGTATATTTTCTAAAGAGTTGTGATTTTACTGGTATAATTAGGCAGACTTTTCCCTTTTTTTTTTTTTTCTTTTCTTCCCATTCAGTTTTAATTCTGCCCTATGTTTTAAAGGCCACTATGGTTCAGTGATGCTCTGTGAAAATTGAAATGCTTTGGGCCAGGAAGTGTTATCTAACTAGAAATGCACTCCTTTATAGAATGCCCTACATGGTGGAAGTAATTTATGCAGTAATTTGGGGACTTCGTCACTGGAATGTTTTCTACAAAATTGATTTATCCTCATGCTGGGAACTGCAGTTTAATGGGGGTCAGTATTGGCCTTTATTTAGCTCCTGCTACGTWATCAGAGCATGTCATGAATGATGTTTAAATTAGTGTGTGGTTCAGCACTTATTTTGGTCTTGTAGTGGTTTTATTTAAAAACAAAAACAACCCCCTTTTTTTTTTTTATGGCTACCAAATACCACTTCTTCCAGGTAGTCCTGAAACCCAGAGCAGCCTAAGCCTAAGGAGACCAACACTTACAAGATAAATAATGTACATTTACTGCCAATGGCTCAGATCCATTCTTGTTCCGAAGTTTCAGAAGATAAGGAATTAATGTATTTTAGAAKGTTAGTTATGGCTGATTTTCTTTATGTTCAGCCCGTACTGTCAATCTGACCTGTCTGTGTACAGAAAGAGTCATGACCATTTGCAATCTGAATATGTGTATTACACGTGTACTATCAGTGACCAAGACTTTCTTYTAACTGTATTTGGTTTTGGAAAGTCTGAGTCTTTAAAGTCTTTGTTTCAGCCCTGTATTTAATGTCAGAATTGCACCAGTGTTCTTTTTAATTAAAAAAAAATCTRTATTTCAAAATACTTTTTTTTTTCAAAGTACTTTCTCAATTATGAAAACTTGAAGGCCTTTAATTATGGTTTTTCATGAGATGGGGCTTTGCAGATTTTATCAGCTTTAGATTTCAGAAGAGAGTGACATGTCTGTGGCTTAAACAAAAAGCCAACCATCTGCAGAATTGTTCCAAAGTGAGGATTGTCATAGTTTGGAATTAACTGCTTGCCTTACCGAGAGCTTCTGCTGTTTACAGTGAATTGGGACTTCTTGAGATAAACAGAGAGATTTGGTGTACTGATCAGCTTGGCTGCAACTTCCTTTTTTTTTTTTTTTTTGTGTCAAGGTTACTGTACCTGACACTTTMATTGGACCCTTTTCTTCACGTGTGAGTAAGGGGTTTCTATCTGAATAGGTTTCCCTAGAGCAGCTGTCAATCCAGTTAAACTCCAGTGCATGTTTTGAAATGTTGAGTACTTTTTCTCCTTCACCTCCTGAGRAAACTTGTTGGTAGTAATGAATTCAAGGAGGTAATTATTCTTCTACATCATTACCATGCACAGTGTCTTTAATAATATTTATATAGATACTACCAAACATAATATAGTACCCATAGTTGGACAATTTCTCATATGTAGGTAAATAGAAATTACCCACAGGCTTTAGTGAAAGCTTCTTTGATATAATGAAGATGCAATATGATCTGCAGCACCCCTATTTCTAAGATGTATAAAATATCCTGTGCTGCTTACTTTAGAAGGAAAAAGTAAGCCCAGAAAAATCATTCAGCCATTTGTGCTGAAATACAGAGAATAACATATCAGGAAAATACCAAAGATCAAACACACATGATTTTTTTCTCCTTTCAATATCCTATGCTTATTTTTTGCATGACAGCTCTATCTGGCAGTCTCACATCCCATCAGTGCAATCTGTCATTCTAAATTATTTCAATTAAGTTCTTTTTCTCGTTTTGAATTTGCTGAAGAGTCATAATGGCATGCTCCCAAATCAGTAGTCATGAAGAGTAATCATTTCTATCTGGATTTGTTAAAAGAAAGGAGAAAGGAAGAGATGGTTTCTGTGTTTCCTCTCTATCCTGAAAGCCTTCTCCAGAGTTAAAGAACTAGAAGATTTGCTTTGAAGACTAACTGTGAAGACTTTATTACAGATCATGAAGGCTTGATTTGGGGACTTCAGTGAGTTATTACGAAAATCTTTTAAATTCATTCTATTCACTTTGGTTGCTTGCAAATCCCTTTCTGTCTGGTAGCTGGAGAATTAAAGGTTTTCGTTGCATTCATTGTATCAGTGCAGAAGTTGGACATCTTTATAAAGGCAGCTTTCTGATCTTTCCTGTGGCCGAATTTCCAGTGAAGAGAATTCATACCCAGCATGGGAAACTGGAGACAGCTCATTGTGCTGATGCACAGAATGCTTCTCTGTGTTACCCTGAGCTCAGATAAAGCCGTGTTTCTCACTGGGTTGTTGTGCTGCCCTTTGCTGAAGTCAACATACAGAAGGAGGTAGACCCTGCTTCTRTGTGCAGAGAGCTCTACTGACCAGAGGGGTACAGTGGTTTATATCCCTGAATCTTTCAACAYTTGGTTGTTGATAAACTCAGCAGCTGCAGTATTGAGTACCCCCTGTTTATCACCTAAACCCATATGTTGGTATTTCCCCTGTTTTGTTGCTGCCAGCTGATGTTCATTTTCCACCTGAGAAAGGCTGTGCTTTGCCAAAGAGCAAGAGGTGAAATTCTAGGGTGATGTGGTACCATCAGCAGGGCTGGTTTTGGTTCAGGAGCCCTCCACTCTAACTGGAAAGGAAGGAAATGAGTAGATAATTCAGAGCCCTTTCTGTGACCTGCTGAAGGAACGAAAATTAAGTTCAAAGGAGAAGCAAAAGGGTTTTGCTTCTGCTGCAGTTGCTTCTGTCCATATGCTCATTACAGCATTGAGTTCCCAAGAGCCAGGCAGATACAGAACGGTTGAAGCAGGGGTTTCAGCATTTGAGCTGTTTGTTCACACCAATCCCAGCTGCACCAGGGGGGTTACAGTGGGCACATTAAATGTGGATTCTGTCTTCTTTCCATGTTCTCAGGTTACCCCCTCTTAGTGTTTACCGAGTGACACATGCATGTTGGCACAAACTTCCAGCACTSCACCAGACACGATTTTTTTAGTTGGTAGCTTTCCTAATTTAATCAGCACCTTAAAGGCTATTTCCATGCTGCTTCTCCTCCCTCATTCTTTTTATAACATTTCAGTTGGACAAATTGTTCGTGTTGAGTTGGAGATGGCAGCTCCTTTTCCTCACTGGATGGGAGATGCTGGCARCCCTCAGCAGAGGTGTGTGCTGTTTGTTGCAGAGCTGGGCCAGGTWGGGCTGACAGATTGCTCTTGATAGGGTTAGTGTGAAACCTCTAAAATAGGATGAATAGGAATTGCATTTCTCTGTTTTCCAGARGACACTTTCAGCCCAAATGGATTTATTGTGTATTTGCAGGTTGTTTGGGGTTTTTTTCTATGTCTGTAGTTGCAACAGCATTTATTGATGCATGTGCAGAAGATAATGAAAAGCCATGTTTCAGATCATCTTTAAGGGGTTTAAAGTAGTTCTTCATCCTAAATGGAGTAGCTCAGATGATACTAAGAAAAATGCTTTTTGTAGGGATAAAACCAAGGTGTACTTCAAATCCTAACCCAGTAAGTGTAAGAAATTCCTGTCCTGGAGGAAAGCCAGTAATTCTGATTCCTAGCAGAAACATCTTGCACAGTTTCCTTCCCRGAGGATCTGGGCCAGGAAGGTGGCAAAACTCCCTGTCTCCCTGTACCACCAGCCCATGCTGCATATGCAAGAGCTGTCTTGTGGAAAGGCTCCTTTCTGGAAGGAAATGCCAGTGACTTTGTGGCATCCTAAATCTCTTTTTGAGGTAAAGGCAAAGCCCAGTTGGTGGCCAAACCAGCTAATGTTAGCCATTTGCTGTTTCTGCTGTCTTGCTCTCTCCCACATTTTGGATTGCCCTGTGTCTGCAAAGCTCCAGCACAGGGCTTGCCCTGGRATTTCTTGGGCAGGCAGTTCATCCATAGCTTCATCCATGTACTGTAGTACATATGAATATTTTGTCAGCTTCTTTTGGCTATGAAAACCTGCTCAAGAATGGGCCCCTGAATCTCCTCTCACTTACAAGCTTTGAAACCAAGAGTATTGGTGCTGAACGTGGTGTCACCCAGGTGGGAAGAGTTTGCTGGGACAGAAACTGAGTGCAGAAGTGCCATGCAGCAGTGTGTAGGAGCAAAATTGTGAGTTAGGGGCTGGGCTGTCAGGTGCATTATGTGCTGGATGTGCAYGGCTGCAGTTTAGACTCACTCATCATCTGCACACCCGTGTTGTCTGTGCATTTTGGGCAGTGAGTCAGGCAGGCTGGCATCATGCTCACCTTCCAGGGGAGGCAATTCCAGCATTCAGGTGGCCCTTTCTCCTCCAATTTTCACTGAGATGTTTCTCAGCAATTTCTGCTACTTAGCTGGTGCCTGTGAAGTCCCATCACAACACAAATGGCAGGAAATCCGAAGTTCGTTGTGCACAGAACTCTTGAAATATTTGTGGCCATCCTGAGAGAAGAATAATTTTAAAAGAGGACCTCTCTGGCACTCTGTAGATACAATACTCAATACCCAGTGCTACTCTGCACTTGGGACCTGAGGCTTATTTCCATTTCTTTGTGGGCTTCAACTGTAGGAGTTTGTTTTCTTCCCCATTTATACCATTCATATCTAGAATAAGGCAGAATGCAGAAGCATTCACATTTTACACATGTAATAATATGAGTGCTAATTGTCATTAGCACAATGAGTGAGTTAYGTTTTCAGTGTGTTTTTCCCAGTGCTTGTCTGAAGTTGAGCATAAATCTTTTTAGCCCTCTAAATTTGTATTCATGTCAGTTTTATTCACTGCAATTTTGGTTCCCTTTGCCTTGCTTTAGGTTGCAGATCATGCCCAACAGTGGAAGAGTGGATTTTGAATTTTTTTACGTGTCAGATTTCCCTGTATCCAATTTTATCAAAAAAAGCTGTCACCAACTTCTTCTGAAACCAGCAAACCTTTTTCTTTCTAATTACATTTTTACCATATGTTCATCCAGATGGCATATGCCAAACATTTTCTAGGGTGTTATAAAATGACCTGACTTTGGAGTATTTAACTGTTGAAGAAGCTTTTTGAAAAAAAAAAAAAAAAAAAAAAAAGAAAAAAGTCGAATTGACATTAGGGTAAAAAAGTAGTTCTAGAAAGAAAGAAAAAAAAAATTCTGATTAATATTCCCATTTGCATTTTGTGTCTGTGTTACTGAATTCTTGGTATATAGACCTGCATGAAAACAGTGAAAATCTAGGCAATGTTTCTTAAAGTGTTAAAAGTTGACTCCGTTTTGAACCACTGAGAATAAAATTTTTGTCTGTTGAATATGTCTAAAAAAATTCTGGAGCTGTGAGTGACTCTGGTTTCTTGCAAAATGGAGCAGAAAAGAGTTTGGGAAGCCACCAGATTCTCTGTCAGAGCAGCAGTTTCACTGAGCAATGTAATAACTACTTGTGCACTTTTTCCTTAAAATATAATTTTCAAGTTAAAGGCAGTTGATGCATGATTTTGACACTCGTGTCCTAGTTCTTAATAATTCTTGGGGGATTTCTTAGAGAAAATAAATTAACTTGAGATATACTGAGAGGTGCCAGGAAGAAAGGAAGGAAGGAAATTATTTTTCATATTTAGCTACTAGTTAAGCTAAATAAGTGAAGATTAGTTTTTCATTTTCTGGAGGGTTTGAATATTTCTTTGTCACTAGGACAGTTCTCTTTTAACTGTCTTTGTTGTTTTGGTAGTCTTTCCAGAATATCAAGCAGAAAAACATGAAATACCCTCATGTTGTTACCAGTTTYCTTTAAAGTGTCTCAATCTCAAGCTATTTTATTAGTACTAATTCCTGAAGAATTACTGAATGAGAATCAAATTTACTTTTTGTATTGCTACAATAGCTTTTCCAGCTCCTAGCAAATTTTGAGTGTACAACCCAAGACTCTGAATAGGGTATGGAGAGCTAATTTTGGGCCAGGATGGGCAGAGGCTCATGGCAGGCATTCAAATGGACAATTGTAAATGAAAATTTGTTCAGTGTCCTTGTTGAAAATCAGAACTGCAATCAACGGAGCAGATCCTCCACCTCCTCCAAATTAATGAGACAGGATTTTAGCAGTGCTCAACAATTTGAAGTGGTTTTGTTATTTCTGAATTAAACCTTTGCTAAAAAGTCCTTATCTCCATCCTCCTTGCCCACTTCCACTCATCAGTGTGTGAGTGGTTTGACATTTCCACAGACTCTTCTCCATCAGTGACCAGGTTTATACCTGCTGTGTCCCAAGTGAAAGAGGCTCTATTTTGTAGGTAGGTACAGAGATACTGTAACTATTCAAAAGCTAAGGCTTAAACCCCCCAAAACTGCAAGCTGGTGTTAACCTGTGAGGCAATTGAAACAAACTGCAATAAGGGATTGTGAAATGAGACATCAAAAAGCAGCATGTCTCCACCCTGTCAAAATATGATGCAAAAGCCATTTGATTATTGTTGTTTTAGACTTCGTGGGCGTGCAGCTGTATTCAACTCAGCTTTTCACTTTTTCTGCTCTCTTTTTGGATGTCTTTGCAGAATAGAGCTGAAGTTTTTCAGGTGCCTTTGTTACTTATTTCTAAAATAATGTTTATCATATCCAGGGTCGCTGGGTTCATGCCATAGTTTTCAGTTTCTTAGAAGTTTTAGCTTTAAGCATTTTTCTGTGGAAATGCAAACTCCTGCACAACAAATTTCTGCCTGATACGGACAAGCTCTCTGAGCTGCCACAGACAAAGCTCTCAGAATTAACCCACTAATCCCTAAATGTCAGGGAATGACATGTCAAAATCCAGARGCTAAAAAAGCATTGTACTCAGATACTTTGCTTTTAGTTACTACTATGCATTTTTAAGTCAAGCTCTAGTTTGCAGTCTTTGTTTCAATATTCCTGGGATTATTCAGCCTGTAATTTAAACAAGGACAGTGATAGGAAGGTTTGTATGGAAAATATTACAAAGTTCATAACTTTAAAGGAAATTATGTGAAGTTTTAAAGTGTCAGCCTTAAATCACATCTCTGGCTAAGCCAAGCATGAATTTTGGTATGCACATGTTAAGTTCCTGAGCATCTGAACTGTGTTTGYAGGTGCTGGCTGCTGTGATGCAGCTGATGCAGCTCCCCAGGGTGTTTTTCTTTCCCAATTTTCTTCCTCCTTTGCTCAGTGTAAGCCCCTTGGGGGGTAAGTGTGCACATGACTTTTATGCCACCCTACAATGTCTCTATTCCGCTGTGTGTGTCGGTGCATGCACACTCAGATGCCTTCTCCCTCATTTCYCCTTTACCTTCTCTTTTGAGTAGTGCAGTTGCCACAGAGAGTTTTTGAGAGTAAGTGCTTATGATTGCACTTCTGCTATGATTTTCCATAGCTGGTAGTTTATCTCTCAGAAGAGTCTAGTACATAAAATCTCTGTTCAAGAAATTCTCTCAGAATTACTGTCCTTAATACAGCAGTAGTCTCTCTCTGCTGACAATATGAGTGCATTAGAGAAGATGGCCTTTTGTAAAGCAGGGACTAATCTCAGCTGTTGAAAATGCGAGGAAATAAGTGCCTCACTTYGAAAAGGCAATCTAAGGGCAGCTTGTGTTTGTGTATGTGGAAAGAACAGTTCGTATTTTAAATTTCAGGCTTTTTCTATTTCTTCCAATTTTTTCTACAGAAAGTAAGTCTTTGGGTATGATGTAAGAACTGTACCATCTAAATACATTTTCTTGCTGTGTTTGAAGCAAATAGCAAGTTTGCAGTGTTGAAGTTATTCTTATGTTTCACAGTGTAGGTGATGTTCTGTGCAGGGTTCCCCAAAATGTTTTGAGTCCAAGCTTAGTAGACTCTGGTTTAGAACTCTTAACATAGTTATTCTGCAGAAGTCAATATTTTCCATAGCTGAGTTGGAGATCAAATACCTCCAATTAATGCAAAATTCAAATTAGTCTTGAACTGTGGTACTACAACTGGCATCTCAATAATGAACTAACCACAGGAGGAAGTGCGTTTGTCAATATACCATCACACAAAGCTTTGAGTGTTCATCCTATCTCTTCTGGGATATTTATAAATCTTGCTGCTCTCTTGAAATACACCCCCAGCATACTGCATGACACARGAATATCTGATGCAGCAAGCTGTGGAAGCGTGAGCTGCCGAGTCTTTTTAGTTGATGTATTTCAAGGTGRATAACATTAAAAATCAATAGAGCCTGCTGCGCCACTCAGAATCCTGATGGGCTGCACCTCGCTGCTCCCCTTGCTTGGGCTTTGAAGAACTGATGCTGTGTAACTTTGCAGGTTCTCAGCTACAGCTCAGGCAGGGCTGCTCTGTTGAGCAAATCTCTGCTTTTAGAATCTGTTATGGGAAGTGCAGCTGTTGGTGGGGGGTTTGGGGCATTGTTTTGGGGTTTATTCCTRTTTAAAACAGACTACACAAGTGCTAGAAGAGTGAGTATGTACAACAGGAAAGTAGTTTTTGAAGGCTCAAGCAGTGTTTTGTTGCTTGTAGATATGGCATTTTCTCTTTGAAGACAAGAAGGTTCTTTCTCTTTGGGCTTGTAGTCCCCAGTTACAAAAACGGGAACAGCTATTAGAAAGAAAATGATTAAGTAGATTAGCTTAATTTTGTGGGAAGTTAATGTTGTGGGGCTGCCATCTAAGAGAGGTGAAAAATAGAGAGTTTTGTCTTCTCTACCAAAAGAAAGTTCTCAAGATGAAATCAATCGTATTTTTTAATACCAGTGACACCTCAGAAATTGTCTCATTAGAAAGACAAAATGTTTGAATATCTAGAAGCACAAATCATAAATAGAAATTTATGGCGAGGAGGTGCCTGGGAGGTCTKGAAGATAGATTACTTAAATCGTCTGTATATAATGCTCTGTTAGAAAACAGTTCATTTGAAAAACACAATAGAAAATTATCTAAAACTGACAAAAGCTGGAGGAACAGAAGGAGGAGGAAGAGAGTGAAGTATCAGATGTGATGCTGTAGCCAGTAAAAAACAAGTACTTTCTTTGCTGACCTAACCTTATGCATATAGTAAGAGAGCACAGAGATATTCTCTTGCTCTCCTGTTTTTGTAAGGAAGTAGCTTCTGCTGCCTCTGATCATATGCATAAAAAGACAGCATGTAACTCTTAGGCAGACTGAATCTAGTGATAGGGATAGAGAGCTTCTTTGAAGAAAAGCCCTAGAAAAATCCTGYAACAGAAATAGACTCCTACTGAGAGTTTACTGAGATTTTGCTKCTCTTCTGTGTATCAGTAATGAAGCAGACCATGGAGAGAAATTGATGTCATGCCAGAGGTGTATGTGTTGGGGAAAGATCAGAGAAGTTTTGCATGTCATTGATGYTGAAAATATATCTCTGAATGATACCTTTCTCCTTATGGACTGCCTGTTTGGAGTTCATCAGGGAATTGTATTTGCAGATGGAAAAGGGACGTGCCTGTTACATGGTATGTCCCTTAACTCTCCTGTTATRGCATGTTACATATAAAATTATCAAAGATATGTTGAAATTACTTGACTTGCATATTGTTAATTAATTATGAGGACACCAACTGATGATACTGCCTGTTAGTGTAGGATATCTGCCTCCCTGATGTGCATTTCAGGGTTCTTAGGTTGGGCACTTGGTTGTTACCTTTCTGCGATCCTGTGCCCTCTCTGAAGGGGGGGTTGGGACTTGGCTCTGTCCATTTGTCTACGCCATTTATCTGCCATGAGCTGGAGTTCAGCATTTACTTACAGACTTAGAGTCTCTTGAAAGTAATAAGAGTTAACTCTTGGCCAGGCAACTTAAAACAGACATTATCTTAGCTCCCTCAGGACTGCAGTAAGTTGATGCCAAGAGCTGAAGTCTGTCTTTGTGCTCTGCTGACCACGTAGTGGTAKTTGGGTTTCCTGAAGCTCATGATTTCAGTGGATGGTTTTTGGGGTACGACATGGGACTGCTCTGTTTGTCTTTCTGACGGGCACTTGTCTGTCTAATTGGGAATTAATTGGTAGCTGTGATTCAGTGGGGAGCTTTAGGCATTGGGTACAAAATGCAAAGTATGTTTTGGTTCTGACTGTGTTCAGCATCAGCCACATTTCAGTGTTTATTAATGTTAATTTAAAATCTTTATGCTTTTAAACCATTACCTATTTCATGGATATGTGATATCGGATAGCTTTCATCCTTTCTATTTTCTGCTTGAAAGACTGAGATTTTTTTCCCTCCAGCCATGAGAATGTTTTCTTCTAGGTACAATAAATAGGCTTTGTCATAACACCATAGAAGAAAGTAAAAGTATTTTAGTAATTCCACATAAATATGTTTTATTGATATCTTTTTTGTTTGTTTGTTTGTTTGTGCCCTGGAACATTCGGAAGTGATTTCAGATGGTTTATCCAAGTAGCAAATACAGAGCTGTTACATGTGCCTTAGGAAGGGAGATGACTCAGCTTAGAAACTTGTTTAACATGTTGGAACCCCAAATTTAAATGTGTGCCTTCTTTTTAAAAAGGCTGGCAGACTCTAATTGTTCTGGTTTATGCTATGAGTAGGTCACTACAATTATTTTTCCTTTCCAAAAATTGAAGGATGAAAATTTCAAGCACAGATGACAAAGGCTTTATTGTCGGGTTATTTTTCTCTCATATAYGGGGTATGATTAAATGTGTGCTGTCAAAAAGAGGCCTCTTTATAGCCTGATACTATTGATTAGCATTTGAGACCTGCCAGCAGCATTATTACTTAATGCAAAAGAAAATCTAATAGAAAATTATTAAGTTGGTGTTTTAKTTCCTCTAGAGAGGTTTCAGGTATTCATCTCATATCGTTGCACAAATTGCTTGGCTCAAGTAGATACCACAAAACCATGTTTTAATGATTTTTTTCCTTTTTCCATCTTTTATTTTTTTTCACAGTCACATGACACAATCAGCCACATTTGAAGACCCTCGAATAGAGAGCTGCCAAATAACCCCTCCAACCCCTCGGAAAGTGGAAATGAGGAGGGATCCTGTGCTAGGATTTGGGTTTGTGGCTGGTAGTGAAAAGCCAGTTGTTGTACGCTCAGTAACACCAGGTATGTTTTCCCCATCTGACCCCAGAAGCAAACTTCAATTTAGCCTGCTAAGATGAAATGCAGCTACAAAATCTGAGTACTGTTGAAATATTCAGGCGGACAAAATAATCACAAATACTAGATAGGATTTTGTATTACCCGGTGGTTTCCTTCTTCACACTCATTTTTTGGGCATTACATAAATGTGTTAGCAAAAAGCTACTTTGGAGTTACTGTTCTGAGCCATTACTATTGCTTGCCTGATAAAGGTTAACCCATTTCATTCAAGGAAAGAAGGTCTTCTCCCTGGTATCTTTATATTGGTTTGCTGTCACCTTCATTACCATTGAATCAGCGTTTTCAAGAGGTATGTTGAGTTGTGAGATTAAAACTTGCATATTTTTCATTCTTACCATTACCTTCCCAAGGAGAGCTAGGTTTCTAAAAACAATACTTCTTTCTGAAATAGAGGATGTTATTGCTGTTTTTTCTTTCTTTTCTTTTTTTTTTTTTTTTTAAATGAATGCATCTGTAGAACTATATGGTTAAAAGCCAGCTCAAAATATATCCCTAAACATCTTTTCTGCACTAAAAATTAGTGATTTTTTAATGATATTTTTGAAATTATGAGAAACCAGACCTGGGACTAATCCATCTCTCAAATAGCAGGCTCCTGCTCTCTATGCTTAAAAGTTCAGTTGTTATGTAAAAGTGCCTTGGAGCCAAGGGCAGGGATTTGACTTTGCTCTTGTTCAATATATTCTCCAGAACACCCACAGAGAGCAGAGGAGAGGCAAAATCGACTTWGTGAAGTTCTGATGTCATTTACCCACGTGTGTGCATTGATTACATTTGTATTGCTTTCACATGGAGTGAGCAGTGTAACTAATATTTGAATTAGATCCAGACAGCTTATTTCTCTCAACTTGGCATTATTAATGTAGTTTTATGTTAAAATTTGGAAAAATGTTCTTCTGTTCTGAGTGAATAGGAGGAAATACAAGCTCAGGACAACATTCTCCTACAGGGATTTGTATCCATTTATGCAGGATATGGAAGTGGAGTAAAGTTTTCAAAGCAAACAGAGGAAAGGATCAGCATTATCTCAGTTGYTGGATGAATTGGTTTTGATGCTGAAACATTTTAAGACTTTATCTTCATATGAAATAATATTCTSTTCTTTAATGTATCATTATTGCAGAGTTTAAAGACAAAGACTAGAGAGGATGTATCTTTTCATTAGGAACTGTGATGTCACATCATCTTCTGGGCATGTAATCATGCTGAGAATTGRAGTAATATGTGCATTTTCTAAAATACAATGCATTCAATGTGCATTTTAGCAGTGTTAGAATCCAAACTTCATAGACATATACATGACTGATTGTCTATTCAAACTAATGCCAAATATTCATGTCAGGCTGAAGTGSCAGTGCTTTTGGATGTACCTGTGTTCACCAAGTGGCAGGAATTMAGCAGAGACTCAAGAGGCTGGAGGTATAAAAACTTACTGCCTTCAATGGAAGGAAACAGGTTTGTTTTGCCTAGAACAGAAAAGTCAGAGGAGACCTGTGAATGACATTCAAATATGTAAGTGATGTTTCACAGGAAAGCAGAATAAGATATCCTCTGGTGTTACTTTGCCTGAGAGAGGAAACAATATGTTGCAACAAGAAAGATCTGGTATAATTACAACAGAAAAAGACTGACCTTAGCAGTAGATAAACATGATTGTTTGTTCACAGGAAATAGAATCCTTCTCAGGGTGTTCTCAGAAAGTATCAGGCAAACATTGATCAGGGATGAGTAAAATATGGTTGATCACACCTTAAAGGGTACATTAGTCCATGGCTTACAGGTCCTTTTGGCCCTTCAGAAAACTGAGCCCTTATTTTAGGTGGTTAGATACAGGTTTAGAACTTAAAGAACTTCAGTACAAGCTGCTAAGCCACTAGCTTTCAAGATTTTCCTGGTGAGGGAGTACTGGTAATGACAGAAAAAGTGTTAAACATGTCATTAGTTGAAATGAAAATACACTTGTAGTACGTGAACAACAGTGTGTCTGTGCATTTAGAATGTCTGCTAACCTGTGCTCTTTGCTCTTTTTTTTTTTTTTCCTTTTTTCTTTATTTGTTTGCAGGTGGGCCCTCTGAAGGAAAGCTTATACCAGGGGATCAGATCATAATGATTAATGATGAGCCAGTCAGCACTGCTCCAAGGGAGAGAGTCATCGACCTTGTCAGGTAGTTGATGTCCTGTCACTTAAACYATGAACCCAGTGACTTATTGCCTGTGCAGTCATTCAATAATACAACAAGTCTTGCCTTCTCATGGCTGAGAAAAGAGAAAATAATGTTGCTTTAGTTATAATGGAGAATGATGAATTATTTTAATATTGAAATGAAGTGTCCTCTTAAAATGTCATCTGGGTAACTGAAAAAGTGTTAAAAAAACCCCAAAAAGCAAATATTAAAAAAATCCAGAACTACTTGGGTATCAGAAGAGGAATAATATTCTCCTGGTATGTATTTTTGGCATGGGTTGTTGAAAAGATGATTCCTGGAGCATGGAAGCTCCAGCCACTGTTTCATTACTGTTCATTTTTCACATGGAGAAAGTTAAGTCAGGTTGGTCTTGTGTGAACAAGAACAAAGAAAACTTGATAGGGTGACTTTTGGGAGTTAATGAATGCATGTAAATATGTAGAGAAGCTCCAAAAGTGTTTAGGTGGATTGCAGGTGAGTTTGTGTGAAAAAAAGCAGGCAGGGGAGAGAGAAGACAGAAAATATGACAAGAAAAGGGTCTGTGAATAGCACAGGAAAAGAGAAATGTCGGTATTTGTAACAGGCTGTAGAAGGAAAGGAAGAACAGTGACTGACAAATACTAACGATGTAGAAAAAGATGTATTGTGGTTCCCATAATAAACTTTGCTTTTGGAGTAACAGGAAATGTTAGTGCATTGCACATTAAAATGGCAAATAACTAAAAAAAAAGATAAATATTAATAATTTAAATTCCAGTAGCCTGGTTGCTGTGCACCAGTTTTGTTTCTTTATTTTCCTTCCCATAGGTGTAAACTCTGAATTGGTGAGTCTTGTTGATTCCTGAGAGCTACTCAGGTTTTAATGGTACAGGCACCTCTCCTCAAAACTTCCAGCTATCAGTGTTTTCAGAGTTACCCATGTAATTCTGAAAAGTCACCTTTACTTACAGAAATTTGGGTGGGAGATGCCTCAACAGTTGCACTCCTCCTGCAGGTGATAAATTGAACAAAGTGGTGCTCATTTGCTGGGGATTCAGCTGTAAGGAAAACTTGTAAAGAAGATAAAGAAATGGTATAAAAATGCCAGTGATGCTGATGCCTTCATCTGTGTTACATGGGATTATGCAAAATATATTTTCAGATTTTTTTTTAAATTGTTAACTTGCAAGTCAGCTAACAAACAAAATTTGCTAAGAGCTTCTTGTGATGAATCGACTCCATGAACTGAAGGAGCTGTCCTGCTCCTAATAAAGTGGTCTTGTGCTCTGTGTTGACCACCAATATAAGCCTCAAAAATGGGCACTTATACTCATTTTTGATGTCTTTTTTTCTTCATAAAGCAATAATACTGCCTTTTCATTCTTTCCCTGATTCTCTATTAAGCAAAGTTAGGATTGCTATCTCATTTTCTGCTTCCAGCAATATGTAGTAATAACAGCAAAGAAAATAGACTGATTAGACCTGAGACAAACTGAATTCATTATGTTGCTGATTCTCTGTCTGCCTTCAAATAAGAAACTCAATAAGAATGTCACCCTTCCCAATTACATTGACTACACAGGTAGTGTCAAATTAAGTGTTGTTTCATTCCAGGGGAAGCTTTAGGTGATGCTTTTCCTACGCTGTAATTCTACCTCTGCTCTCAAAATCAGTCTGCTGTCGCAATTTTGACAGAGCCTCATTCTTTGATGAGATTTAAAGGGAAATATATTGGCATTGCATGTTACAGCATTTGAAAATAGGAGTTTTCTTTTCATGCCAATGGGGATGTCTGGAATGATTAGACAGTGTCAGTGTGCAGTCCTGACACCACAGCAGAAGTAATTCCTTACATCAATGAAACAGTGAATCTCCTCTGTATAATTGAAGGTTTTCATATGGGCTAGATACATCTGCAACTTTTCAAAGAATCTGCATTTTTCAATGTGCATGGGAGAAGTTTTGAAGCCTTGTTTTCCCCAAGGTAGCTTCATGTCAGKGGTCAGCAGTGATGTGTTTTAAATGCATGGGTTATGCAATGGGCATAATCACAAAATCATGGGAGAACTGAGAGATTTCGGGAGGTCATCCAGTCTAACCTCTTGCTCCAGGTGAGGTAATGTCACARTTGGATGTGGCTGCTCAGCACTTGCAAAATCAAATATTTAATATTTCCAAATATGGAGATTTCACAGCCACACTGGGCCGATGTTTCACTTCTTAACCAGTGGCCTTTCAAAATGACAAGAGCCAACTTCCCTGTCAGCCTTAGATGCATCCCATCTGGGCCCATGGACTTGTCACTCTTGCCTAAACAATCCCTACTTCAGCCTTTGTCTACTTCAGCCTCTGTTCCCTAAATTCTGTCATTGAGCTCAGGGACCAAGGTGGCAGACATTGTCACTAGAGGCCAAAGCCAAGAAATCATCGAGGATCTGAGCTTTTTCAGTGTCATTCGTCAGGTTTTCTACTCAGTTTAGCAGCAAGTTTGTATTGACCTTGGCTTTCACCGCTATTGTAGTTGTAGAGTCTCTCATTATCCTTCATCCACCCTGGATAAGTTCCAGTGCCAGCTGAGCTTTGCAAACCTCACTGCTGCCTGGCCAGGCACAGCTTCTCTGTTTCTCCTGGGTAAGCTGTCTCCATTCCCATTTCTGATTTCCTTCCATTCTGCACTGGGGCTTGTTCAGGCTGTGCCTGTGGAGCCACGCTGGTGTGCTGCTGTGCCTGCCTGCTTCTTGGATTGGAATGGACCATTCTGGCCCCTGGAGGAGCCTCTCTGTGAAGAAAACTCTGTAAAACAGAGTTTTTAACGTAACCCAATATTTAATTGTTCTCCAAGAAAACATTGTCAGAACATTAATTTATGAAAATAGTTAAAAAGATTGAAGGAGAACGGAAAAGTTAATTTCTGCTACAATCTATCTAAAAAAATAAAAAATTAAAAATTCCCACCAAAAAGGGTATCTGCTTAGAGGTATACCTCTAAGCAATGAATTTGCTTTATCTCTCAATTTCCCACAAAATAAATCAGAGTAATTTCTATTTGATCATTTGTTTTTCTTCAGCCCTTTTCCTATCAGCTCCAAATTCATTGTCTAACTGTTAATCCKAAAGGACTAGAAATAGATAGACTGGTCTTTCAAGAAAGTCCCTTTTGTTAATGGTTTACCACAGGAAAATGCAAGAGGTTAAATGCAATGCATAATACCAAAATGTTCCCATTGGCTTTTTATTGTATTGTAATATTTTAATTATGTGTGGGCTTTTTAAGMTTTCATTACTGGAAATAATCTTTCTTAAGCAGAAAACTGTTACTGCCATTTATGCTGACTCCAGGGGTTACTGAGCAGGAACCTGGTGAAAGATTTTGGTTTGTTTTTTAAGAATTGAGGGATACTCTTCTATCCAAGGAAATCTCAGGTCTGGAGATAATYGGGGATATTCATTATAAATATCCCCTGTAGGTCGTTCTTATCCATTGAATTCTTTTGTCTCTGCTTTACTGGGAACACTTAATTATTGTTCAAGTCGTCCTTTGAAAGCCAGGGTTGCAGAAATATAAATACAATATGGTTGGCAGGCAAAATCCATTTGGACTCATTATTTCTGGGTGCTGTTGAATGGCTTTTGCACCATATTCTGTTCTCCTGAGCTATTTTCAGCACAAGCTCAGAAGTCCTGTTTATGGGTTCCTTACAAAGAGAGGTCTGTTTTATGAATGTCACTTAGGGCTGTGGTCGAGATGTGTTCCATTCAAGACAGAAAGCTATAGAAGTTCAAAAAAGAGGAAGAAACAAGATCAGTTTTCTAAATGCAAGCTTATAGTCCAGGCAAGGAGCAAGCGAACAGAATACTGAAGATGTATCTGAAGTACARTCAGTTCAAAATTTATCAGGAGCTATTTATGTTGGTTTTATACTGCTGATACAGGTTCTGTGAGCTACATTTTTTCACACATACTTAACAATAAGTACTTTGACATAACATTAAAGTCATGGCACAATGAAGCAATTTTTTCCTTATTTCAAGGTGAGCAACAATGCAAAACTGACAGAAAGTATATGAATGTACAGTATCAATTAATTGCTAGCCCAGAGGTGCATGTATCTCATTATCATTGATTAATGTTACATTTGTAACTTTTAAAGAATCAGCTTAACCAACCATTTTTGTTGAAACAAAGCAATAGATCTAACAAATAATTTACCTATAATTTTCTATAACATGGATGATTTGCTTGCCTTAGATTGCACAGAGTATACATTAGTCTGCAAGGATCCTAACATATATTAACTGTCTTTTTATTTAGCAAAGCATTTTACCGAAATGTTAAGTGGCACACAAATGTACTGCTTACTCTGTAAACCAAACAGTGAGTAGGGCATGGTAGTGGAATTTTGTTCACACTTTAATTAAAATAGTTATCCAGGCAGCCATCCAGGAGAAACTGGCACTGAAGAGGGTGATCCATCTGAGATACTTGTTTTGGGAAAAACTACCCTGTTGTAGAAAGCTTTTTTATACATGGACTAAAGAAGAAGAACAGAAAAATATTTTAGAGTAGAGACCTGACTTCTAGGTTGCTAAATTAGGCAAGATTAGTCCATTTCTTGCAACTGTAAGAGCAATMAATTAGTATTTGATGTCCTATGGAATTCCACTAAAAGACTTTATTTGCAAAGTGAGCAATGAAAAAGGTGAAATTCATTGTTGGCTCTATTTTCTTTTTAAGAGAAATTACTCAAAAACCTCTCTGAAATAACTCTTGCTTTGGCAAGTTAATGTCACAGCAAGTTTTCATCAAGRGGATCTAGAGGATTCTTTCAATTCTGCAGTAGAATTTATGTTTTAATTGTGTATTGCCATAAGACTGGAGAGGAGGAACCCTCCAGGATTTGAGGCTGCTTGTTGCATTTTAAGTGCTAACATGAATTTAATCAATACTGACCGTCCTCACCATCGTTGTGAAATGGATGAGGATTCTGTCGCTCCCATTTGACTCTGTGCATGTCAGGAAACCACTTTTCCTAYTCTGCATCCTCAGAGCTAAATGCARTGTAAAAGGGAGCTCAGTGACAGTGCCTGTCATCATTGTTGTCTCACAGCAGCTAAAAATGCCACTTTTCAAATGTTTCTGGACCTAGTTTAGACAGTTTCTTCTATTGGATCAAGTGATTTTGGTGGACTTACTATTAAAGATGTTCTTTCTTCATCAACATCATAGAGAAAAAAACAAGTCTATTAAGCTATTAGCTATGATACTGCTTAGCAACCATGAATTTTGAAAACTGTTTTTTCTGAAAAACCAGTCATGCAGACATTTTAATTTGAATGTGCTCCATTATAGTCCCAGTTCAGTATATAAATCYGGAGGCTGTACCCACTTTCTGTCAGGCCCTGATTGATGAATTGCTAGTGTTTCAGGTTCCAAACACATAATGGTGAACAAAGGGACAAAATGTTGGACCAAGTGATCTGGAGGAGGTTTACACGTGCCATCAATGAAAATAAGCTTTTTGCCAAGGTATTTAATTAGCTACATCTGATCAGCTGGCCCATGCAGGGAGCTCAGGACATCAGAACTCAGTTCCTGTCTGTCTTGAGTRGTGTTATTAGATATGTATCTTCTACCTGTTGAGGTGTTTCTGCAATGTAATACAGAGACAACTGAATCACACTTCAAATTAGGTTTGAATCTGTGAAAACACACATTTAATATTGTTTCATTTATCTTTTTTTCTTGGCTGTTGTGTTGTTTCTTCTTCTTGAGCTAATATATTGAGGGCTGATTCAGATCTCTCCAGAATTTAATCACTAATCTACAATAACATTTCAGAAATGCCTGCCCATCTTTTTAAAGGCCTGTAAGAGCTGAAAGCWGTATAGGCATATTTTTTTTTATTGTTAAAATCAATACCAGCTGTGGACATGGTTCTCTTTAAATCCCTTGTATTTCTGAAAGCATAAAGTGTAATATCCTTGCTTATTCTTAGCAGAAAGTTGACTGACATGGTTTAGAAAGGTTTGGCCTTGAGAATTCAAATATTCCAAATGCTGAGATCTTAATTCGTTGTGTAAACTTAATTTTCTTTTTGTGTTAACCATGCTGAATGGCCCCTAGATTTAGCAAGTGTAGSCTTTTTTTGACATTTCAAGGCCTGATGTGTCATCTGGTTGAAATGTTGTGTCATCATCTCACTCTGTTCTCCTCTAGAAAAGGAGTCAGCCGTGATGAATTTCAGGTCAGCTGTTCCCTAAGAAGCTGCTGTATGGTAACTGAATGCAGGGCTATGAATGGAGATGTGGAACAGCTGTGCCCAAAACACAASTAACTGTACTGAATGCCTTCTTCAGATGTGAACCAGCAAATGCTGCTCTCATCAGCTTGTTCTGACAAGCCAGCTTCTCACTTCGCATCCAATTAAACCAAAGTGTTAGCTTGTCTGAATGGAAGATTTGCTCYAAAGCCAGATGCACTGATGTGAATGGTTCAGAGTAATTGTTTCCATGTAAAGTCATACAAATAAACGTCCAGCTTTGAGTTTATTGTGAATTAATGCTTCCATGTGATGGAATACCTCYATACTGCATGCTCTGCAACAGAAGTTTATCCTTTGTGCTGTTTATGCAAGCCCCACGCATCAAAGGATTACACCTGGTTGGAATAGCAGCTGGTACCTAAAAATTTCATGTCTTGTGTTCAGGGTGGGGAGGGTTAAAGAGTAGGTGTCAAACTACCGAAATCTAATGGATTCTCTTTTCCAATTTCATTATATGTCTCTTTTGAAATGACACTTCCAAATCAYCAAAGACAAAGTTGGCCAAGCCAGCCCTTTACATTGTGCTGTTTTTACCTGAATGTTCTGTAGATGCCTTGAAGATACTGCAGTAGGACAGCTGCACTTACACAGGTGTATAAGTGTAAAATTTAATCAGCAGAAAGTAGAAACCAGGGAGAAACACAAGGCAGGGACAGTTTCAGGAGAATGTTTGGGTAGTGCCAGTCTGTGCAGAACAGTTTCTGGGACTGGAGAAGCAGCATAGGCTGACAGCAGAGGATTGTGCCATGCTCCTGGGGCTGCCAGCATGGAGTGGCTGTGAAGGATGAAGATGACAGAGATGTCTTCACCCACTGCATGCACAGAACTCAAAGCAACTCCGTCCTTCCAGAAGAGTCTGTCTGCCCTCACTGTAAAGTTTACAACTCCCCTATTCTGCCAGTCAGCTGCTGACTGATTCAGCACATAYGCATCAGCTAATGAAGCTATTGTAAGGGAAAAACATAGCCATTTTTGAGAAGACATGATGGTTGTGGGCCTGTGATGCTTTGGAAAGGCTTTCACAGCAGTGGCATCAGCATTCCCTTTCATCCTGAGTCAGTGTTGGCCATATGAATCACAGAAATTAACTGGTCTTTTTCTGCTGCCTCAAGAGCTCCAGGATGACAGAGAAGGWGTTATTTAAAATACTGAAATGTAGCATTGTCAATAAAGTGGCTTATAGTTGCCATGAATGATACCAAAATGTTGTATTTTGACAGAAAGATAGCAAAGCTGATGTCAAGAACTGAGAAGCAAACATGATATTTTAATGGTTTTGTAAATTGACCCTTGGACATCTCTGTCAGCTACAGGTGCCTTGTATGAAGGAACAGCAGAAAGATTAAAACTGCTTCTTTATAAGGAATGCTGTTTTGAAGGTGGCAGTTTTACATGTGCCAGTGTTCGTGGGAGGTAAAAGGTAATTTAAACTGTTCAGAGAGAAGGGTGAAAGGACTGTGACCAATTTGCAATGTCTTGCATATTTCCATTAACTTGAAATACTTTTAGTCTTTCATTGTTAGGTTTTTTCCCCTGCCAAGGTGGAAGCAGCACTCCCTGGGGTGGGAAGGAGATAAGGAGAGTGACTGTGAAATGAGTAAAATCCTACTCRGAGCAAAATGTCATGGAGAGGTCTTGTTACTTCATGGTCCATTGCTATAATAGGGTAATTTTAATGAATTGTGTAATGGGAAGCTGACTCAGGAGTCCCTGAAGATGACATGATCTCTCTCTAGCTCTGTGGCATGCTGATACCGTTCTTSGCTTCCTGATTATTAGAGCTAATGTTTAGTTTCACAATTTTATTTACTTCCCAGATGACACTTAGTCTATAAAGTAAAATAAAATGAAGAATGGTGCCTCCTAAAGCTGTGTGCACCCATTAGGTAGCTGTCCCTAAGAATTAGGGTCCACTTTCAATGGCTACCCCTACACTTGGATTTCATATTCCTGCTCTGATGGYAATGTTGCCTTTCAGTGTTCCAAAGACATGCTAGGGGATGTCAGTGCTTGCAACCTGTAGCCTGTGGTTTTCTTAGGAGTTGGAAAATCACAACTAGTAGAAATAAGAAAGTACCTAACTGAATACTTAATATTAAAACTAAATTGGAAAGAGCAATGGGACAAAAACAGCCTTGCCAGTGGTGAGCAGTGGGACAGCATTCCAGAACTTGGGCACTTGGTCTGTTCAGCCTGGACTGAAGAGAGACCTCAGTGCAGTCACAGCTTCATCGTGCGGGGAAAGGAGGGGCAGACACTGATCTCTGCTCTCTGGTGATCAGTGACAGGACCCGAGGGAATGGACTGAAGCTGTGTCAGGGGAAGTTGAGGTTCATATTAGAATAAAGTTCTTCACCTAAAGGGTGGTTTGGGCACTGAACAGGCTCCCCAGGGAAGTGGTCACAGCACTGACCATGACAAAGTTCAGGAAGTGTTTGGACATGACTTTCAGGCACATCGTGTGACTCTTGGGGTGGTCCTGTGAGGGGCMGGAGTTTGACTTCAGTGGTTCTTATGGATCACTCCCAACTCGGAAAATTGTTTTAGTGATTCTCTGAATACTAGTCTGATAAAACTCTCTTCAACCAAACTTCTTTTTGACTGAGAGAGGTCTAGATTTAATTGTTTTGTAAAATAATGGGATCTGGCTGTCAGTGCAATTGACTTAGAATTTTTATGATTATTTTTGTGTTTGCAAGGCCTATATTTTGGGTTTTTTTAAGCTTTTTTAAAAACCTGATCAAAAGGCTTAAGACTGTCACTAACAAGTCCTTTCTCTTTCCTGCTTCCCTCCAATGGGAATAATTCTGTGATTCACAGTCTCTCTTAGCAGTTGATAGATTAATGTAGTTTGAATAAAAATGTTGTGGGGACTTCTGTGTTGGTTGATGGACTAGAAAAGTTAGAATGCAGAATTAGATCATGTTTTTAATTCAGCAGTAGTGCAGCTAACAAGGACTCCCAAAACTGTCAAGAGATGGATCATCTACTTCTAACTTTACCTGAAGTGCCCAATCAGAAGGTTAGTTAAAAGGGAAAGAGAACAGTTTTACATATTCTGACTCATTAGTCCCCACAGTGAGATTCTTCAGTTAAATATTACCATTGATTGGGATGACTCGGGTCACAGTGGAATGTCGAAGGAGAAAAACAGTTTCTCATTAATCTGAGACAAAAACTAGTAAACCTAGTGGAAAATAAAAATAGCTAAAAATAAATTCACTTTTAAAAACACTGAGTGCTTCAAAAGGCAGCTTRATGTGATAGATTTCTCTGGAATTTATTAGTCAGCTTTTCCTTGATTTCTGATGTGACAGTTGATCATCTGTTATTTATTACAGGCAACACATGCAAAGTAGGTAAGATAAGCATTTTAGCTTCTGCTTTAGCTTTTTTTGGCTTTTTCCTACAGAGATAATTTTCTGTTTGACTTTTTGCTTGACTTTTAACAATCAAGCCTTCACAGACCTTCTGAAAACAGCAACAGGAAGAGGGGATATACAAATCGTGTTTTTTAAAGCAGGTGACTTCCAAATGATGTTGGTCTTAGTCTTGCTTTTGACTTTGTTTGAGAAATAAAGAAGCTGGTTCTGAGAAACCAGAAAGTTAAAATATCATACTAGAGCCTTCAAATACCAAAGGAGAGACTGCAAAGATAAAACCAGATTGCCATCAGCCTACATTTCCCCAAAGGCATATTTCTTACATATTATGTGCTGAAATGTTTATTGTTCTTTTAGCTCTTATTTGTCCTCCTGCAGACTAAAGCTTCATATGTTTTACTTACTGCATAAGGGAAAATCCCTGCAGTCCACTGTCTATATTGTTAAATAAAGTAATTCAGTTTGATTGGAGGTTTAGTTAAAACCACATTTGTTCAGCTTATGAATCAAACAAGACTCAGGAGAGGCAAAGGTCTTGTCATCTTGTATCACGGCACTTACCCATTTTATGATGATCACTTCAGCTTTTCAGCAGGTTTCTTACTCAGAAAGCACTATGTGAAAAAGGCAGTTCTTTTGTAGAAGAAAATTGGTTGCTACAGCAGTTTAAAATCCTTTAGGTCATCTGTTTTTCATAAAAAACATAGGAGTCATGAGGTTTAGTCATTACACTGAAATCTTCATTCCATACATAATCTTTTCTGTTCAATATTATTTTCTATGTGTCATTACAGCATGCCAGAGACTTAAAAGGAAAATATCATCTGCCTGAATTTATCAAGAGTAATAGCAAAAACTCTCCATATTGGAAGACAGCAAAAAATTAAAACAATTCATTAATTGAGTTTGCAGTCCAGATTCTTTTTAATTCTTTATCTTATGTCATTCTCCTTACTGCTCAAATTTACATGGAAATTATACTTTTGTGACCAGAAATACCCTTTTGTTCYGCTATTTGTGTTTAAAGTCTTTAATTAAATATTGAGACAACTGCATTTGTAAAGATACTGCTTCCTTTTCCCCTTAAAAAGTATTGAAACAGTTTCTCGGTGTTCTACACCAATTACAGTCATGTTGCAGTGTCCAGCAGATGTCTTGAGTTCATTAATAATTCATACAAACCACCATGGGTTTAAGGAAGGAACTGTAACACATACTGACATATGAGAGAGAAAGATAATTCAGCACACACTTTTGTAAGCGTGTTTTTTTGGAGAAAAAGGAGTTTGCATTTATGCTCCCAGGTATATAGACTGAGGATGCAGTTTGCTAATACAAGTCTTTAGGGCTATTTATTGGATGAATAACATGCCGTAAGCATGCAGTATGTATTCTACATTTGTGTGTAGGCATTTGCACATATTTATATGGATCTGCAGAAGAGAGACAGGAATATGATTCGTAAAGCTCTATTATTTGGGATGTGTGTGTTACTTAGAAACAAGATCCTGAGGCTCTGCGGCTCATTTAACCCAAAATCTTGTCATGACCATTTTGGCTTGTACAGCCAACCTGTTACAAGGAGAGTTGCTAGACAGTTTTAAAATATTTCTTTGAAATATTTCCTTTTTCTCTACCTAAAAGTGATAAATAAAAGTTGCGGATTTTGTCCTGTCATTGTGATTCTCTCCAGTAGGAAAAAAAAAATTAATTTCTGTTTTACAAGGAAAATACATGTTACAATTGAGAAAGAGGCGGACATAGGGGATTTTCATTTGTGTGCATTACTGGTTTTATGGGGTTCATAGCAAATACAGGTTACTTATGGAGATAGATAGATAGATAGATAGATAGATAGATAGATAGATAGATAGATAGATAGATAGATAGATAGATAGATAGATAGATATGCTGCATGCATTTTGACAAAGATACATAATTTATTAAGTTCAATCCCTTTGCAGATTGCCTCACCCACAGAAGAGCCTGTTGGTGTAATGAGGCTTGGGGAAGTAAGGCAGTGACAGCTGGAACTCCTTTTCCTGTGAGATGCTGAGTAGCTCAGGAGGACAGAGCTGGAAGTTGTGGCAGAGCTGGTACTTCAGGATGACAAAATAAGCATGTCATAAAAGAGTTGGTGTTCTGTGGAAGGGAAGGGACTTTAAAGATCATCTAGTTCCAGCCTCCCTGCAATGGGCAGGGACATTTTCGACTAGATCAGGCTGCTTAAAGCCCCTTCCAATCTGAACTTGAACTCTGYCATGATTGGGCATGCTGTGCATACTTCTCTGGGCAACAGRTTTCAGTGCCTCMCCACCCTGACAGTAAAGAATTTCTTCCATGTATTCTAAACAGATCTCATCTTCGTTTAGAAACTCCTGTCCTGTTGCAGCAGGCCCAACTAAAATGTTGGTCCCCATCTTTCTTAGAGACTTCCTTTAATTTACTGGAAGGTCCTGTCGGGTCTCCCTAGAGCCTTCTCCTCTCCAGGCTGAACAATTCCAATTCTCTCATTCTRTCTTCATAGCAGAGGTTCTCCAGTCCTCTGGTCATTTTTGTGACTCCCTCTGRACCTGCTCCAACAAGTTCATGTCTTTCCTGTGCTGGGGACCCCAGAGCTGGATGCAAAGCTCCAGGCTGGGTCTCACAAGAATGAAGTAGAGAGGCAGAACCACCTCCCTCGACCTGGTGGTGATGCACAGCATTTGGTAGAGCAAGCTCAAAGCAGTCCTGTCACACCAACAACTTGTAGTTAGCTGTGTTTGCATTGCAGTAAACTCACACTGGGTCTTCCCACCTCTAGCTGAGGGAACCACAGTCATGTGGCAATAGCTGGTAAAATTCCAGAAGTTCAGAAATTTATGGAAAGGAGTTTGGAAAGTCATRTGCTGGCATTACAAGGGAAGTGCTATTTGCCAGTGTAGGGTGTTGAATATGGCCTCCAGTGGTAAAAACTTTGCTCCAGAAGAAGCCTGGCCAAGGTGAAGTGCAGGGTGACTGTGCCTGTTGCTCAGAGCAAGTGGAATAAAGCTGTATTGGGACCATTCCTCTCTAGATCCCCTTGGCTCACATAACGAAGCTCAGCCTAGGGTGAAACTACCAGAGGCTGCAGCATTTTGTGCCTCAGCTTGCCATTGTATTAAATAATTCATTGAATCTGACCTTTCAGAGCAGTACATTGTCGCTAATAGAATGAATATAAAACAGATATTAAAAGGATAAGAATATCAAGTGGGAGTAGGGAGGCAATATAAATTTTATATATAACCATGGAAGGTCTGCAGTGCTGTCCATTCCTGAATGTGTGCTGGTAATTGGATGTAGTTTGGGAAGAGCAGCAGAAATTAGCCACAAGTTTCCCCTTTTATGAGAGTCATAAGAAACTCAACCTAGTTGGGTTACTGCAGGACAGATCAAGATAGAGCAAGGACATATTGGGATAGCAGGGACCTTTTCAGCTTGGTTAAAAGGTCCAGTCTAGTCCTAAGAAATTGCTGCTAATAATCCTGCAAGAGATGAGATACAGAGCAGTGGTGATTCCTCATCATTTCAAGTCTTTCAATTATAATCTTGTATCTGATTGGAAAGATGTGCTCAAGCATAACATAAGGCCTTCACAAAACCTCAACCAACAATGCTTAGCCAGGAAGTTTGTGTTTGGACAAAGTAGATATAAGTTGTGTGTTGGTCTTGGATCTGTGAGTGCATCAGAATAGTAAGACAGCTCTATCTCAGTCTCTATCTCATACTTGAATCTGGACTTTAAGGAGTTGAAGAAGCTGTGCTTATTCCCTTGGGACCATCAGCCCTTTCTGGGAAGCTGTAACTTTTCCAGCAGGGTGGAAAAGTGAGTARCCCTCTCTTCCAGCAGTAAATTTCTGTCTTGGGCTGTTGTTCACTGTCACCCATGCCTGTGTTCTGTCTGCCTGCACTTACTGTTGCACAGAGCTTTTCAAAGGCTTCCCCACAGCTGGATGTCTTCTGACTCACAGCCTCACCAGATTTTCATGTGATGGAGGACATTACTTTTTTTTTCTTTTTTTCTTTTCTTTCTTTTATTGGATTGGTGTTTTGCTTGGTTTTTGGTTTTTTGAGATGTGTGTTAATTTCATTGGACTTCATGACCTGTTTTTTGAGTGGAAGTCAAATCCAGTATGACACAGAGCTGTTCTTCTGGTACACAATGCTGAACATACACAATGTATTTCAGTTCTAATTTTTTTTCTGCACTGAAATCCTGTTTGGCAATTACAGCTCTGAATGTGAGAAACAGTAGGAAGAAGTAATACTTTTGTTTGGTTGTACTGTGGTGAAGATTGTGACACGACTGCCTTAATCTGGTAAGATTTACTGATCTAAAACTTAGTTGTTAYTTAAGCAATGAAATAAATTGCCATTATTTACAGTATGGATTTATTAATCCCTTGATTAGAAAGATGATGTTTTACCAAAGGGCAATGTGCAGTAGCATCTTTGAGTAAGTACTGTACTGCACATTTTTAAAATATATTAATCTTACAGTTCATATATTCCACAGAAATCATAGTCTATTGACTAAATAGTAAAGTGYAGGGAACTATTCTAATATGTGCTTSTATAAGTATTTGATAGATGCTTTTGAATAGTTAAATTGTCTCAAGCAAAGAGATTTTGAATTGTTTACTGTCTTCACAGTACTCTCCTCATGACAGAKTACCAGTATCTCCATGAGTTTTTCTTTCAGCTGCTGCTTCAGAATAATTATAGTACTTTTGCATGTATGTCATTAAATTGAGGAGAAAAAAATGCTCTTGTCAAGGCTGTTCACTTAGATACCTGATGCATGAGGCAGGATGCCATGAATTTCCCAGTAGGTGCTCATAGTGCACCACCAATGGACTGTTTTGTTATTTCAAAGAAGGTAATACCATTATAGAAATGGACTTCTATGACTAGCCTAATTTATAAAGACATTTGTTATGACAGTTGTTTAGCAATACTCTTATTATTGTGAATGGAGCAATAAACCAGAGCATTTTACAATTACTAAGCATGATATAGTGATAGTGTTGTTTTACCCTATCCTGCCAGTGCCAGATATGTTAAAACTCCCGTGTCTTAAACAGTCAAGTGCAAATAATACAATTCTACAGCTTTGTAAATTAACTAYTTTTTGTTTACCAAAGATAGAGGTGGATTGTTTTTTCAGGCACAAAAAATAMAGMCTGTTTTTTTTTTCTTTAGGGACAGCTYTGAACCTGATTAATATTTTGTATGTTGAACCTATAAAGGATGTGTCCATAACTATACACTCTAAAATACATACTGCCTACTTCTAGAAATACCTATGTTTTGCCTTCTGGTAAGAAATCTCTACTTGCTTAAGGCTTTGTTGAGGGAAAATTTGACAAAGATATTTCAAAAGAGACAGGAAAGGTATTGTTTTGCTGCCTGTGTGTCATTTTCTTGGGAACTATGGAGCAATTTTCATGCTCCAGCAAAATTAGTCTGATCCAAAGCCTGCTGAAGATGATGGTAGTCTTTTGCTGGATTTCAGTGGGGTTTGRATCAGACTGTTTATTGATTATCCCATGGATTGCTTGTAGTGGTTCTACTTGTAGCCTGCTAATTTTAAGACATAACTGACAAATGGCAGAATTACAGAATTTAATAAAATATTTCCCTRTTTGATCTAGTGTAATTCGAGGCGTGACTTCAGGACATGCCATTCCCAGTGATAACCCATGYCAGCCTCTGCAGGTCCCTTTCCCATCACTCCCTCTAATTCTCTCCATACACTTTCCCATCATTCTCCCTTCTCTGAATGACAGTTGTAAATAAATCAYAGAATCGTAGAATGGTCTAAGTTGGAAGGGACCTCAAAGATCATCCAGTTCCAACCCTTCTGCCATGGACAGGGACATCTTACCAATAGACCAGGTTACTCAGAGCTCCATCCAACCTGGCCTTGAACACTTCGAGGGATGGAACATCTGCAACTTCTCTGCTCAACCTGTTCCAGTGTTCCATATATCTAGTCTGAACCTACTCTCTTTCAGTTTGAAGCCACTGTCCCTTGCCCTTGTTTGTACCCTTGCAAGAAAGCCTCTCTCCATCTTTCCTGTATTCTCCCTTCATTTCCTGGAAGGCTGCAATTAGGTCACCCCGAAGCCTTCTTTTCTCCAGGCTGAGCAATACCAATTCTCTCAACCTTACCCATATCAGAGGTGCTCCATTCCTCTGATCATCTTGGTGGCCTCCTCTGGATTTGCTCTGACAGGTCCATGTCCTTCCTGTGCTGGGGATCCCAGAGCTCTCCATGAGAGCAGAGGGGCAGAAKCCCCTCCCTTACCCTGCTGTCCATGCTGCTTTTGATGCAGCCCAGAATACATTTGGCTTTCTGGGCTACAAGTCCACATTGCAAGGTCATGTCCAGCCTCTCACCCCCAGCCTCCCAAGTCCTTCTCAGCAGGACTACTCTTGATCTCTTCATTCATTCCCCAGCCTGTAAAAGAAAACATATAGAGGTTTAAAATGTTTGTGATTGTTCTGTATCTCATCACAATGGTCTTGTACTGACTTTCCTACCATTTTGTCACTTATGTTTGAAGCGATTTCACATCAGCATCTCTGAGGCAGGATGTAGAGGTTCATGGGCTGCAGCAGAGAGCTATCATAGCTTGCARTAACACCTTTCAACATTGCTTGCTAGCTACAACAGAAAGAGTAGATTTTTTAATGTAGGAGCTGAAAAAAAAATCAGGCAGTTTGAAGTCCTTTCTTTATGTTTYTTTCATGAGTCCAAATTAAACTGTTACGTACTTTGTTATGAGTTACGGTATTGAGGTGAATGGACAAAAGTCCCAGTGTTGTTTAAGTGGAAGAGAATAGGTGCTGCTGACCTCAGAAAGCCTMAAATCATGAGCTCAGAAAGACCAAAAATGCAAGAACAGAAAGAAGATAGAAKTTTATCATAGCTGGCGTCATGGCTTTGAAGTCACGGTAGGCTTTGATACACCATTATTTAATGCATGAGTTTGACAGCACTGAGATAAAGTTTCTGATAKAAATCAGTGCATCTTCTTTTCCCTGAGGCTGTTTTATTATGAAAAGAGGTTAGAGGGGGAGGAAAGGGTGATCGTGCCTTTGCCACATCTCTGCTGCTTTTGTCTTCATCCTCTTCCTCACAAGTGTTATATGCAGTTTAACCGTTTATCTCATGGACTGTAATAAGTGCTTTCATCTGCATCATCACTACCATCTTCTCTGTAATAATGGGAAAGTTTTCAAAATCAAATTTCATTKCTTTTCATGTTTCTCTTTTTACTTTCTTTTAGTTTGTTGGTTTAATTTTTCAGATGTCAGTACGGTGTTAAGAAATGAAAACACAAAGCAGGCTGAATCAGAAATGTCTCCCTGTTTCAAATTCTGACCTATTAAAACTTCAATGAGAAAAACAAAATATGTGGTTAATTGCTAGCTCCCTTCTTTATATCATATATTGTAATGTGGTTTGCAACAAACTCATTTTCTTTCCTGAACTGAGCATTTTGTACAGAGAAAGTTCATTATATTCAGAACTTACAGTTACATTCCACATAACAGATACYTCAGTGCTGAAGTTCAGGAGAATTTTGATGAGTAGCAAATGTCAACAAAAAATGTCAGTACTGTCTGTACTGGGTAACCTCTGAATGTGAGCATTATCACAATATTTTATGAAAAAAAAATTAATCACTTGGAAGGGGAAGACAACCATTTAGGAACCACCATGCCAAAACAGATCCAAAATCCTTTATGTTTACATGTTGTATTTGATAGACCCATCTCCAGTTRTTTCAGAGAAAGGTCAGAGAGACCACACAATGACTTCTGTACAGAATATTCTTCCTTGGGGAAGATTTGTTTCTACAGCCCCTTTAATTGGAAAAAGCATGAGCACTTTTTTTTTCCTCCTTTCATGTTTACTGCACTTTCCATAACAGTCCTGAATTTCCTTAAAAGGCAGCACAGTAAGAACCTAGTGGTTCTGTAAGTTTTCCCTTCAATTTCCCCATTTAAAATTTTTTCATTTAAAAAGAAGAATAGGGTGTTGTTCAAATGGTGAACTTAGAGATTTTGAGGGGAAAAGATCCCCTCCACAGGCGACCTTCCTGAAACTTTCCTTTTTGAGCTCAGATCTTTGGCAGAGCCMCAGGGAAGGTACAAACTTTGAACAATTCTTGGGAAGCTGCAGCTGGAGGGAGGGTGGAGGGAGGAAAATAAATAAAATAAATCCTCTCAAACCTTTCTGATCTCCCTCCTCCACTTTTTGTTTCAATGATTAGCTTTGAGAGTCTGATTSTAAAAGCATGCTTCTCTTCCCTGCCTCTTTTCTTTATATGCTTTTGTGGCTGTTGATCCTTTGTAGATGAGGAGCTTTTGCCCTGAGGTTATCTTTTAGTTAGGATAAGACAGAATTAGTAAATGAAAATTATACTGAAAATTTAAAAAAAAAATTAAAAACTGATTTGCAAGGTTTAAAAGATTTTCAGTAGTTYGATTTTTTTTTCTGTAGAATCACAGATTAATAAATTTTAACTATTTTTTCATTATTTTTATTCTTGTCTTACCATGTGTGACATAAGGAAATAGTGAAATGCACATGGGCAGTTTGGTGTCTAATTAGGGCTGCAGGTGATAAAAATGCATCATCAGTGTTCTGTGACCTCTCTGTTTAGATCTTGCTCTTGTCCTCATCCTCTTATTGCCGACCTAAAGACCAAATTATACCTGAGGGTGGACTCATAACTRTTCTACTCACTTACATGCATGCAAAAAACTACTGACTTGCAGTCAGCCAGCCAATACTCATAATCTGGCACTTTGTATTAGCAGTAAATGTAATTTTAAAATAATGATTTAATTTGCTTTTATAAAATACCATGTGCAGTCTAATTAGACTCAAAAAAATTACTATGTGAAGACATAAAGAAGAATATTACGTCCATTGGAACACAGAGTTACCGTGATTTCCATCAGACTCAGTTTTGACAAGCCTATTTTTAATCTTGAGGTTTGACATATAGCCTTTAAAGAACATATATTCTTGCATGCTAAATCCGCTGCCATGTCCCTTTGAGAACTGAATTTTAATGCATGTCCTTGGAACAAGAAATTTATTCTTACACAGATAGATTGTTGTCAGTGTGTGCAAGCAAAGTGGGTTTTTGAAGCACTTTTTCTGTGCTTATCTCATGATTGCAGCTGAAGTGAGGGATATTTGTGATGMCTAAAGTTCATGAACTAGCTTTAAATGAAAGTCCTCAACATACTATGGAAGAAACAGAAGTACAAGCTATTCAAGAGGAGAATGTGATGTTTATCCAGGAGAAGAAAAATGCAGATCCCAAAGGTGTTCCTTATAGGAGGTACTTTTTAGGAAGGACACCTTCATATTGCATACTTTTCAAACTTGAAGTTGTTTACTTGGCTAATATAGGATACATTTTTATGCAGCATACTGTGAGTTGGCTCGGACTACAAGAGCAAGTCCTGTAGCATCTGAAACCCAAGCAGTGGAGTCAAGATGCTTAAAACTCTGAGTGCACCCCACAGAGCCTGTTGTTCTGTGTGTGTATGACAGGCAAGGGTGATTTCTGAACAATAMAACTTCTCTCATACCTGATTGAAAACTCACCTCTGTGAGCTCCAGCTGTTTAAAATTGGGCCTTTATCCCTAACTAGCTGCCTATAGACATGCTGAGGATGGGAGAAGCTATTTGCAGCTCTCCCTGATTTCAGGCAGCATCTAGAGAAGTGCTTYGAGCTGTGGTACCTCATGCCCTGAGACAGCTGGAGGTGAATCTCGTGTTTGGGTGGCTGCAAGGGGTGGCTGGACCGACAGAGMCCCTCGTAGCAATCTCTCACCTTGGCTCATTTGCAGCACAGGGATGAGTGTGTGCCCCATCCAGAGAGCTGCTGCTGCCTGGAGCAGAGGCTGCGGCGCTGCCGGGCCATGGTGGCTGTGCCGGGCCTGGGCAGGGCCAGGGGCAGGGTCAGGGGGGCTGTGCCGGGCCGGGGGCTCTGTGTCCGGGCTAGGGGCTCTCTCTCCGGGCTACAGGCTCTCTGTCCAGCCCAGAGGCTCTCTCTCCGGGCCGGGGGCTCTCTGTCCGGCCCGGGGGCTCTCTGTCCAGGCCGGGGGCTCTCTGTCCAGCCCGGGGGCTCTCTGTCCGGGCCGGGGGCTCTCTGTCCGGCCCGGGGGCTCTCTGTCCCCAGCCCCGCCGGTCGCAGTTCCCGGTGCAGGGCGGCGCTCGGGCGGGTCCTGCCGGCTGCAGCTCCGGGCCGGGGGAACCGGGTGTCCTGGAAAGCCACAGGGACGGAAGGCTCGCTGAATAAATACAAGCATATCAAATAAATTATTTACCAAATACCTGCAAAAATAATTTAGCAAGTCACATCTAGTCAGTCCGTTCCTTTTCCCGTATGTCCCTCCTACCACCTTCTGGCTGCAGCTATGTGGTGAGTTATATATTCGCCTCCCCCATGAACAGCTTCCCTCCTCCCCATCACTATTTTCCTGAAGAGCAGACAAATGTTTTACTGTCCTTCCCTTCAGTCCTAATACCCGGAGCTCCTAAGGAGCAGGAGAGGACAGGAATAAACTGGTTAATTTTCACCTTTTTTTTTTTTTTTTTTTTTTTTTTTTTTTTTTTTTTTTTAAATCTGCTGCGGCGCTGCAAAGGCGGTGGGCTGGGGCCGGCCGGGACACCGCACGTGTGTGAATTGTGTCCCCAGGCGAACTTTTATCTGCCTGCTGCGGATACCGAAACATCGCCTTGGCTCGGCAAGCGTGGCCGTTTATATAAGTGATACTGGAGAGACTGGCATGGTATTTTTACTGCTGGTGTTACCCATACAGACTTGAGCTACATCGCTGTGTCTGACTGCACTGCAATTATGTCTTCATTTTCCGTGTGGATAGAAGAAAGCAAGCATTCGGCATTTTAGGCTTGGTTTGTGTCTGCAGGGTAATTTTCTTCTCCCCTTTTCAAACATTCCTTCCCCCCCTTGTAATTTACAMTATATTTGCATTTATCAAGGAAGAATTTCTGCTTAAGTTTAATTTAAGTTTTATCTTAAGGACCACGTTGATGAGCAGCATACATTTGCTTTGTAACTTTTCAGTGAGACTCATACTCGTGATTCTTTGTCCCAAGGAAAATGAGAAAAAAAATGATGTAGTTCTAGTGATACAAAAAAAAAGGAAAAAACTAAAAGGTATAACAGTGTAAATGCAATTTTTAGTTAACCAGCTTAAATATTTGAATGTATTAAATGACAATTAATAAGATTTTGAAAGGTTGGACAGACCTGAAGAAAATAGATTTTTTAAGTCCCATCCTATTGATTTTAGCACAATAAATAAATTTTTCCTTTAAATAAATTAAAAAACAGGGATRAACTTTTGAATTTGTAACATTCTGAACATATGGTGTATATTCRTGGCAGGACTTTTTAATAAGTAATGCAATTTAATAAGAGCAAGTGGTTAATTGTCTGGCAGAAGTTCTGTCTCAATTTCTTCTCCTGTCAGTCCACTTCTTAAATAAATCAATTAATGTGTGAGGATACAAATATAGCCAAAGAATTTGCACTTTGGGACTCCGATCTGAATTACTGTGCTTTCTGCAGGAGAGCTTGGGAAGAGCAGCCTCTTTGGCTGTTCATCCAAATCATTATAAAGTCACGTTTGCCATCACTCACACTGTTCCAGTRGCACATGGATGTGTCTCTGGCATCTGACCAATCAATTTTCTATTCCAGATGCAGTAAGCAAAAATCATTCTTCATTAGTCTCTGCAGCTCAGCATCCATCAGTTGTCTAACCTTGCAGATAAAATGATAATTACAATAATACTAATGATAAAATCCTCAAAGCTCAAGACACTGTCCGCTGAAACTTTTCTTAATGAGGAATGAATCTTGTTTTGTTCAAACATTTATTTCTTAAAACCATTTCCAGCAATCTGCAATTACTTAAAACATGATACTAACATTGTGCTCCATAACAAAGGATAGAGATGCTCTTAGATTGGATCAGATAGTTTGGTTCCACAAAAGTAATAGTGTTCTACTGTCTGAAGGAAAAATGCCATCACTCTTTGAATGAATGTGTTTTTTTTAAAGAAACAATGATAAAGCCAATAATATTGAACTGAGAACAGTATATAATATAGTGCTTGAAAATAAAATATTCTTCTGAATTTAAGAGCTTTATCGCATTTCCAAATGCATCTTCTTCTTCTTCTTCATTTCTTTTTCTTTATTGGCTGAATTACTTAGAGCTAAGATAATGCTGTAAAGGACTTCCGACACAAAACAGCCCTAAATGAATGTTATGCATTATTAATAAAAACTCAGATAACTCTCTAAAACAAGATAATCCTAAAGCATTTAAGATTTTATCAACAAAATTTATCTCATGTTCTGCTTTTTGAAAAGCATTGAGGAAAAGAAAAAAATTTAATAGCTGCAAGAATGATGTGTGTGAATGCCTGACCTTTCATTACTACATACACAATGCCCAAATGTGAAAATGAAAATGCCAGTGCCGTACRGATTATGAATAGCAGCTGTAATGGTTTCTAATGCTTCAGTACAAAGAAAAATGAAGCTCTGATCGTGAAAGATTATGGTTAATTTGTCACATAGTAAAAATATCGGTAAGATTTTCACATCTTTAGTGATCTTTCGTCCTCTTTAACATGTAACTCCCATAAATTTCTTTTCCAATTGTAYAGATACTGGCATTACTCCTCTAGAGTTTCCAGCATCTTCAACTACCTTTTCTCTTAGTTTYTTATTTACAGTTTGAAGTATAATTTTAGAGTACGTGTTTTCTTTGTTTCTCAGCAAGGAACAACAAGTTATACTAGTGGTTATTTTAATTCATTGCTGTAATTATTTATGTAAGGTATTTGGCATTAGATAATGCATTTTATTGAATAATTGTTTTTATTGACYTCTTAATTGCCACAGTGTCTAGAATATACTATACAAAACTATAAAAAAATTCTGTGTCAGCATGTATGGTAGATCTCTCTCCAAAATATGTCTACCTATGACAAAAATCAGAGTAGGGGAGAAACAGTTGGGGGAGTGGAAATGCTAATGAAGCAGTATTTGCATTGCATTAATTTCAGTATATCAATTGCCTAAGTTTTGTCAAGACTAAGCAGTCAAACAAGATCTCTGCTAGAGGCAGGGTTTYATTGTGGAAGACAGCAGAATTGTTTTTCCTGCTGCCAGAAAATGCTGTGACCACCCCAGCAAGCAGACTTTCCTTCAGATCTGTAAGCAGTCACGCTCCAGTCCAGCTTTGGATTGATGGTTTGTGACAGCAGAGCTGCACGTTGCTTGTTCAATCATCAGTGCAGTTTTAACCTGGGCACAGAGTTACATTTCTGCAAACATAGCCATTAGATGTGCCATGAAGTTTTTGTTGACTTCTGGGCTAAGTTTATGCTGCTTTGCCACTTAAAATGAATAGAAGTAAACGAGCAGAAATAAACTCAAAACTTTCCCTTCACCTGCTGCATCCAGACTAGAGAAAAAATTATTAAGTAAAGTGATGATTGTTGCTTTCTAACATAGTGTCAGCAAAAACAGACATTAAAAATATGCCATTAGAAGACAGAATTTATTTTCTAAATTAAAATTTACATAGCATCTCTTTGAAAGAAAGAAGAAACCAACAAGACTTCAGTATGTGAATATTAGAATTACATTACTCCCTGAAACATCCTTTTTCAGTTGTTAGATGATATTGTTAATCTCTGTATTACAGTGAGGTAAGCAAATGGAATGACACCAATTTCCAGGGTTTGAAAAGTTGCCTCATAATATCCTTCAATCTTTAACCTTCATTGTTTTGTCTGTTTCTGCTATTGAAATAAAAATTCAAGAGCTGTGTCAAGGTGTCTAAACAAGTGCTGGAAATTCAATAGAGCATAAGAAAGCTTCTTTTATTGTAATTCAGATAATGTAGAGGAACATAAGAGGGAAGTACTCAAGATGTTGTATTTCTTTTCTTTCTCTCTCCCAAATAAGTGAACTCTGAATTCAGTTTGACCGTGYATATGTATTTACAAAAATTTTGAAGTTATTTTAGAAAATAGAAGGATGTTGTAATCACATTTAGTATTTTTAAAATTAAACTTTGTGCACAGTTACTGCAGCATGTAGTGATGCCACCATTTTTGAAGGTTGAACATAAGAAAATTACTAAGTAATTGGAATGAATTTCATAACTATTGCAAGGTCTCTGGTGGCTGCCTCAGAGAATTGGTTCATGCCACTGTTTCAAAGCATGATCTGTCMTGTCAGCATTGGGTTGGATTTTGTGGAATTTTTAGAATTTACCACGTTGTGCATTTTGGTCTACAACTTGGTGTTTTGTCACAGTCCAAGTTCCTGGACATCCTCAGCAASAATGTCAGTGCAAAGGATGAGTGAACCCAAACTGGCTGCATGTGTTTAACAGAGCTGAGYGTTATGGGCAGTGGGCAGCTGCTGTGTGTCTGCTGGATCCGTGCGTGGATGGTGCAGAATGGGAGAACAGAACTGCACTTAGYTCACTTAGAAACTGTCTGAAAGGGCTTGCACAAAACGCCCACAGAAATGCCATTTAAAAGTCATTGCAGTCTGACAGAAACAGCAGAGTCTGACAAATAAAGACGAAAAATTTTCAGGAGAATGCAACTGACCTTTCCATGGTGAGACCAACCTCTTCTGTAAATATTTTACTTTGCTACTATTTTATTAAAGCTCCGTAGAACAATTTCTGAAGATGTGTCATCAATAGACATCTTGTGGCTGGCTCATACTACATTTTGTTCATTACACTTTGAAAATTAACTTTTTCTGTGAGCTTGTGAGACTTTGGCAGTTAATGATAGAAAAACTATCACTGGAACATTGGCCTGGATGAGTGACCTGAGAGACCAATATTATCCCATTTTGTCTGCCTTTGATCCTTTAAAACTAATGTGTAGAAATTCTAATTAGACGAGGACAGCTGAACAATTAATTAATAGGGTAATAAGCACTACATTTTTCTCCTTGGCTGTATGGCATCTTCATGCAGTGTGAAGTAATTGATATGRCAATGGTGTGGCAGCAGCACACGGAGTGAAAGTCTCAGTCCCTCAGATACACACACATGCTCATCTGGCTCTTGGTTGTTTTTTTTTGTACACTGATCAAAATGAGCAAATACTGCATCTGTTGGATCAGACAACTGCAGTGTTAGTAACTCCTAATATGTTCTTTGTTCTGTCTTGAAGTTTAACCCCAAATGCTCTCAGGGGTTTACAGGGACCATCATAAATCTGTGTGTAAATAGGACAATGGTTGTCTGAGGGGTCAGTGTCAAGTTTTCTGAATATCATTGTTGTTGAGGTGCACTCAAGAATTAATTGAAAGCCAGTGTGGCAAGGAGCAGGTAACATTGCTCAGCAGTTAGACAGCAGTGTAACGCTGCTGARCTGTTGGTATTCAAGTAGCTTTGCCAAGGCACTCTTGTACAGCACACACTGATATTTACTGTCTGACCAACGCTTTGGTAACTTGGTTACAAAGGTAATAGCCTTAAAGTTGAGAATATAAGCGATTGGAAAACTTTGAGTATTTTGGAGAGGAGGGTTTATTTTGACAAGAGGTAAATATAGGTCATTATACAGCAATGAAATTCAAGAAGAACTCTGTAGGGCTTACCTTGCCACAGTTCTAATGCAGGAGGAAACTGAATTTGGTACGTGAGAAAGCTTGACAGATGAACAGCCTTAAAGAACAGGAGGCTTTTTTATTCTTAAAGCCTTTATTGCAGAGCTGTCTGAGATGGCATCTCCTGTATGAAAGCCCACCAGTGTGCCACAGTCCTGATCTGAAGKGACCACTTCTATTGGAGGAAGGAGCGTAATTCAGCCTGCAGACACATTCACTCCTTGACCCCTTACRGAGATTGCCAACGAGGGTTCCAATTAGTGCCAGCAGCAGACTGTGACCATTYTCAAGATTGACTTTCACACCATGCCAGGCCTTTAAAATAAAAAACATTTATACAAAACACAATTTGCTTTGACAGTAATTTTCAGTATGCTATTATTGAAGTTATTTATGTTTGAATCAGAGCATCTTTTCACTCAGCTGTTTTTGCTGCTGCTTGATCCTGCAGTGTTGTAATAATCCATCCTTATGTGTTTTATACTTTATGTGGCAGTTTCAAGCATCCATTACTTACACAGTTTTTAGGGCTCAGACATTCAAACAGGAGTCTTGCAAAATTCTTGAGTTCTTGTGCAGATTGCTTCTGCTGTTGGGAGGCCTCACATATTTGATGGCAGACTTAAATTTTAATGACTTTGTGAAGCAGCAGGCTATGCAAATTRAACTGTAGGGTTCAGGAGTTCACAAGTTGAAGTTCTTTGGACGTCAGGAATATTTCACTGCGTTGACAGCCAGGCTAAGGACAGGTAATGCCATTAACACCAGTAGACAGAGCAGCCCCAGCTTTCCAAATGTGTTTGTGATGCCTCTGCCTTYTGATACCAGGGATTCCAATGCCCCATCCTGATCTCCWAAGTTAAGACCTTGGTGTTGTGTGCTCTGTCATCCCCAGAAAATAGTGTCCAAGCTGATTCTCATCTCTTAAGTTGTTCTTCCTGTGTYTGAACACAAGCTTGGCACCTTGGCCTCATGTCCCCATCTTCTGTAACTATAAAAGGTGCAATGTTACCTGTCCTCCCTAGACTGGGRCCCCAGACCTCTCCTCTGGTGATGTACCTTATTTCATGAGCCTCTTGCTATGATTCTTCTCTGCTACATTCCTGCAACTGCTTTCTGAGATGGAGTAGGGGATGTAATCTGTGTGTGGCGTACCCTATTTTGCCTGTGTGGTGTGATGGCAGGAATGTCCATCTCCTGCTGTGGGATCWGCAGAGAGAATTCCCAGAGGTCAGCTGAACAGGCAGAGACTGAAATCCCATTACTGCTCTACCAGCAATTGTTTCTGCCAGGTATTGGCAACCTCTTGTGAAAGTATAATCATCTATGTTCCCCTAAAAAAAAATTCTGGAAAATATCTTCTTCCTAGGCTTGGAGGGGTCTAGTTCTTCACCTTCTGCTAAAACAGTGACTATTTATGGGTTGATGTAATTAAGAGACCAAAAGGGATCTGCCCACAGTAGCATGGCTTCCAGCCTGGTGTAATCTGTTGTGCTTGTGAATTGGAGTGATGGAGCCATTGCCTGTAGGTTGTGTACTGAAGGTTACCTTTGGAAATGGAAAGGGAACAGCCCCACATGCCATGGCTCTTGCTGGAGGAATTGTCTGGTGCAAAGGGCTTTTAGCTTGTGTTTTTGTGTCTACACAGTGCTGGTTCTCCTTTGGCAAAAATAGCCCTGGGGAAAGGCATGCCCTTCTTAAAGCCTCTCTCCTTGTTTCGTGGGTGTCCATGGCTTGTCAAGGTTCTTCATGTCAACTGAGGCAGGTTGGCGCCACTGCAAGACCTCAAGGCTCACTGTGTGTGTGTGCTTTGTGATAACAGCTGAGAATGAGGAAACTGCCTTAAACTGGGTCTACTCTATCCCACCAARGTCCTTCCAGAAGATGTCTCCAGCCGTGGAAATAAATCTGCCTGGATCTCTGGGTAAAAGTCTTCCACAGGAACTGTTGCTCATGATAAAGGACTGGGCAAGTGAAATTTATCGCTTCCCTAGGTGAAGATRAATACTGTGAAACAGGTTTCATGTAAACGTGTATCTACAGCTCAAATAAAAACAATCCTTAGTTGTAACTTGATTATTTTAAGGGCATTTGAGGTAACCCATTGCATTTTGTAGTTGGCTTTTGACTCGTTGATTTCCATTTCCTTACTTCAAAAATGTAGTGTGAAACATACTGCAGATCATGACTTCAAACTCCACAATTGTCGAATTCAGACCTTTGTCACCAATAGTGAAACCCAAATTGAAAGAGATGATTTTAAAATAGMAGAGAAAATGTGTTTCAAAACAGGAGTTTCAGAATTTAATGTTCATTGTGAGTGAAACAGCTAAGTTACGGTTAGGAGATTGTTCTGAATTGCATTCCCTGAAAATTATATTAATTATTATAGTTTTAATTAATTCTTAATTTATTCATCTTCAGTGGGAAAGAAACCAAGTACTCCTCGAGTATGTAAAATTGCTAAAAGCCCTAAAGTTAGCATAAACAGTAATTCTTCATTCTTCCTTCATAAGAACAGTCATTATACTTTTTCTATTTAKATGCTGTATTTGCTGTAGGATGCATATGAATAACAGTCCCACTTATTTTTTTGGGCYCAGATACTGGGATTCTCCCATATCCCCCATCTGCCCTTGCTCTTCCTGTCTTCCAGCTTGCAAGAAGCAGAAGAGAGGCAGTTATTTCCAGCCCCAAGTTCACAGAGGCTGGCATTGTAGCTGAATGTTAACGCTTCATGTAGCTCGAGATGCCTGGTACTTAGTAATGCAACTTTAACCTTTATAATAGACATAATTTGATTCTCAAACCATCTATATTCTCTCCTTGTTACAGCCTGAGTAGCTGTGAGAAGTAGTGAGAACAGACAAATATAATCACCACACAGGACACGGAGAAGGACAGAGAGATGAATCACAGATTCCGATCAGAGTTTTCAGATTTTAGCCTTGTTATCACTGTTTGATTCTAATGCCAGGAAATGAAAGAAACATGATGATATTTTGTTGTGATGCTGGTGTTAGCTGGTCAAATRGCAGAGCATTCAGAAAGTCAGCAGCTTGTTTTCTAAGCTGGTGTTGCAGATGTTTAGTCTTGAGCGCACTAAAAGAAATAATTAGGTAGCTGTTAATGAGTATGGAAGATAATAAAATGGCTGTAATATATGCTTTTCTCTTTTTTTTTTTTTTTTTATTTAGTCACATTTTAGATGAGGAAAGACATTTCAGGGTGAAACTAAGACTGCAACTGGGTTTTCTTTTTAGCCTTTTCCACCTTTCAGGTGTTGTTTAAAAGAAATAGCTCATGTTGAAGTGTGTTGATGTACCTTATTTCAGTAACCTCAGCTGTCTGCATGTTCTACTGTCACACGTGGACATGCATTTACATGTATGTCCACATACATTTAAGCTGCAAAATGCTCAGATCACATGGTCAGTGATTCCATTGGTTTTTCATTCTTGTGACATATACAATACATGGTACRATTGACAGTCTCCACTGCTGAGCAAGGTTTATCATAAATTTATAGAATTTGCAAGCTATACTGAAAGTAAAAAAGATGAGCTGCCCTGTGAAATTTTGTCATCATTAGCTGAGAAAGTTTTGAAACAGGTGGTGGAGTTGTGACTGAGTACTGCAGATGAAAAATCTGCTGATTAAATACTCACTTCCTTTGTAACTGTGCCATGTTTTGTATGTAGTACGAGTTTTATAGGAAATGTTTAATGATGGGGGATCTGTATGTGGTGCTCGACACCTGCTTTTTGAATGTGCAACATGACTGTGTTCAGATATTCCAAAGGACCTTATTATAGTCTCAAATGTTGAATCTATAGTGCAGAGCCCAGCATCCTTCCTATGCAAGTGTTTCTCCTGTAAGAAAGTCTCATCCACGAAATACATCTTTTGCTCTTTTGATTTAAAAAAAACCCAGCTGCTAATCTAGGATGTTTCTTGCCTAGCCTGACACCTGGCCAGGTTTAATCCAAGAACAATGAAGAGCTGAAAAAACTTTTTCAGGAAAAGCTGGTTTTCATTTTTGAAGACAACTCTCTAACATAGCTGAACTGCAGGATGTGGTAATGGTGGTAATCGTACGTGGCATGAGAAACATAAAATAGAGGGTTGAAAGTAATTGAAAAGGTCATTTGGGCATGGTGCAGTTATCCCACAGCTGCAGTTTATCCCCAGCTAACAACTGAGATGAGCCTTTCCGTCTGCTTGTATGCCTAGGTTAATATGGCAGTCACAACTGGATACGTGTGGACAGCATAGAGATGCTGTGAGATTCTTGAAATAAATTACATTTCTTAACATGCATTTGTAGATTCCCAAAAATGTGGTGGTGATATAAATATCTAATAAGAGAAGTGAAAAYTGAAGCTCTAACTAATTTTTCTTTAGTTAAGTGATATTAGATCAGACTTGTCCCCTTACATGACTGATGGCTTTCACAAGAGTAGAATTTGTTATCCCTGTTGGTGTTCAGTGTTGTATTGACTTAATCAAGTACAGGCTGGCTTTCCAGACCAGCTTTCTGACTAGGCCTTCAGTCTCTCCATTTTTAAAAAGCCTTTTGGCTTTTTAAGTTGTATATCAGAGGTGTGAATACACCTATGGGGTGGCACTGTACAAGACCAATACTGTATTTTTTTAGCAAGCTTACAAAAATTTAAAAATTCTTATGGGGATATTCACCAAATATTAGACTTTTTCCACCCATTTAAAAAGGTAAGGTAGAGAAGAAATGTGGGCTAAATTTCCTCAGTTTTGCTTTGAAATAAAACACTGCTGTCTTCAAATAGATTTGGCTTGAAGTGTGCAAGAACTAGATGGTATAAAAAGTGACTTGTATTTGTAAAGTAGATAAACAGAATTTGTAGACTACAGATRGTGAACTAGTACTATTAATCAAAGGTTATTTAATTCTTGCTGGAGACAACCATTATTTCAGAATGCAGGTTTCTCTGGTGAAGAAAAAGGTTTGTAGCATAAACTGCAAAGTTAGGCCAATTCAATTTGTTAGGTTGGAAAAGGCTTATTTCTTCTATCTGTAGTTATTTTGGCATATTATTAATCTCTGTACTGCTCTGCTATGTCATAGTAATAAACATTTTGCCATATTACTGCAGTTTTCTCCATTAAAAAGAGAAAAGCTGGTTATCTGCAGTGAGTAAAAGCATGACTCTTTACTTGATTTTACTTTTTTTTCTTTTTATAGAAGCTGCAAAGAATCGATCCTCCTTACTGTTGTTCAACCTTACCCCGTAAGTATTGTCAGTTTTTTCTGATTTAGTTTCCTAGCAACATCGCAGCTTCTTTTTCTGCCTATATTCTGTTTGTGTCCCTACCTTATCTGTGCAATAAAAAGAAATAAGGGCAATAAGGGCTGTGTCTATTAAAGGTGATRTTTAAGATGGCATGACTGTGTCCTGCACTCAAAGGCTGCATTAGTAAGTTAAAAAATTACAGTGTCTTCAAACCAGGAAGAGTGATAGAGCAGAATGCGGATTTCTGCTTCAATTCCTGATTTGTTGCAGCTCCTGGGTTTTTCTTGATTCTGCCTGGCTCCCACAGAGTTACACTGCTGCTGCTGCTGCAAACCAGCTGTACCTTATTTAAGGGTGGTTGTCTCCATCTGCAGCTTGTGGAGGTGAGGGGAGAGCAGAGTCAGACAGGCAGTCATSTGAGGTTGCCTTGAAGGGACTGGGAGAAGCTGCAGCCCACTTCAGAGCTGYTTGATTCGATGTGTCTTTACAACTCTCTCAGTGCTTTGTGAGAGTGGGTTCATGACCTGTCAGCTCAAACCCAACTCCCAWGAAAAAAGGGGAGAAGCCAAGGCAGGGCAGGAAGCTCATCTGTCCATGCACTGCTATGTTTACCTGCCTCAGCCCCTGGTAATTCAGATTCAGCAGGTTCCAAGTAATCCAGGAGTTGTTCAGATTCAGCAGGTTCCAAGTAATCCAGGAGTTGTTCAGATTCAGCAGGTCCATTTGGCTCTCTGTTGCCCAGCCTGATGCACAGCAGTTTTCATTAATAAGGGATAACTACGACCTTTTCACCCAAATAAGAYATGAGGTGGATTTGACTCAAAGACGTGTAAACGAGTTTATCTCATGAAGCTGCCAAAATGTATGTCTTGCAAATGCAACTTGGCCCATGCTGTAYATCTTTGTACTAGCCATTAGCCCTCCTGGTTAGTTTTGAGCTGGCCCTGCAGCTTTACTTGTCCTGCCCCCTTTCTAGAAGCCAGTCTGCACTGCACCTAATTTGTGGGGGAAAAGCACATATTCCCCAGCAAAACCAGGCAGGGRCTACCACCTTGAAGCAAGACCACTGTCAGGAAGGTGATATGGGATCAGGTCAGTCACCTTAAATGAAAATGCAGGCCTGATATCARTACAGGCTGGGAGATGAGCAGATGGAKACCAGCCCTGCTGAGAAGGGCTTGGGGATGCTGGTGGGTGAGAAGYTGAACACAAGCCAGTGACTTTCAACCCAAAAAGCCAAACATGTCCTGTGCTGCATCAATCAGTGTGACCAGCAGGATGAGGAGGGTAAATCTGCCCCTCCACTCTCATGAGACCCTACCTGAAAGACAGAATCCAGCTCTGGGATCCCCAGCGCAGGAAGGACATGGACCCCTCAGAGCAAATCCACAGGAGGCCACCAAAATGGTTAGAGGGATGGAGCACCTCCCCTATGGGGAAGGCTGAGAGAATTGGGATTGTTGAGCCTGGAGAAAAGAAGGCTTCAGGGTGACCTAATTGCAGCCTTCCAGGACCTGAAGGGAGCCTACAGAAAAGATGGAGAGGGACTATTTACAAGGCATGTAGTGACAGGACAAGGGGCAATGGCTTTGAACTGAGATTAAATTCAGACTACATATATGGAAGAAATTCTTTGCTGTGAGGGTGGTCAGGCACTGGAACAGGTTGCCCAGAGAAGTTGCAGATGTCCCATCCCTGAAAGAGTTCAAGGCCAGGTTGKATGGAGGTCTGGGTAACCTGGTCTAGTGGTAAGATGTCTCTGTCCATCGCAGAAGGGCTGGAACTGGATGATCTTTGAGGTCACTTCCATTCTCTCATTCTGTGAATCTGTGATTCAAGCTCTATGTGAGGCCTGACAAGGCAGAATCTGCTTCTCCCATTATGTGGCACCAAAATCTAATCAATAACTGAACTATCCTTAGATGTCACTGAGCTAAGGATGGCACTGAAACACTTTTCTGTCAGCCATTTGGACTGATGTTGATTTTATACATTTTATACAATGATTTGTATTGCCCCAGTGAGATATGTCTCTCTGAGTCCCCCAGCTCTCCCTCTGCAGACAAAGCACTTGTGTTTTTGGGGATGGTGGTCATTTAAGCTCATGTAGGCATGAAGATTGTCTCCCCAAGAATGTGCACAGAGGAATTAGGAGATGAGATTGATGTTGGTTTTAGTTTTAATTGACCTTATTTTTACCCCAAAGTTGGGTTGCTTAATGAAATGAGCTGTCTGGGAGGCCCTTGGCTGCAGGACTGTTGTACCCAGCAGATCTCCTCTGTTTGTGCAGTATTACTGTGCCTCCCTATCTGTCCAGACCAGGGTCTTATTGATTCATAGCATCCTTCCCTTACCACTTCCAACAAGTTTTTCTGAAACAAGGGTGTCTGTAGAGATATGGAGCAGTTGGGATGATGCCAGTRTATGCAGCCAAATTTTGGCCCTGAAGCAGTGCAAGATCCCACAGTTTATACTGCAGAGTCGCCTGGAGCACCTGGTCTGTGCTGACCCTCAGGCTGCCACATCGCTGTCAGTAGTGCCTGAGCCTSCTGGCGTCTCTTTCAGCCTCACAGCACTGGGGGTTGCTGCACTCCAGACCTGTCCTGGTCTTCTGTGCAGACAAATAGTTCACCTTACAGTTTGGAAACAATATTCWTGTCTTCAAAAATTATGATGCACATGTATTTTTCCCCATTTCTTTAATGTTGCCTCCTCCATGTTTCCTTTTACTGTTTCACCAATAAAACTGGAATGATTAAGTGGAAACCAGACAAAGGAAAATAAGAGCTTTTAAATAAAGACTGAATTTCTTCCCCATTCTTGGCAGAAATACATCTTTACAAACATTTCATCGATCTCTCTTCTTGATGATGGTTTTCCTTCTACCCCTGCATAAAAAATATCTGCCAAGATGGATTACAAGAGTGCTATTTCTTAATTGGTTTTATTTGGGCTATTTTGAGTGTGTCTTGATTTTGCATTTAAGTAACCATCCTTTATGATTGCAAGAGAAAGTAGACATAATCTAGATTTATAGTACTCTGTAGTTCAATTACTACTTTTTGAAAGCTTTTGCAGGTCATTTTTACTTAAATGCATTGAGTTTTGTTAAATGCTTAAACACATTAAAATTTCATTTTAATTATGACCAAACCAAAGCATTAGGCTATCTTTTTCTTTCCATCAATCTACAGATCTCATCTAGGTTCTTATTACTGGYGCTCATAAGGAGGTCACCGAGCAGCTCCAGCAGTTGAGGCATGAGAGTTATGATTTCTGRACGTGTGGCATTTGATTATAATTTCTGGCTGTTTCATTCTGTAAATTAACTGTCATGCTGATTGTTGCATTATTAAGTTTTAAGCATTACTCAAATCAAATAACTTGCCTGTTTGATATCAGTTCAGATTTTCGGTGCAGAGATCATTTGATAGGTTGCTTTAATGATTAATCTCTTAAGCTCCTTGGATGAAGTCCAGGCCCAGCTGGGATCTTTGGCAATTTTGCTGTGCATTAAGTTTTGCAAGGGGCAAAAGATAGGATCTTCTGTTTTGAAAGAGATGCTTCTTGTTATAACATGGCTATGGTTCTGAGACACAACAATTTCAKAAAAAGTACAATAAATAACATTTATGGATCATAATGATTGTGGCAACAATCTTTTTGAGAGTCTGTAGGACTAATGATCAGRCTGTGACTACCATCTAAAAATGTTAAAATGTAAATAATGCAAATAATAAAATACAATTTTCTGTGATAGATTGCCAACTTTTTAAGAGAGAACCCARATCTGGCCATTATTCCAGCAATTAAATTTTTTTCAAGAGTTTGTCAAAGCAAGTCTGCTATCAGGGATGATCTGTCAGTGCTATGTGGTTATCACAAATTACTGTGTGGTAAAACATTATTTTTTCCATGCCCCTGCTTGGTCTTCTACAATGTTCTTGTGAGCCAGTGTTTTTTAGCCTTGTTCGTGGCTATGAATTACCATATTTAGTTTGCCTTTGGGCATTATGTCCTKTTCCACTTAATAAATTTAATTTTTCCTCTTACTCACCTTTTATTTGCTTGTTAAATTTTGGCSCTTGTAATTGCTGTTAGGGGTGAAACAAAAAGTCAGCACACTTTTGCACTCATGCAATTTTTCCTTATTTTCTAGCAAACTTAATATTTCATATTAATCTAATKACTATTTTTAAGCAATAAGTTTAMATTTATTGCACATATACACTCCGTGGCTATTTCAAAACTACAACATTTCTGTAGTTTTAAATGTAGTTTGATGCTTACTGTCACAGGGGAGTTTTATTTTCACCTTTGCCTGTCCTATACTGCTGTCATTTTATTCCTCTATGAGAGCTCAGTACTACACTGTGCCCTTCTAGCTACTAAATGAGCATGAGTGAAGGTTTTGTTGCTGCAGCACCTCTACTGGCAAGAGCATTCAGAGAGGCTTTTTCAGCAAATAAAACCCACTTCCCTTGCAATCTTCCCCAAATTATAGTTTACCTGCCTAAGTGCATGAAGCACTAGACGTTTTTATTTTCATTAAAAACGTTTCCCTAAAAATGTAGGATATTGTTTMTAAAATCTATCAAAAAATGACCTGCTCTAATGCTGCTGACAAATTTAGGATCTAATTTTGAGAAATCTACAAAATGAGAAAGCAACATTTTCCAGAAGGTCTTCTCTGCAATCTTTCGTGTTTTGACCCTGCTGATGTGATGCCCATGGATTGCAGTTGCTAGAAGCAGGGTTCGAAGTAGTGTCTGCATCTTCACTATTACTTGCTCCAAGTAAATCTCTGGGCAATGCTTCATTTTTCTTGTTAGCAGTTTCTGTAGGTAGTGTTGAAACGATCAGCTGATTTTTTCCTTTAAATTCTGTGTAAACAAGTAAAAGTTATTTAAAACCCTGACAAATTTCAGCTTATAATAGGAAACGGGTCTTAGGTCACACAATGTAAAGTCTGGGGGATTTTGAGTTCTTTTGAATCCTTGTTAAAATRTGTGCCCTCATTTTGCAAAAGTCACTCTAATTAAGCTGTTTTTATCTGTGACAATGCAAATACTTTACTTGCAGTGRTAGATGTTCTGCATTAGTGTAAACACCTCCTGCTTAAGGTCATTAAGTGAGGATAATGGCATCCATTTGGCTAAAACACAGAGCATCAGAAACAAATGAACCTGGCACTCTGAGAATCATTAAGTGATAGCATTCTTCTGCAAACCTAAAGACATTAAAATGGAATAGAGTTGCACATCATCTTGCTGAGGCTTTGTAAGACAATCGAGTTCTGACAATCAAACCCAACTGTTTTCCTAGGTATTTGCACATCCTTTGGAAACACTTCTATTCTCAAAGAGAAAATGTCAAGTGTCAGGTTGATGCAGAGGTAGAAACAATGACATTGCACAATTAAATGCAAAAGCTGTGCTCTCACTCAAACCTTTAACCAGCAGAGAATGTTCTTCCAAGTACCTGGCACAACTGTTTCATTTTCTTACACCCCTGCTTTATGGTTTGGAGCTTTTTGGAAAACAGTCTTGYCCAGTCTCACCCATAGTGCCTGACAAAGGGCCAAGTCCTCCCCACGTCACCACAGCAAAAGTGGAAATGGAAGGAAGCCCCATGTTTTATGGTAGACCACGGTGTGCTCCCCTGCTGTGCAATATGTACATTAAACTCTACATCCCAGAGGAGTTTTTAGAAACTCACATATGTTCAAATCTTGAGCTGGCCTGAACTCTCCCATTGCATTTTTGTAATAACATAATTTAAGTGTTTATGCCTCCCATAAGTGACTTTTGAGGTGGTAGAAAGGAAAAGAAAGARGTTGTAGAGAGCGACAGGGACACATAGTGGTTTGCTAGATTTGCTGTATGGGAATAACCTTGCCAGCATCCAGAAAAATTTGGCAGTYTGCCTGTTAAGAGAGGCCAGCCTGGTGACTCATCTGTAAAGAGAGGAAACAGTACAGAGCTTCTTTCAGCAAGAATAGGAAGTGAAAGCTTCTCTTTCCCCCGTGCTCTTGCAAGGGAAAGCCAGCAGCCTAATCTTGCAGCTGTACTGCCCTGTGGCAGGGGAATCAACAGTTTGCAGTCTATTACTTGGGTGCCAAATAAGACTATTCCCCTRCACATTGCAGAGGGGGACTGCATGGAGAGGAAGGAAATCAGAGAAGGCATCTCTAGAGATGCTACATTGCTCATGGTACTGTTTTATACTCTCTAGGAATTGAACTYCAGAGTACAATATGTAAGCTGCTTCAGCATTTCCATGTTGTCCTCTCTTGCTGAAGAAGTCAACAAGGTCCCTCGCCTTGAGACACTAWTTTAACTTTTTTTAACTTCCTTTTTTTCTTTTTTGGTGGTTGTTTCAAAACCTCTGGACCTTCCACTTTTTTCAGCACTGGCTCTGGAAACTGGGCTTGGTTTGTTCATGGGGTTGAATTTTCTGTTCTTTACAATTATTGACTATTGTGTAGTCATATCTGCTAGAGAGGTAAGAAAGAATGAACTGTGAAAGTGAAGCATTTATTTTTGTTTCTTGATTCTGTTTTGTGCCTGGGGAATTACTGGATGTCTGTGACATTTCCTGGGAGGATGTGGCATTGTACATTCCTTGTTCACTGGTTGATACTGAGCCTATGGTAATAGTTATCATGTTTTCAATGTGATAATAGATTAAAGACATGCAGAAATGAGTGAGAGACCTCTTCCTGCTAGTTACAAGAAACAAGGCTTCTACATCACAAGGAAATAACTTTTTAAGCAGTTTCAGCAGAGATCAGAGACAGAAGAGCACATAGCCTTGTGCTGTCACTCCATCACTCCTGCAGATTGTTAGTTGAGTCAAAATTTGAGTGATGGCGACAAGACTTCCCATGTTTACAAGGACAGCTGTCATGCCGATCATCGCCACTCGTGCCTCCACTTACTTCCCACAGGCAAACCAACATGACTTAAGTCTTTCAAAACCAGTAAGGCCAATTCTCAGGTCTTAGAGTAAAACTCTGACAATCTTGATTCATATTTTCCTGAAACAAATGGACCAAAGCCTGGCCCAAARGAGCTCAGTGATTTTCAGCCAAAGYGAGAAAGTCTTCCATTGCCCACTGTCACTGTTARTAAGTGAGGCAATGCCAGAAGCGCTGTGTTTGTAACTGACCTGAGAATAAACCCACCTTGCTTCTGCTGCTGAAAATGGAAAGCCCATTGACTGTGAATATTTAATTTGTTAGTAAAAAGGAGTTGTTAGTCCAATTATTCAAGTGAGAAGATTCTTTTTTTCCAGGGGCAGAAAACTTTATCACAGGTGAACCCATTGCATAATGCAGTAGGTAAAAGTCAAGTAGGTCACAGGGAAAATTTGGAATGCTTCTAGACTTCTTATCCATGAAGCCCTAAAACATGTCTGACCTACTGAAGGCCCGCCTTGCACAGGGTATGTTTAGGGAATACCTTCAGGGGAAGCCTACAGGCCTGTGGGTACTTCTTGGTGGTTTTCACCCGTGTTTTGAAGTGGACTAATACAGTGAGAAGCCACTGCATTTGGAGATGTCCCAGGCATTTTTTRGCAAAAGTTGTATGTATGTCTGTCCAATAGATCAAAGATTATGCRAAGGTTTTCCATTCAGTGTGTAAAAGAGGGGTCACTGGTAGGTCACTGGTCAACGTCCATTCATGCAGACCAGTTTGGATTGCAGCAGCCATTGTGGGAGCACTACAGGAAAATGTCAGTGCACCAAGAGCCCTTCTCATTGCTCCAGTTTAACAGTGGGATAGCTTTCAGTWTGTTCAGTATGCATTGATATTGCCTTATGTGTATATACATATATATTACCTCAGGAGGCAGGTTTGACTGTATTTCCATTCTTCTGTATGCAAAATGTTGCTGTATACATGGAGATTCCAGCATGTAAGAAACAGGGAATAACTGAAAAAGAAAAGGTTTTAATTTGAAGTTACGTGATATATCTTGTCATCATCTTTTCTTCCAGTCTCCTAAATCAGCTTTTATTAGTGCTGCAAAAAAGGCAAGATTGAAGTCCAATCCTGTCAAAGTGCGCTTCTCAGAAGAAGTAATTATCAATGGCCAGGTGTCGGTGAGTATTCAGCTATTTAACCTGAGAAARGATTGAGCATTTCATCCAAAGGTATGGCTCAAGGCTGGAAAGAGAGGGAATTATATGGCAGAAACAATGCTGACAGGCTTGCAAAGAGAAAGGTTTTTCTGTTTCTGTAGTTTTCCAAAGGTCTTTTTTTTAAGTTTATTAGGCCCATAATTTTATGGAAAATTTGTCTCCTAAAATAAAATTAGGATGCTAGTGAATGCATTTTGTGGTGATAGAACATATGTTTATCTTTATAGTCTTAATGCTTGTTTGTGTGTTGGTTTTTTTCAGATCAACTTGTTTTCATAAAACCCATAAGCTCATGAGAAGTATCATGTCAGGAAAACTGATCAAGATTACCTGACAGAYCCCTTTAAAATTTACTTTATTTCCTTGAACTTACTGTTTCCAGACCTCAGGCATAGTCAGCCTCCCTTTGAGAAGCACTGAGCTCCTCCTTAGACATGAACTGCCAGCTCATTTTCATAATTTGCCAAAGCATCCTTCCACATTGATATCTTTAGTCAACTTTCTTCCAAACCTGAATTGATACTGCATTTTTTCTAAAACAACATCTGCTTTTTAGAATAAAAATAAACAAACAAACAAAACCCAAGTTTTGTTTCTGTTTCCCTTCCTTTTTCCTCTTTATTTTGCTATCCTGGTTATGAATCATCAAATTAAGTAGCAATGTTATATGTTGCTCTTCATAAATTATGAAAGATATTTTATTATCTTAAATATTAAATATTAGCATTTAATATCCACCTTTAAAGAAAATGTAAAACACCTTGATTGTAATCCTTACTAACAAACTGTAGTTTCAATTTTTTAGATTGAAGACACTAAATAGCTCACTATATTCAGAGAAACAATAATCCATTTTCTGTTTTATTAAAAATGTTTCAACTTCAGAGGTAGTATTTATTGTCAGAGAGATAGGGTTTAGGGAAAGACAGTACTCCAAGCCAGACAAAATGTGTATGAACAGTTACAGTTTTCCAGGACTGAGACTTACAGAGGGCAGCTGTAATGAGCCCAGCTAGACCCTTACAGGACATTGATATTTTTGCCTTCAGTTTGGGCCAACACTTTCCTTTTCAGTTGTTGTCTTTCCGTCAGAATGATGTACTTCTTTATAGAATGTTTCTCTTTCTCTCGTTGCATGTTGTAATTCTGATTCACTAATTTGCTTGACAGGAAACAGTRAAGGACAACTCCCTTCTTTTCATGCCAAATGTTCTAAAGGTATACCTTGAAAATGGACAAACCAAATCTTTCCGTTTTGACTGCAGCACTTCAATAAAGGTAGGGTAGCCATACCTTGGTATGACACCTTCAGTAATTACCATTTGCTTGGAATGCTTTAAGAACAAATTTACTGATGTGTTTAGTTGGGGCTGGACTCTTAGTTCAGAAATAATGAGGATTRTAATGAGGATTTGGTTCATTTTTCTGCTGCTAAAAACATATTTTATTGTCAGAGAAGAAGAAGTGATTATTTTAATGTGCTTGGAGCGCAATCAAAATTGCGTGGTTGTGTCGTTTTGATATGCTGCCAAACACTAGCATGATTTGTCAGCAAAAGTCAGGAGCTAAGAAGATTAAGATGTTGGTTACTGATCAAATATCATCTGGCTTATCAGTCAGTGAACTTAGGATGGGATATTGTAGGGTGATGTCGGTGATGAATTACTTGCCTCAGTGCAGTGCTCTTTACACTTTCCATAACACATTTCATGTGCAGAAATAAAAAGGTAAAGCCCTGGCACAAAGCACCATTGCATGTGGGTTCCTAAATCAGAGGCATCGCCATTGTCAGTGAGAGCCTTGGAGTGGTGCAGTGAGCAGCAGGGCTCGCAATCTCCCAAGCATTACTGTTTGAGTGAGCTAGTTTTAACAGGGGTTGATTACCAAATCTAGCCCGCTGTATGGTTGTCTGCACACCTGGGACACTGAGACATGAGAGGTGCATGGGTGGGAATGAACAATGAAGGCTGGGATGTGGTTCTCGGCTGCACTGCCAGCCTTTGCTAGTTTTAAGGGATTGTAAACATGCCTATTTAGAGAAAGGTTGCCTTTGTGCTCACTGCCATACAGCAGCATGATCAATCAGCTAGAACAGCACACAGAGTTATTTACCAAGGCAGACAAGAAATAAATACACTCTGATTGTAAAACAGACACTAAAGTCACACTTAAAAAGGGGCTGCCACGTCTGTTAATAAATGTAGTATAGATGCCTTAGGCATAAGCTGAATGCAAGTACATTCCATCCATGGGATACATCCATGGGATACTAAATTCCTTGAGACCATTTGAGAATTTGTTTAGGTGAAGAAAYAGGAGACATGCTTCATGTAGCTACTGAGGTCTCTATGCCCTTCAAAGGCCCACAAACCCACTTTCTAGTATTTTCTTTTATGACCATATAAACAAYCAACCTATTCCAGGATGCTTTTCCCCTGAACACCAGTCTTTGGCCATCACATTGCATTAGTTTTCAGGAGTTCTGTCATGGATGTGTCATGTACTCTAAGACCAAATGTCAAATCTGAAGTCATTGGCTCAGATATCCACGTGGGCTCAGTTACCTGGCTCTATTGACATTGTCAGCCTGCTTTGATCTTAGTAATTTTGACTGTTTGTAGGAATAATTTCCTTTGCAGGCAATTCTARTTCAGGCAATTATATATTTTGAGGCCTGCACAGCTATAAATGCCATATTCTTGCATGTGTGTGTATATTTCTCAGTGTGGATGTGTGGGTGTGGATTGCTGCTTCTTTGCTTAACTGAGGTGCAGTAGACATGCYCCAGGAGAGTCAAGGTAAATGCAGGKTTTTTTCAGTTCTAGCAGTCCAGTAGTTCACTACTTAAAAAGGAGGGTGCAAACAGCACCTACCCTGCATTCCACACTTTCCTTATTGATGGGTCACAGCACCTGGGCTGACTCTTAAGTTATCAGATGGGAGGATATCTAGAAAATAATTTGGTGCAGTAATTCAGAGGCTGTGTTCCTTAGACTCATATTTTAAAAGGTCCAAGAGAGCTAGTGGTGGAAAACAGTGCCATTATTACCCCTCTTAAGAGCTTATATTTAATGTTGTGCTGCTTCATGTTACTGTTATGCCCATAGTCTTTTAGCATAGTTTACAAGTATAAATAAAAGTAGATTTAAGATGGAAGCAATAAATTCCCCTTTAGTCAGAATAGTATAATATTCCTCTAGTATAATAGCCTCTATTATTTAGAGTGATTGCTTGCAATTCATGAGTACTTTGCATCTTATATTCTTTGCATCATAGAGAGCTGTCCCCATCCTCCCACATACATTTTTTCATCCTTTCACCAATTTGGTCTTGATTTTCCATAAACACTCTGTAATTGATCAATTAATCTTCCTAAATTATGTTAAAACACTTGGATTACAATTCGTCATGATCTCCTTAGTAAGTCCTATCCATCTGGATACTTACGTATATCTGAAAACCTTTCAGATGGAAAGAAATGTTTCAATCTTGTCACTAACAAAATGTGAAACTATTTCTAAATGATGGGTTATTATGTATTTCTTCTTCCTACAACATTCACTAAAGTAAAAGATACCTCGATAGGTGATATTAACAATCTGCATGCATTTACAAATGTGAAAGTAAGTTAGGGATTACTTAAATGCTTTTGTGAAGAGGTTTTGTTTAGCTGTTATTTTAGATGCAGTCATTCTCAAATTAAATATCCTTAGATATAATTCAGAGTGAACAAGCTTATCAGGAGTCTCTAAAAATTGATATGGTCCATCAGTTTAGAGCTATTGTTCTGCACAGGTATCATCATCATTGACTTTTCTGGCACCATTTAAAATACAAGAATTAAACTTTAAAAAAAAAAGCCTTTGCCATAAGAATAAATAAAGGTCATTAATCTAATTTTTTTTGGTTGAACATATAAATTTGATTTATCTGATTGATGKTGTAGCCCCAACAAAGTGAAGGGGGAATGGTGGTGAGACCATCTCTCCTTTGTTGATGGGTTTTATTTCCAGGGAGACAGAGATAAATGCCACAGCAATATAATTTGCATGTTAAACCAGCAGGATGTTGTCCATTCCCAGCAGTCCCATTTATGTATTTCTCACATTCCTACCTGGTACCATCTCAGGGTTGTTTGATCATAAAGTTTGATCATTCACTGGATAAATGGCTGTGATATCCTGTAAACTTGTGCAAGACAAGCACTAAGCCTGTGCTCCTGCCCTGTGCTGGGTACATGCAGGGGGTGTGGCAGTGCAGAACTGGGTCCCAAGCACTTCATGAATTTAACAACTTTCTATAAATCCTTTGTTCATTAGGATGTCATCTTAACACTCCAAGAAAAGCTTTCCATCAAGTGTATTGAACACTTCTCCCTAATGCTGGAGCAGAGAGTTGAAGGATCTGGAACGAAACTCCTTCTGCTACATGAGCAAGAGACTCTAACTCAGGTTTGTGTCATTGTCCATGAAAGCAGGTATTAATGAGATGGGTTAATCAGTAAATTATCCATCTTTTCATTACTCAAGTGAGTAAATATAGCTGCAAGCTTTATGTTTTCATGCAATCTGTCAAACAGCAAGGATATTTAGATGTGATTGTAGGAATAAGGCTCTCACAGAAAAAATATTTTTCTGTTATACAAAAATCATATTTAATTGCCTCATTGTGCCTTTCAAAAGCATTAAGTATTTAAAGACCAGACTGAAATCTGAAAAATAGTTATCAAGCATTTTCATAWCATACAAGGCTATCAACTTATCAAACATCATATCAAACACACTCAACAGGTGGCAAATCCTGGTAATTGGTAACAATTAGTAACAATTCTGAGAACCACAGTCTGCCCAAATTTCTTTAAAAGCCTTCTTTTGATCTTGGATTCCARTCTGATTATACAGGTCTGTATCTGGGTGATAGGGAATACTCCTTTCTGATGAAGTCAAGTTTGGCTTGTTTGTACACAGAGGTACATTATATCACTTCAGTGATGATGAATTGTGATGCAGAAAACGTTGGAGTGACKTTCTTCCTTAGATCAGAGGGGTGTGACTGAAGTTAAAGTTGCTTCACAGTTCCCAGCAGAGTACCCTGATTTTATCCGCTTATCATTTTGTCAAATTTTCTATTATATTGTTTCTGTTTTCTATTATAGCCTGAAATTTTCTATTATATTTCTGTGTTTCAGGAGAACATTAGTTATTTTTTTAAAATTCAGTTAAATTGGAAAATTAAGGAGAAAGGAGAAGAAAYGGATTCTTGCATTCTTCTTAATTTGAATGACAGAATCCTAGTAGTTATAACTAGAGTCTGTGTAATAGTATGAAGGAGCTTAGTTTACCAGCTAACTATCTTTCTAGCATTTTCTTACCTTTAAGCACTTGCTTTTGACATGTTGACATTCTTTTCTTGTAGATATAAGCTACCCAGTGATAGCACAAWATCCAGAAATACTCAATACTTAGCCAACTCCTTTAAGTAACCGGTAAAATTCTCTCTGAAATCAGAAATATCAGAATAAACCAACACAGTGAGCTTTCAAAAATCCCATCTGGAGCTTTTATTTATATGTACAGAGTATGTCTATATACTTAGGAAAGATGTGAGACAATGTGAGATAAACAGACCTTTTGAAAATTGTTTGAGCAAGACAGAGACTTCATTGGAGATTTTTAAAAGTATAGTTTTGTCAAGTAAAGATCTTGATTATAAAGTATCCTAACTCTCTAACTGCATTAGCCTAATTGAATAAATTACATAAACTACATTAATTCTGAGGGTTTCTTCTTTGAAGTTCCTGTAAAATCAGCAGTACTTTAATTTGCCATTAAAATGTTGCTGCTGACCATGACTTACAGTGGTGGTTTTGGATTGTTACCCTTTCATCCAATTATTCATTAGCTGTGCAGTGGTCTCCTGTGGATATACCCAGATTACAGAGTAAGATGCTTAAAAATGTTTTGCTGACCAACACACAAAGGAGACTTTTAATTTATTGCATCTTGGTCAGAAGTTACAGASTAGATCTCTTAATCCAGAACAACCCAGGAAAAAGACCTAATCTCTCTCAAATTGCGTAATGGATTAAAACAATCAAGAGAAAATGATAGTTAATGCTGACAGTTTGGGCCTCACCTGTGTTCTYAGACAGTCTAAGAAGTAAAATGTGAGCTCTCCCCAAAAACCTAACTCTTCTTGTTTATGAGTATTTTAGTAAGGCTGAAGTTCAACTCAGTTTGCATTTCACTTGGATGGTTTTTGTTGAAATCTGTTTTTGTTCCCTCTGTCCTTTCACTCTGGTTTTGAGTGAATTCTGTTGCATTGAGGATGAGTTGTGTCAGGCAGTTATGCCTGTGTGAGTCTAAAARTCTTTCCACAAGATTATATATACAATGTTCTTAGGTGAAAAACTTAATAAATAGTCCATTGCAAAGCTCTTTTTGGCGCAGAATCCTTTTTCTTGCTACCACAGGGCTGTGGAGCAGGGTAACATTGCCCGAGACTACAGACCATGTTGCTCAGCCAGGGYTGCCAAGCTCTAACATTATTCTTGCACTGTCCTAGGTGACCCAAAGGCCAGGCTCGCATAAGATGAGATGTCTTTTCAGGATTAGCTTTGTCCCAAAGGATCCCATTGATCTTTTAAGAAGAGATCCAGTTGCTTTTGAGTATCTTTATGTACAGGTAAGTGAAAAAACTGTCATTGCTGGTGTAAAGGAGAATAAATAATGCACTTAGTATATATATATAAATTAAYATCTTCACATAGAAAAGTACAGTTGCAGTAAATCCTGGCTTTTATTTCTGCTGCATAAAGCCAATGAATGCACTTGGGGAATGTGCAAATCTCCATCATCTGCAAAGTCCTCTTTCTTCATAAGTCTCTCCAGATAGTAATGCTTTGATATCTTTCCAAAATATATTTGGCTTTAGAGAAGAGTGAAGCTGAATTAATTGCTAATACTTATTTATGGTACTGTAATATCAGACAGAAATAACATCTGAGAAGGAACTTCCAGTAAAGTGAATAGGAAAAGTGATGTACAAACAATGCAGTTCTCCTGAGTATCTCACCAGGTAGAATCCTGCTATCCTGAGTCCAGATGTATTGATATCCTCCCAGCACTTTCTTGATGGAGGACTACTCTTCTCTCCAGGAAGGCTGAAGAGGGCTTAGGTCAAAAAAATCATTCCCTTTGCTCTTTGGCAGAAGTACAGGTATTCTTCATCAGTGCCCATATYGTGAACAACTGGCACATCTGAGAGCAAGAACATGGTCCTGCTTCAGAGTTAAAGGTTTCTTTTCATGAAATGTTAATTAAAAAAAACAAAAAGTATGAGAAAAAAAAAAGAGGGGGGGAAAAAAAAAAAGACCAGCAATTTATTTTTAGAGCAAGATTTTTTAACGTGATGCTCCCTCTACTGGTTTTTTGGCAGAGCTGTAATGATGTGGTTCAGGAAAGATTTGGACCAGAACTGAAATATGACATTGCCCTGCGGCTGGCTGCATTACAAATGTATATTGCAACTGTGACCACCAAACAAACTCAGAAAATCTCTCTCAAATACATAGAGTAAGTTGAGAATGCTGTGTATTCTTGTGTTCTTTAAAAGTGAAACGTTACCAGTTTGTAGATTCTTTACTGTTGTTTCTTTAAAAATATCTGCCTGTATGCACCAATTTTGGGTTTATTCTTTGTCACTGAAACTGATTAAGGTGTGTTAAGAGCAGTACATTTTATCCTTTTGGTCCCATTTACTTTTTGGTAATYTGTTTGGACATTAAGATCCAAGTTCATATGGCCTATATCCTAAATTTATAGTAGAGATTATTATAGTAAGATTCAGATTATTGCTTGCTTCAGAAGACAGTAGGTCATTAATTCACTTGTTAATTSAATCTTAGATGCAGAAGCACCCCAGTAGGCACCTGTCTAATGTTAGGCACCATGTATATATAACTGCAAAGAAAAAGAAACATTTGAAAGTGCAAGTATGTGTATATCTGATTGGATTTAAAAAAAAAAGGCAACAAAACCTGACAACAAAATAAAAACAAAAAAAAACAAGACTTAAAGCTTTTGTTGCTGTTGCTTAGTTTACTTGGAGAATGGAAATAACTGTTACACACTCGGTCTTGTAATGTTTATCCATCATATTGAAGACAATGCTRTATTCTATTGTATTATGAATCTGCAAAAATAATTACTTGCAAGTGAAGAGTCAGTCTCCTGTCAAAAGGGGTGCTTCAATCAGRAAAATAATTTGGTAAATGGAAGTGAACTGGTTGCATTTGAGGAGGACCCCACCCCTCCCCACCCCCACTCCCAGCAAACAAAAGGGTGACAAGAAAATGGCTCTGGYTTCCATGTTCTAAAAGAAGCCTCTAAAAGAAAATTAAATCTGATATTACATTGTTAAATTACCTGCTGTTTTAATTCTGAAATTGTACTTGCCAATGTAATTAAGTGGTGTTTAACATAGACTTTTGGTATCATTCATTTCTGAATGGCATGAGTGAACAGATTGAAGGGATAGAAGAGAGATTGTTTGTCATTTTTAAATATGAAATAAATTGTTAAAATTGTTAAAGTTTTTAAAATAACATGTTCTTGCAAAACTCTAGACTTGATCAACTCTCCTTCTATTTTCAGGTAATCATTCACTTGGCATCCTAGTCATCAGTCTTTAGATAAATAATCTTCACAGGAATGTGAAATTAAATATATGCCTTTTATTGCAGAAAAGAATGGGGATTAGAGACTTTTCTTCCATCTGCTGTGCTGCAAAGCATGAAAGAAAAGAACATAAAGAAAGCACTTTCCCACCTTGTCAAAGCTAATCAAAACCTAGTTCCTCCAGGCAAAAAGGTATTACATTTGCATCTTAATGAAAAATATGTTTTAAAGAGCAGAAAGGGTGGAGTCCATGGGACATATTTAAAACTAAGCCTTTAGAGAAATACCTAGCCACGATATTTTCAGAGACTTAACTTTGGGTCCTGGTACAACATAGCCAAGAACAATTAAAAATAATTAATTATGCCCCAGCTAAACTACCTTCTTATCTTGAGAATGACAGACAACTGGTTTTTAATACCTCATGTCTGATAAAAATATATACAAATATGTATTTTAATTGATTGAGAACTTTCTATGAATGGCAGATTTGCTAGGAAAGTTTTTGTTCTCTCTCTGATGCTCTCATCTGACATAAATGCTGTTTTTCAGATTGTTTTCTGTTACACTGTAGAGAAAGACTTTTCGCTGGCCAAGACCTAACGGGATAGATGATGGTCCTTACAGTAAATTACCTTCCTTGCTGTTGTAAAATGCTTTTCTTAGCACTGAGCTTTCACTTCAGCTGGAAAGAACATGGATATGACAACGTCTCAGAGAAATGGCTTTGTTGCATGCATGCAGCTGAGACTGCTTTTTGACACCGTGGTTTCTTAGTGCAGGTCATCTTGTCTCTGTTTGTAGTCAATGGAGAGAAATGGGCACTTCCATGGAGCAATTCATCCCATCCCATCCCACATWCAGAACTAAAAATAGGTCAGATTGCTTGTGTCCTAGAAATGCTTGTTTCTCTTCATGGACTATAAAAAGAATCTAAGAATGACTAGTTGAGACACAAAATGAGCTGAATCCTGTTTCATGACACTTTGTTTCTGAACCAAAAACCCTCAAAACAGCGGGTGGCTGAGCTGAGGCTCATTGTGATCAGCAGAAATTCTGCTTGGAGGTTTCAGAACACATCATGGCTGTGAACATAGCTCTATGTGTTTGACCTTAGGAAGAAAGGCTGAAGCACAGCATGTCTCCTCCAGTGCTGAAACTAAAGCTAAATTATRCCATTTGCTTATTATTTATCCTGGTAGTGTAAATTTGGGGTTATTTTGGAGGCCATTACTGCTGCAGGCCTTGCAGGTGTAAGATGTGCCTTACAGTGGCATACCAGTATCAATTCTTGGTTAGAAGATATATTGCATCAGTYCCCTCCTGCAGCAAGCAGATTCTTTTGGGCTTGTTTCATTCTATTTGATTTGAGCTTTGGAAATATGTTATTTGCCAGCCTGYTTTTTAAGCACTTAGGTCACAGAAAGAAAGCATCTGGGCTCTTCATCACCTTCTGTCTCACATGTAGATACTGACACAGGAGCTAACTGATGTCTTTCTGGGGTCTTCTTTCGCATTAAAGGAAGCTTGTCATTCTCAAGATTCTCTTGGTTTTTTACAACCCTTGTTTATTTCTCCACCCAGTGAACACCTGGTGAAGCAAAGGGAAAGCATTACCACTAGTTCCTCTTCTTTGGATCCATTTCCTCYTTGTTGTCTGGGAAAAGCTTAGGATAGGGGCCCTTAAAATGCTGTTCAGGATCAAGTAAGATTCTGAATTAGAAATCTAGTGACTGGAATTAGACTAGCAAATGATATAGGACTGTTTTATATTATCTTCCAAAAGTCCAGATACAAGGATATATACCAGGGAAGTGTAAGGTTTGGATTCAGACTGCATGAAATGAGCTGTTTCTTGTTTCCATTCTCTCATAAAGTATTTCCAAGTTTTCTTTTTTAAGTAGGTAGTTTAAGCTCAGAAGAAAAAAAAAGGAGACAAATGATGACATGTATTACATGATATAATCATATATGTTGATGTGCTTTATTTGGCTTTCAGATTTATTACCTACTAAATATAGTGGAAGAGTGTTATATTAGAAAGTAGGAAATGCAGTAACAAGTTRGAATAATTTGCCAAACACCACATGTACCTAGCAAAATGTAAGATACGTAGCTGGCAAATGTAAATATTTTGTTCTCTTTCCCTGTATAGGTACATAAACATTTAAGAACTGATGGAGTTTATGAATGGAAAGCTGCTGTCTTAGCCTTGAAATCCCTCAGTGAACAGATGTTTAATCTGAGTACTTTAACATTTTCCCTTCATTAAAGTAGTTTGGATGTTCTTGAAGTGCTCTGATCTGCCCAATCCCAAGTCCTCAGTGCATTTTAACTAAACAAGCCAAATTTTAACTTTAAGAATGAAACTGTTTCCCCTCATCTGAAGCTCAAGCATCTCAAGATTTAGTTTCACGCTCCAAAGAGCTGTTGTTGCAGACCATGCTCTTTATATTCCACAAATACGTTTTCTTTCTGTATTTTATAATGTGATGATTTCCACAACTACCTCTTACCTCTTGTTTCTCCTTTCTCAGCTCTCTGCTTTGCAAGCCAAGGTGCATTATCTAAAGTTCCTGAGTGATCTACGGCTRTATGGAGGGCGTGTCTTCAAGGCAACACTAGTGGTAACATTTTTCTTAAAATAGTTTCTTCTCTTGATTTATTTTGTCTAATACCTTTTTTTTTTATTCTGAAAGCTGGATTATATAATTTTCTTTAGTAGTTTAGGTTCTGTTCATATGCTTTAAAATCATTTTAATTGAACCAAATCACTTTTTGTTTCTTTTCATCTTGAAAATGACATATCTGTCATAATAAAAATTTTGCAGGGACTTTGGAGATAGATAGCACTTTCTTAGAAAATAACGCCATCCAACTATCTATTGAATGCTAAAACTGTTAGTCTGGAAAAATCTTAATGACTAAGTTTTTCTTTTAACAGAAGCAGAGTCCATCCATCGTCTGTCCATCTAACTATCCACCTAAAAACTAGAGTGCAGTCAACATCCAGCAAGAAATTCCTTTACTTTTTTTAAATTATGATCCTTTATTACAAGTATGCTCTTGTGTATTGTATCTTTATAGAAAAAAAAAATTTAATGTAGAAATGTCATGCAAATGTAATTCTATGTAACTGAGAGAAGGACATGATTTCTGTCACTATGCAGTACCTATCATGTTTTTTAYTTGTGCTTTTTTTCTTTTTCTGCTAAAGCAGGGAGAAAAGCGTTCAGAAGTGACTCTGTTAGTAGGGCCACGGTATGGAATCAGCCATGTGATAAACACCAAAACAAATCTTGTGGCTCTCCTGGCAGACTTCAGCCACGTCAACAGAATTGAGATGTTTACAGAAGACGAAAGCAGTGTTAGAGTTGAACTGCATGTCTTAGATGTAAAAGTAAGTTTTTTATTGATTTGTGTTAATATAACATCTTTAAATATTGTTTTTGTCTTTATTTGAGTATTAGATGAAGCTATGCTGTTCTGAACATTTTCATGCCAGTAGCACCCTGAGAGTGCATTTTCAGCTCTTTTTTTGATCACAGTGCATATATACTACAGGTTGGGCCTACAGTGTACCAGGCTGGTGTTTTCCAGCACCTGCAATCTATTTTGACTTTTCTCTCATCTGATCCCCAGCACCTTCCTTTGTTATTGTTTTCATGGATTTCCATGGTAAGAGGTGATGATGATATTGGCCATCTTTTGAAGCTCCTTCTAGTGTAATATRCAGTGTTATTACCAGTAAAGAATTGCCAGCTGCATTGGACCAGTGTTGCCTTGAAATTCAGTATTTGAGCCACAAAATTCACTGCAAGTAACCACATAGCAGTTGCCAATTAAATAATCTGTTAAAATGCATGGGGTTTTTTTTCTTAGCCTTTTTAATTCCAGTTCAGTGCTTTGCCCTGCATAATATATTCACAKATGCTCATCATCTACCTACAGTTATTTAATTTCTTTTAAATCTCACTTAACATTTTGCATCCATGGCATTTAGTAGTGGAGTGAGTTTTATATGTTATACCATTCTGGTTCTTCTTGGTGTGGTTTCTGTTTGGTTTTGAAGTGGAAGGCTTCATAGACTTTCTAGGCCATAAATSTGAATAACCAGAGATTGAAGGAAGAGTTCTCATTATACTTGAAACTTACATATTTGATTCAAATAACTAGAAACTAACAGTTCTTTTYGCTTACCCAGCTATACACAAAAAGTACACATGAGGAATATTTTACTAAGCTTTTGCTTTGAATGCTTTAGGTGTATTGACCTGGAACTGTTTCCCTGAATTTAAGGTAATGAAAAAAACATTRTTGTAAAGTAATATAGATGCTCTTTGACAGCAACTAAAGAGAAATTTACAGGTTGGTGAACACAGCATCTTTTTCACCTTACTTARCAATGGTAACATCTGAGGATTTCAGGCTGCTTTGCCTACATTACTGTGCTAAACTCATAACCTTCTTGTAAGAAAGCTATTATCACCTTTTGACAGGTGGAGAAAGTAATACAGAAATTAAATCCCATCTGCCCATATGTAATATGCAGCGCCGTATGCCACAGAATRATGGTTTTATGTTGTTATATGTTATAATACTGTCTTATTGCAAATTGTGCATATCCCCATCTCCTTGCACATGTCATCTCAAATCCAGAGAAACTGACTAAAAATAAAAATCTAGGAAGGTCTGGCTGGAATTGAGCAAAAAGTGGCCGCTCTGTGGGGCACAAGTAGGGGCTGTGACTGTGTCCCGTGAAGGAGATGCAGGCACACAGAGGTAGATGTTCTCAGCTGATGAGTTCATCCTTTGACTTACCCTCAGGTAGCAGCTTCATATGTCCAGGTTCTGAATGTACCAGTRCATGTTACATATGCCTTTATTTTCTTAATGAACAGACAGTTTAGATTTTTATTTTGCTTTTGTTTCTTWAAGTATGTTCTCAAGCATGTTTCACTTGGCAGAAGCAGGCAATAAAAGTTTAGCTGACACAGGACTTTGCAGCAGATTRACAGTACTTTCACAGCACTGTTTTCAGCAATCTGAGATTTCTGTGAAGTTCATCAATTTCTGCCAATCACTGCAGAAAATTTGAGATCAACRTAGCATTTCTAATGTCAGTTTGCAGTAGTTGCTCAAAAGAACAGTGACTAATTAGCCCACTGTAGATTTAATAATTTATAGTAACTCTAATAGCTATACTTGAATATCTTGAAGAAAGTGTGTGTTGAATAGAATGGAGCAAAAAATAGGTTAAAGAAAAAAATCCCTCATATATTTTTCCAAGTTGCTGAAAACAGTTTATATAACATTCAGGGTACCTGGGACATTTTGGCCTAAGATGCTGCAGCACAGGCTTTTAAAAACTTGTCGGACTTGTTGTGGTTTGGTAGAAAGCTGTGATCATCATTTATGTTTTGGCCACATCTTCCATCAGAATCATTTGTCTTTTTATTAGTAGGGGGTTGAGTAGGTTGGAGAGCCATCCTTGTGGCATGTGACATTCCTCCTGGAATGAATGATGCAGGTCCTTGCATCTGTCTTGTGACAGTGGGCTCTGCATGCTAAATTATGATAAATTGTCACTACAAACTGTGAGTGATAAGATGGGTTGTCTATGGCCTAATTTCTATCTATGCATCATGGTAAGGGCTTCATTTTTATTTCCTGTCTAATAGCTGTAGAGGCTAGCCACCTTAATGAATTACATTTGAGGAGAACAGCTTTTGGTATTAAAAGCTACAGAGACATGAACAATTTTTTTAGGCAAGGAAATGTATACCTAATGGCARAAGAAAAATTAATTAAAGCATGTTTCACATGGATCTCTCAGGTTCAATGCTTGCTGTCCAGGCAGCCACAGTTTTTTGAAGTTCTGAGGTCTTGCAATTTTTTAAAGACTGGCTTTTTTTTTACTTTGCTGTRTGTTGGTTTTCTTTGCTGACACCCTTCTGGGGATCTTTTTCCATTCTCTCTTTCTGTTTTTCTGCTTATTTTTTCACCACTTGTCTTTTCAGTAACACCAGGCCACAAACACTGAAATCTTTTAACCTGCCAYTGTCCCTGCTGTGTAATGATAACTTTAACCTGACTGCTGTATTTTATGAACTTCATGTTTCCCTGACTGTTTGCTTCCCATTTCAGGTTTCTTTGCATATGTTTAGTGTACCACATTTTCTGGGAAGCAGCAGGTTCCCATACAACTGCAAGACTCCAGCGCCTAATGTAACAGGTTCTTGACCTGTGGCAGATTCAGAGTAACATAAAATAGTGCTTTGGCAAGAATTTAGTTATCTGTGTGAAAAAAAAAAAAAAATGGAGCAAGAGTCTTAAAATAGTTAGCTTCATTCAGAAAAACAGCAGTCAGTTGTTAAGATGTCCAGTTGGACCTCTACCTTACTACCACTCCAATCTTTACTAAACTTCTGATGCTGYTTGATATTGGCAGTGAGGAAAATAAATTCTCACATGCATTTTTCAATGTGGTATTTGTGAGGCAATTCGTTTTGCTTTGATGTAACAGTATTTTCAACAGGCAAACAAATTGAGGAGGAACAGCCTTAACTTGATTGTGTTCTTCTTAGCCGATTACKCTTCTGATGGAGTCATCAGATGCAATGAATCTTGCTTGCCTGACAGCTGGGTACTACAGACTGCTGGTTGACTCGAGGCGTTCCATCTTTAACATGGCCAACAAGAAAAATGCAGGGAGCCGAGAAGCAGGTATTTCTTTCAGCATGTTAACAGTGTGCAAAGAAGAAGTAAACTTAAGCCAGAGAACCTCCAGATAAATAGAAGGATGTGTCAAATGAGATCTGATAGTGCTAGGTGCTAGGTGCTAGGCTTAGACTTAGCGCCAGTGTATCRATTCAGCTTTATAATATTCTAATATCCAGCCTAAGATAGCATCTTTATGGTAAAATAGACCATGTGATGAATTTCCTTCATACACTAGCAGACAGATGCATGCTCTCTGTGAGTGCTGTTATTTTATCTGCATATATCTTCTGTCAGAATACATACGGTCTTGGGGAAACAAACTGCTTTTGTGTTACTATGCCTGGAATAGAATTTGTACCTAGCTGAGGTTTAGTTTTGTTCCATAGTACAGAAGTACTAATTAAACTTTAGGTCATTAAATCAGCAAGTATTTAACTTAGAGGTGAATTTGAAAGCTTTTTTTTTTTTTTTTCTGAAGTATTTGATGGTTCAGCACTATTCAGAGTGCTTAATGCTCAGCAATAACAAATGATTGTTTACAAATTACWTGACTTTGTTCTTTGGTTTCACAATATTTATTTTATTTCACCATGCTATAGGATCTGAAAATAGAGGGAAGCATAATATCCTGGCTTCTGACTGGAACTGTATAGCAAAAACTACCACTTTCTTGGCCGAAGGAGATCAGGAGGCTCAAATGTCCTTTGCTGATCCAAAGCAGAAGACTATAGATGTTTCTGAAAGTCTATTATGTCAAAAAGAACACAGACATCTGTACATAGAAAATACTTACAATTCAGGTGGATTTGATCAGCATCTGGCCAAGCAAAGTGACCCTGCTGAAACAGAAGAAAGCAGAAATTTTAACCAGCCTTCACTGCTGTCACTCTCAGGTTTGGAACCTAGCAAGAAAGCACAGGATTCTCCCAGGGGAGCAAAAGTTTCCTTTATATTTGGAGATCCCAACTTGGATGCTATCAGTCCCCAGACTCTTGGCTATGAAAGGCTTTTGGATGAAAGTCCAGAAGTACTAGAAAAACAAAGAGCCATTTATCTTAGTAATGCCAATGATATTAAAGGCCTGGAGTTGTCACCAGATGCTGAAAGCATTCAGTTTGCTACAAACTCTGTTTAYGCAACTATAAGCGATGGTAAAATATTTGGAGCTGCTGAAGGCATAGAAGAGCCTTTGCTGCACGATATTTGTTATGCAGAAAACACAGATGATGCTGAAGATGAAGATGAAGTAAGCTGTGAAGAAGATATTATGGTAGGAGAAATCAACAGGCCTGCTCTTCTGAGCCTTTCAGGTTCTAGTGATGACATTATTGATTTGACTTCACTTCCACCTCCGGAAGGAGATGACAATGAAGATGATTTCCTTTTGCATACTTTAAACATGGCCATTGCTGCTCCTCCCCCTGGCTTCAGGGACAGTTCAGATGAGGAAGACTCTCAGAATCAAGCGACACAGCCTAGAGACAACAAGGAGCAAGACAGTAATCTAGGCAATGATGATATTCCAGTGTCGCTCATTGATGCTGTCCCTACTAATACAGAGGGGAAGTGTGAGAAGGGTCTAGATGATGCTGTAGTCTCTACACTTCAAGCACTAGAAGCTTTGGCTGCTTCAGAGGAACAGCAGACGAATGACAATTCAGGTTCTTTCACCATAGTTACATTTATTCATTGAAAATCATTCCATCTCATCCATTTAGCTTTGGAAATACTCCATTTCATGAGGGTTGGTTTGTTTTTTTWTTAGTTTTCCTTTCATTTTTTGCCATCATTTTGCATACATCGTATTTCATATTTAATGGAGCCACCACTGTTATTAAACTACCTGTCKCGGGAACTGTGCAATAAAGTCAGAGTGTTCTTACAAAGAATATTTTTGTGTCTAATACACCCCCTTTTGCTTGTCACTTATCCAGGTGCCTCAGCTGCTGTCATTTAATTGACTCTTATTTTTTGTGGCTTGCAGGTGTAGCTATCCTGCGAGCATATAGCCCTGAGTCATCTTCAGATTCTGGCAATGAAACAAATTCCTCTGAAATGACTGAAAGCTCTGAACTAGCCACAGCACAGAAACAGTCAGAAAACASTGCACGTATGTTTTTGACCACAAGTGAAGGCTACCAACCCCTTGTGGAAGAACAGACTGAATTTCCCATCGCTAAGAATCAGGCTGGAGGGCCAGGCATGAAGCCCTCACAGCCTTTGGCTGGTGGTCAGGCTGCAGAGCTACAGTCAAAAGTTGTGCCTTCAAAGCAGATTCTTCATTCTGATAACATGGAAATGGAGCCAGAGACCATGGAAACAAAATCTGTCACTGATTATTTTAGCAAATTGCACATGGGATCCTTGGTATATTCTTGCACTAGTAAAAGGAAAAATAAGATGACAGAGAGCGAAGTAAAAGCATCCTCTGATGGCAATGCTACTGTSAAAAAGCAACAGGGAAGTAAAAAAACAGAGTCTGATGAAGATCTAAAAGCTAAATTTGGAACTCTTTCAGCAAGAGACAGTCAGCGCCTAAGCACTTTCAATGTGGAGAGAACTGCCTTTCGCCAAAGATGGTATGCTGCCGATGATGGGGCAGCAGATAAGCCAAGCCCAGAAACAGTTAATGGGAAGACTTTTCCAAGAGTTCCTGTCCTTGGTAAAACAGAAACTGACTGTAAGGATGAAGTGGATCCTGGGGTGGATCAGGATGATACCTCAGGGCTTAGCCAAGGTGAAAATTTCCTGTCAGATATGACTCCCGTGTCTTCAGCCAAAGACCTAAACGATGCAGAAGATACCGATTTATCTGCAGATGACCATCCTTCAAAGCTTCCAGAAGCTGAGCAGAGTGTGGCTAGACTTTGTGAATATCACTTGGCTAAGCGCATGTCATCTCTGCAAAGCGAAGGCCATTTCTCGCTGCAGAGCTCTCARTGCTCGTCAGTGGATGCAGGATGCAGCACAGGCAGTAGCACGTGTGCTACCCCCGTGGAATCCCCTCTTTGTACCTCTGATGGTAAGCACATCATCTCCGATCCATCGATGAAGGGCATTGCCTATGTCCCAGCAGATGAAAGAGCTGCCATTCTTCCAAACCACGGAACGACGTACCAGCAGCCCGAAGCCGTGTGTCACAGAATGACAGTGCCTGTTGTGCATTCAGCAATTAATGCYGAACCAATTTTCGGCACTTTGAGAGAAGGATGCCATCGGATCCCCAAGATAAAAGAAACTACAGGTACAGCAGTAATAGAGTGTTTCTTGTGTTTATTTCTAAAGCTACAAGTTCATGTTGAGGCCTGGGTAAGACACTTCTATTGCTTTGTCTGGAGCTATGTCACCAAGCTGTAGCAGACAATGAGATTAGACCTTCAGTTTATCTGTTCATTTTACTTGTACATGTTGAGACATTCTGTTGAGCTGCATACAGAGAKCAACTTTTTAAAAACATCTCATTGCATTTAAATGTATTTGGAGGGACCCTGATGAAGTGGCCTTTCTTCCWATCTTTGGAAGCCTCTCCAAAACCCATGGTCATTTCAGTTCCAGGATACTTGTTCGATTACAAGATGAATTCAGAAGTTATATTAATGTAGGGGAGCAAAACCGTTGATTCATTTCTTAGGCATTTTATATGCTATTTTAGCAGGTTGTCAAAAATATACCAATATGAATAAAAAGCTCTAAACGTTAAGAATAAAAAAATGTCACTGCCTTATTAAGCATGTATTTACTTCACAAACCAATGGTAGGTGTTCCTTCAAAGTTACAAAAAAARTCACAATTTTTCAGAGACAGCATTGAAATTCTTTCAGCTGGATTGTAAATGTTTCCCACTTCTTGGMTTGCAACCCACATGTAGCAGTAGAGTGTGAATGCATGAAAATCCAAAAGTGGAACAGACTAGGAGTTAGAATGAGAAATAATCTTTCTCTTCCAAAAACCTGCCACAAAACCAAACCAATATTACCATGAACACAGCTTTCTATACTCTTTCAGGTGTAGTTAAAGCAGGTATTTTAATCTGAAAGTATTAAACTAAYTAGTTAATAGAAAATATGCAATTCATTTATTAGGGGAAGTTTAGGATGCTTTGTACATGATTTGCTATTCATTTCTTGMGTAAGTCTTCTGTAATGAAACAAGCAATTAGTTATTCATAAATTATAATTTGTTGACTGATTTTAAAARGCATTTAAGTGAAATAAAAAAGGCCAGTAATGAATTTTTTGTGGAATATTTTGAGGAATGGAGACCATTGGGAAATACCAGGAAACCGTTTGTCCTGACAGTTAAAATATATTTAAAAGTTCAGTCTATGAATATTATCAGGGTGATGCTTAATTATTCTGTCTGCTCTTCTACTACCCCTAGTGTAGCTTTCACAGAGCCTGAAAAGGGAAGACAAGGAGGCATGCCTACAGCTTTTCCTAGACAGCCTCTAGCTGACTCCATCATGCTATCATCCACGCTATCAGAATCAAAGGTGCCAAGTCAAAATGAAGACTCTTGTGACATTCCCAAAGTAAATCAGGCTTGTGGGGCAACAGTTAGTTTATGGCCATATGACATGATAGGAGGAAGCCTTAGGATGCCGCAGAACAAGAAAGTGCTGAGACGCAGCAGCAGCAGCAACAGCATTGGAGGATCTGCAGGCATTGAGATGCTGTTTGAGAAGAAGGCACCCAYGGCCAGCTTGAAATGCCTGGACATCACCCGAAAGGATGAATCCAAATCAGAGAGAAGGGTGGAATTTTCCCTRGGCAAAAAGCTGTCCAAAAGTTACTCTCAGAGTTGTGTGTACGTCAGCACTGATAGGAAGGACAGTAAGAGGTGTTCGGGCACAGGCACGAGTCAGAAGGACTCCAAGCAGTGTCGAACACTGCCCTTGCGAAAGCTGAACACCAGCACCTGGAGGTGTCGGGCGCCCTTCAGCTATTGCTTCCTGAGCAGAGGGAATGATGACAACGAGGAGGAAGATGACCRAGACAACCCTCAGCTCTCACATCTCTTGGAACCACAGATCCCGCGTGAGCTCACAGAACCAGGTGCTCAGTCGTTGTCCRGTGACAATGAGCAGAAAGTCTTGGAGTCCCCGAAAGCTGCTGAGCCCCCACATGATGCAGTCAAGGAGCATGAGAAGAGCAGTGCTGACACCCAAGGTGGCCAAATTGATGTGAATCTCAACGATGTAGCCTTCGATGCACGAATCATGCGAATAAACGCGATGAAAGAGAAGACTTATGCAATGCCTGATGGATTTATTGCAGCACAAAAGGATGCCAATGAGCTACTCTCACTGGTCCGAGCAAGTATGGGCAAGAGAGAAGATTTACATCCAGAAACATATGACCTTAAACTTTCTAAGTACAAACAACTGTTATCTTTGGAATCGAGACAGTTGGGAAGTGCCTGCAGGAAAATGGCCATGGCTGATAAAAGCCCTGAGGAAATGCTTTTAGCTATGACTTCCAGCTTTCAAGTACTCTGTTGCTTAACAGAAGCCTGCATGCGTTTAGTTAAAGTCATGAACTCTGAAACACAGCAGCAGGAAATTATAGCTAAGATAGATGAGGTTGTAATAAACTACATTTGTCTTCTGAAGGCTGCAGAAGCAGTGTCAGGCAAGACCTCCGGTGATCCTAGCATTAAACTCTTGGCTCGACATCCGAATACCATGGCCGCTATTGTAAGCACACTAACACGTTCTCTTAAAATGCTTTTAAACAAATAAAATACAAAAGTCACTTCATAATCTACCTTTGCAAAGCCATACATAAAAAACTTTTATTTACTGTATGTGTATGAACTAATGTAACAAACTCAGCTTTCTCTGTATATTTTGTTATTTTATATAAAATAGGTATGAGATTAAAAAAAGTTAAAATACTGAACAATGACAAAAGTAATGACTAGATCTGTCCTTYGGTTTATACAAAAACAAAAGCCAAAAAAACCTTCCCCAACATCAGAAAAACAAACAGAAAAAAGTCCCATACAGGAACAAATTGATGTTTGGCTATTTTTCATATAGTCAAATTTATGGTTGTATGAAGTGAACTTCTAAAGCCTGTTGTCAATGAAGTTGTTTTCTGTTTCGTCCAAGTTTTCACTTGGAGAATGCTCCATGTTTAGAATGATGAATTAAATCATGATGTATATAACACAATATTTAATGTTTTAAAATTATAATTTTTAAGCATTGAAAATAGCAAAAAGACATTTAAAATCCAAGAGACTATTATAACTTACTAGAGAATATATATAATAAATGACTCTTTTGTTCATATGGGCTGAATTACCTGATTCTTTTTTTCTAGGAAATTCTGTATTTAAAAAAACAAAAAAAGTGTTGAATATATGAATATACTAACTTCCGAAGGTATCTGATGTATTGAACTTTAGTGTTGGCATTTTAGGCAGTGAAGGTAACTGGAAGAATGAGGACACAAAAACCAGAGTGGTGGTGGTGGTGTTCTCTCTGAAATGGAAGATTGATGCCATAATGGTCAGACCAGAATGTATGAGGCAGTCCACACACCCTTTTCCCTGGTAAATGACAGAGAGGACCATCAGAAAATTCCTATGCTGTTTACTGTTTCATCATATACTTATGGTGCATCTGAACAACCCGGACTGCATCTATTTTGTTAAATATTTTATATTTMATATTTTATGATTCTGAATGTTTAACTGTAAATAAGTTAGAAATAAAATGAAGTTTTCAGAATACAATAAATATCTCTGAAATATTTCCAGCTAGAGACAGTTCTTCTCTTGACTGATGACAAAGGCAATTTGTGAATAATCTTTTCCATCTGAACCTTTCTGGAAAACATTTTGTAGTCTTGTGTTTGAGAGGCAGCCAAAGCAACATCTCTCAGTTCTGGCTGGAAATAGGCTTTCATAAGAGCATCCAGTGAACTTTTCAGTGGCCAAGGAGCAGCAGCCTCCATTCTCCAAATTGATGTACGTAATTTTCACCTGTTTCTCATAACACCATGTGCCAAGAGTATTAYTGCTCTTGTTTTGAATACTTACCCCTTCAGTTGAAGCACGTGTGTATCTGTCTGTGCTGACTAGAAAGACTAAACCAACAAAGTTAAGGAAATATTTCCTTGCACATCATAAAACCAAGACATGCCTTTTCCTCTGACTGCAGACAACATCTTCAGAAACACYGTATCAGAATGGCTTTTAAATGTCYYTTCCAAACCTTAATCTGTTGKCCATAGCACAAAAATCTGATTTCTGAGACCAGTTCACTTTGTACATAGACACACTTCAGCAGCTCAGAAGTTGGCTGCAGGCTGAACTACACTGTTGGTGGTGACAACAGCTTGTCCTGTGTGGCAGTCACACTCGATGGTCTTGTTCTGGCAGCCCAGAGARTGGGGCTGTGAGTGCTGCTCTTGTGCTGGAAATACTGTGGGGTTTGAGTATTTCATATTGGGGAAAAAAACCAAGCTGAACTGTTGCATTGGCATCAATTTCTTGATTGTTTTCTGAGTTTATAAAAATGTCATCAGTGATTTAGTRAGTTTCAGGAAATAGTAAGTTKCAGGAAATAGTAAGTTTCAAAAATAAATTTAGGATTGTCACAACTAAGCATTAACATAGATCATGGGAATGTGTCAAAGCATTATTAGTTCTTTTTATTACACTTCTTTTCAATTGATCTAATTTTATTTCAAAGGTAAGTAGAATTTTGTTCTTAGTGTTCGGGAACTTTTCTGATGTGCTGATTTTCATGCTCATTTTGTGCCTTAAAGTTAATATGGTCTTTTTTTCTGGTTTTTGGGTTTTTTCAGGTTTTTTTTTTGTTTGTTGTTTGTTTGTTTGTTATTTTGTTGGGTTTTGTTTGTTTGGGATTTTTTTTTGTTGTTGGTTTGGGGTTTTGTTTGGTTTGGTTTTTTTTTGTGACAATGTTTAGCAAGTGGAGGGRGGGAACCTYTCCTTTTTAATGCATTTTCATAGAATCATAAAATAATTTGGATTGTATGGGTCCTCTGGAGTTCACCTAATACAGCCCTTGCTCAGGTCTAATCAGATCAGGTTCCTAAGGACTGTTTAAAGTGTTTATTGGACACCCTCCAAGGATAGATGTCCCACAATTTCTGTGGGCACCAGTTCCAATATTTGACAATCTTTACGGCCAAAAACTGCAAAAATTCTGTGGGTCCAATCAGAATTTTGTATGTTCCAGCAAAATCCTTTGCCTTTCGTTGTGTCACTGTGCATCCTTTAGAAGAGTTAGGCTCTATCCTCTCTCTGTCCTTTCATCAGGCAGCTGTAGGCTGAAATAAAGTCTCCCCTAAGCCTTCTCTCCTCCAGACTGAGTAAAACCAGTTTCTTCAGTATTTCCTCATATATCATGTATTCCAGCCCCTGACCAGCATGGTCACCCTTCACTGGGCTCCGTGGTGTGATTTCATAAACCACCACCGTGCTCTTGTCTCACTTTTGATAAATGGGATCATCTAGCCAAGCTCTGTGAGGCATCTCTTAGAAGGCAGTTTCTCCTTCCCCCAGGACCTCAGATATCCCCATCTGGTACCATGTGAATGTCTTTTTCATAATATTTCCACACAGATTTATATGCAGGCTTTTAAATGCTGCCTTGTGAGAGCTTTGTACAATGGCACAGCTGCTGGAAATAATTTGTCTGCCATCTCCTACAATCATCACATGTATTCACAGGCACATTGGGTTAGTGTCTCACAATCATCCCTTGCCAGAAAGCATTTTTATCTTTCTTCTGGGCTTTGGGGGGACCTTATTGCAGCCTTTCAATACTTAAAGAAGGTCTGTAAAAGGATGAGGGCAAACCTTTTAGCAGGGTCTGTTGCACTATGGAAAGAGTGATGCACGGAAGAATTTTTTTTTATGATGACAGTGATGAGGCATGGAACAGATTGCCCAGAGTGGTGGTAGGTGTCTCATTCCTAGAAACATTCAAGATCAGGTCAGGCAGGGCTCTGAGCAACCCCATCTRGTGGAAGATGTCYYTGCCCYTTGCAGGGCAYTGGACAGGATGGCTTTTAAAGTTTCCTTCCAAACCAAACTATTCTGTGATTCTAAGATCCTATTATTCAGCTTGTCCTGTCCAGCTAAGGAGAGTCCTGGATGATAATAGACATAACTGTTATTAATTCTGGGTCATATGACCTTGCACATCACTTGCTGCTGAATTATACCCTATTTCTATTAATTTTCAGCTTTAAGGTGACCTTGTCTTTCTGTGTGGTATCCTAATTGATTGCTACATTAATTGTACATTTAAACTTCATGACATGAGGGAATGCCATCAGTATGTACCTACTTGCACTAACACAGTAAAGAAATGCTAAATGATACAATGTCATCTGAAATATACAATACTTTTATAACTTTTGTATATACACTATGTGTTTAGTGTTTTTTAACTTGGCAAAATGACAGGCATCTTYGTGTTTGAGTCCTTGAGTTCAGGCTGTTTTGTAAAATAATTAGGCAAAGTTGGCCATTCTGACATTAAAACACAAAGCTGCATACTACACTTTCCCCCCTTCTATTTCATTAATATAAATAGAAATTCCCATTAATTCATGACCACTGGAAGATCCACAATGCTTCATGATGTTCTCACTGCTATCCAGACATGCGAAATAATCCACTAGCACATTACTCAAAACTGAGAAATGGATTCCTAAAAAACTGTCACACAATTTATATCAAAGAGAGACCTGATTACTGAATCCAGCTAGATTTAGTAGTAGTGTATCAGGGATTAATTTGGCTCAATAGGGTATAACTAGCATGGTAGCAGCAGATGTTAAAAACCAGAGCCTCCCTGCAGTAAGCACTGAACTGTTACAAACTGAAAACCTGGTTCATGTCACAAATWGCTCAGTGATGAACATGTGGCACTAACATTAACCAGTCTTTATAATTTWCCACTCAAAGTWSWRKMKKWKWTGYWMMAMAMAAAAMWRRGRKSAYMAYMWTCYWCYRCWSYAYYWKYKGWGSAGCMSYMMTAWKWTKTYWKMWSWWSWWKWKWYSAMMRMMRYMRWARRMWKSWYMWYCWTYAWWAWYWWMWMWAMWAMAAMAWAARWWAAARTWAAATAAATAAAGTAATAAATACTTTTTTCTATAGATGTTTGAATGATAAAATCTGAAATTTTCTGTCGCTGYTGATGGAATTTGGAAGGTGCTGATAGGTGGAAATTCATGAGACTCAATCAAAACTCTTCCTTTAGAGTCTGTAAACAATGGATTCTGGGGAGAGTGAATTTTGGCCCATGAGACTGGGAGCAAATCTTTGATTTCATAAGAGTGGGAGRGAAGGCAGACTAACCTAGCAGCCCGTTGTACTGTAAAAAATGTCAATATTTCMGTATTGATTTTGAGGTGGATTTCTTTTATGAAGTGACTGTGCCACATTTTCATGCAACAGGACATACTTAATTGCAGAATAGACGAAGTCCCTACATCAGCATTGCTATTCCTTGAAGTGTGAAGTTTCTCTTGTGGTGGCAGCATCAAGGCAGTTTCCACTGGGGATGGTGCTTACCATCTTTCCAGAAAGATGGTTTTTCCATCTTTCCAGAAAGTGGCATTAGATGTGTTCCCTCTGGTTTGACTGTCCATTTGGGCTCCAGGATTAAACAGGGACTGGCCAAAGGACTGGAARCTTCACATCCCTATCATGGAGTTCCACTTTGAACTGCAGGAATGGCTTTCCATCATATCTAAAGTTGTTCACTCAAATAAGGACGCCACCACTAAACTACCCATTTTTAAACTTGATATAATCAGTTGTGTCTCAAAATGCTAATTTTCCTCTGCCTTGAACACACTTTCATTTGTCTTCAACACTCTCACGAGAGTGATTGAATTACCAGGCTACCTGYTGGAAAATGCCCTGATAGTGTGGTTGAAACATATCCTCCAGGCCCTATGTCCCCAGTGAAGGTAAGGATGAAGGGTGCAGAATTTTAATATCAAGACTTTCCTCCTTTCTCCAAGAGACTTCTGCTGCTACTCCTCTACCTGTTACTGTGGCTATTTGGCTCATTTCATTCTAGAAATGCTTTTCTCCATTCTGCAGTGGGAAGAAGACTCATTCTTTCAGCACTTCCATTTCTCTTGTGCCTGGTAAGTAATGGAAGGGAATGCAAATTATTAACTAGATTCGATTTTTGGGTTGATGTTTTTGTTGGCCTTCCCATCAGTTCAGTCTGTTTCAAGTTACCTGCTCAAACTGAAGCAGTCTGGTCTTYTGTTGTGTGTTTCTTACCCGTAATGAAGTCAATTTTCCATCTGTCACAGCCTTGAGCTGTGCTTATCAAAATCTTTCTCTCTGCCAGGTGTATGACTTGCAGGAATTTGAATTTGGTCTTTCATGTTCTCATGGATTCTCCTTCTCAAAAAAAAAAAAAAAAAAAAAAAAAAAAAAGGCATTTTTTGTTGTTATCCTCTCCGTTAGAAAAATCAAAAATCCATACCCCTATGATTCCTTCTTTGACCTTACTCTTCAAAGATATGCCAGCTCTTAAGATGCAGCCATCATTTTTGATGAAGGTAGTGTCTTAACATCACTTATTTGTTTATGTTTCCCTTCACCTTCCCTTGGGCTTCTAAGAAACATGCTTTATTTTGCACCTGTAATRGCAGAAGAGCTCCCTTTATATCTGCAGTCCAGGCTATCTCCAAATATACAGACTGTGTATATCTGACAGATCCAGCAGTTATCCAGATGGATGGTTGGTGTCTCAGTATTTGCTATAAAAATCAGGAATTGATACTTCCAACTGAGTGCAGAGCTTCTGTGAGACTGCTGAGTTACTGACCCGCAATAAATCCACCTCSCTTTCCCCAGGCACTGTGCCATCTCTGATGAGCTGCCTCAAGAGCTGCCACAGCGCTGGGGAGAGTTGAGAACCTCTGGGAGATAATTTGTGGGAGGTAATTTTGTAAAGTTGCATGGTGTGAGAAAATGTGGATAATAATTTGAGAGTTAAAAACAAAAGAAGCTCTATTAGCTCTAGGAGCTCTATTGGCAGGGCTTGCTCCAGTGTTTCAGACCATGTCTGTGTGGCTGATCATTTAAACAATTTATGGCATGTAATGGGAGATTTTTGCTGTTGTGTCAAAGGTGGTGGCAACAGTGGGAATACMTCATTGATGATTACTGCAAAAGAAAAATCTCTGCAGTCTGGAGTGATAAGGTTTAGCTATATGCTCAGAAAAGATTTATTTGTAAAAACTCTGTATCCTAAAGAATAATTACTGTTATGTTTCTTTCTCAAAGACCAATCTCTGTTCTCTATTCTACCTGTGGATTATGGTAAAGGATAATAGGACAGCAGTCTGTATCAACAAAGATGGAATTAAGCTTATAATAATTAAACAGATTATTGTTGTTTCTCATTATGAGCAGAGAACCAAAGGAAAATAGTTCTTCTAACAGAGATATGTAGAGAACTGGTGACAACAAACACTACCCTCCCATTTTTTATGTATTGATTTGAGAAGGGGCAACACCGGGATGTTACACAGTGGTAATTGTTTTAACAGTGTTTTTCGAGTTGCTCTTCAGAGAGGAATGTTTTCTAAATCCTTTTTGGCAATGCATTGCAAGATTCTTCCATGTTGCTTATACCTTTCAAATGACAATATGGGGTGACAGTAAATGTCATCAACAGCTTTATTCCTGTAAATTTTCTTTTCCATGGGATTGACTCTGAGTTTGTATATAGCACCGGTTTGACAGGGGTGTATCTGAGTATTATTGGTAACAACCTGAAGGCTTTAGCCAGTGTTCCATGATTTGGTTTCAGTAAAAGTGCTGAGTTCCTTAATATAAATCTCTCAGTGTCCATGAAAGGAGACGATTTTAGCACTTTGTGGGAATCCCACTTTCATGATGGCTAGGACTGGGTTTGTTTTTTTCTGACAGAGATGGCAAAGGATCCAGTTTTTTTATTTTAAATCTTCTATTGCCAATGAAATGACCACAGATGCAGCTGAGGATCTAGTCTGTCCCAGGGCTGGCAATGCATGGATACCTGAAGAATTTCCTGATCTGTCATTTTGCTGAAATGGACCATCCTGTCATCCTTGCAGCAATTTCTGATATGCAATCTTCATTAATGGCTGAAAGAACGGGCAATCTTGGGAAAGAAGAACCCCAAGATCAAACTTCTCCAAGTGCATAAACTCAAGCTTATTSTCCAGATTATCTTCAGCTGCTTTCTGCAGTAGGAGAAAACTGCTTGTTTTCCTTATCTTAGTTCTAGTCCCAAGTTAGCATGTGTTTGTGGAAAGTTTTAATGTTTTGCAGCCCCGATGAATACTTAGTTTAGGGTTTCTGCTACAGATCACTTCTATGAGCAAGTAAAAGGCACAAATGCAGTACAGATAATTGTACAGCTGAGTTTCTCCTTATCATGGCCTGAAACAGCCAGATGTACCTTATAACTTAGTCAAGTTTCAACAAGCATAATGTCTCTGAAACATTATTACCTTTGCAGGACACTACTTTGATTAGACACTGCAATACAAGCTGTTTATAATAATGAATTTGGGCTTTTTGTAACTGTGATCTCAGTTTTCTTTCACACATTTCTTTCATACATTGCACTTGAAACCATGTCTTAAAAAGAGATGTATTAAGTATGTTTCTCATCAAGGATGCTTTTTWTTCATCTCATTAGGGGTTTTACTTTTAAAAGCAKTTCCTACCKTCTAAAAAGTAAAATGYTCACTGCAGCATCTTCTCTTTAAWTCACTGAAACAGAATATTTTAARGTYTYCTTTAAATATACGGACRAACTGTGAGAGCAAGGCAGCAATAMATTGCTTGAGRAGCCAGGAAGGGTAAGTATTCACCAGAACAAGTGAGGACATRCCTTTCAACTACTTCATTTGTACACTGAAAAGACTTCAGGTAAAATACGGTGTCCAGGAAAAAAAAGCAAACAACATTTGCCTTGGAGATGCTTCTATGGAGCTTCCTGCCAGCATGTCCTCCRAAAAGACAAAGTTCCATCTGGTGGAAAGGGATCTGCACCAAAATTTGAAGAATATCATGATGAGCCTTGGACARGTGTTGTGACTCTGTGGAGGCAGCCTGCTCAGCCCACATGGCTCTGCTCATGGCATGAAGGTAAGATTAGAATTTAAATACTTTTTCACATGTTATAAAGTAATTTTCAAAGCTGCTGTTCTTTTTTTTTTGACTGAATTTCTTTTGCCAGTCTTACTGTTTTTTAAAAAAAATAGTTTTCAATGTTTATTSTCTCTTCTCTTGCTAAATGAAAGACCACATAAATGAGTAAATTAACTATTGGATGATGAAAAGAAAATTGGTTCTACACAAAGGCTTGTCTTGCATGTAAAACAGTATATCAGTACATTCAGTATCGATTTGAGGTCCCCTATAACAATTGCAGTGAATACAAATTTTTAAAAGAAGCTTAATGTTGTGTAACTGAGTTACCCCATGGCAAACTATTTAAACAACATTGCAAGATACTGTAGTCTAGCTTTCTTTATTTGCTGCTTTTTAAGCTTTATTTTTCCTTCCCTACTTATCCCAAAATTCAGGAAAATGCAGTTTTCTTTACAAAGCTTGAAAAGGGCTCTAATGTAAAATTGCATTAGTCTTCCTGAATGGCCTTATTTGTACTTCACAAGTTACACATTAATGGACTGGGAGTCTTTCTCCTTGCAGAAAAATTTGCACTGTTTATATCTCTTATGTCAACAGGACCTTTGCATTGAAATGTGCCTTCTTCTGAGTCTGTTTGTGTTTCCTCAGTACAGACAGGCAGGCTCAAGATCCATCCTAAAAGCACCTTCAGTTTTRATCGTCTTTCTTTGTAGATTGCTGTTCCAGGACTTCACTGCTTTTAATTTCTTACCAAAGCCTAGAATAAAAAGCTAGTTCTAATACATTTTTCATTTAAATAGTTCTCTGCTGTTACTGGTGCTTGTACATGAARTTCCAGATGAGATCTGACCCGTCTTTATATAGTGGTAATATTTCTTCTCTGTCTGTGGAAAATTTCTTGTCTGGCATACCACAGGATGCCTTTTACCCTTCATGCCTGAAGCACACTGGTGGCTTGGAGACATTCTGTGAATTACTGGTGTGCTCAGTTCTTTCTCCTTAATCAATTAAAACAGATGAACTCTGAAGTTACCAGAGACTTTTTTTCTGTCCCCAGGGCAGAATTCATCTTGCTTGTCTGAACACTGGGTATTGGGTATAAATCACACAAACACTCTCTACAGTCARTGCAGGCAGAGAAATAGACATCTCCAGAGGCACATTCAAAGATGTCTGGGATAAATCACCTCCTGGATGTGTTTTTTATTCTCTTTCTGTTGACAGTGTAGGGACTCTAGAAAACCAGCTTGTCTCAGGGTTGACTAGAGGGAGATGAAGTTTCTGCCCCCCCCTCCACCTCTGCTTTCTCCTCACACTGTCCTGTTTTAAATTTCAACTCACGCCAGCTAGTATTTGTCAAGGTCATCTACTCCTCACTTTTTCTAGTGGCACCTGATCATCACTGAATTGATGATGTTTCCTATTTTTGAGTCAATGAAGTACTTTGAAAGGCATGAAGCACATAAATGCATTCAGATCGAGGGATGTGCAGCTGTTTCCAGCATGTTTGAGGATGTTGTTTTTCCTTGTTTAGTTGTTTGCCTCATTCATACTTGCATTTCTTAATTTTCACTTACAAAGTTTTAATGCACTGTGAAAATTTAGAGGAAAGTTCCTCCAAAGCTACTGGAGACATTTGGGTGATTACTTATCATATTTTTCATGCTAAGTTATTCTRAAATTGGTTTCTTTTGTTTGATCAACCTGCTGATTTTAAACTGAAGAGAGTATTAATTCCACCAAAGGTGCTTAAAAGTGAAGCTGCAGCTCACTCTAGCAGTGAGCAGTAAGAAGCAGTTCCAGAACTAGCAATATCAAAGACTTTCTTTGAGTTGCTAGGGCTGAATGCTAGTGCTTAAATGCWTTTGAGGTTCTTGAATCAAAATTTCTTTTACTGCATCATTAGCAGAATATGGTTATTGAAAGAGGAAAAATTAGGTTTAATTTAAACAGCTAGAGATGTTTTTTATCAGAGATCTTCAAATGTGAGCTAATTGTGCTGGCCTCCCTTTGAGCTGAAGAGAAGTAGGCAGTACAAGATGCAACTCATATCACTTGAAAGCAAAGATCAAAAATAGGTAAGAGAATTCATGTCTTGGAAGTCCCCATTTCTCTCTGATCAAATATTAAGCAAGTCCAAGCTGACCAGCCCTAATGTTCATGCTTGCCTTGTAGATGCTTGAAGYTGTTTGTTTTTAAAGTTGGCAGGTGAAAAAAACTCAGCTGAGAGGATATAATTGAATTTCATTAGTTCGGAAGGTAAAGCTTCTATGAAGCTTTTTACGTTTTCCTCTTTTTGTTATTGTTGGGTTTTTGGGGTGTTTTTTTTTTGTTTGTTTGCATTTATCATTCTATTCATAATACTTTTATGTCATGGCATCCTGTTAGCCCCTTTGAAAAGCATGTTTAAGCCAGTAAGGACAGCATGGAAGAATAACTTCAATAATAATACACAATCTGGTGTTGCTTTTGGCACCATCATGTCTGTACTCATTTGATTTGGGATGTACCTGCCTTCCCAGTCTCTCTGAGTGCTCAGGGACCAGAATTGTCTTCCAGAGCTCCTTGTACATATGCACAGACCTCCCTCAGCCCTTTGGACCACCAGTGCTGAAGATAAAGCAATGGGCTTTGATAGCCTGAAAAGAAGGGTCTAGGTATTACATAAATCTCAATATTTTATTTTCCATCAAACTTAAATACGAGTGATTAACATTCCTAATAGTTTAATATTAGATCTTTCTGCATCCTAATTAGTATTTGTATAGAAATTACATAAATTGTATTTTTCAAGATTTAGAGTGGGCAGAATTCCCAACMATCTCTTTTCTCATATTTCTAAATTCCATTTCAAGTAAATTGTGGCTCAGTGTAATAAATAGCAGAAAAAAAGGCAGATGGAGAATGTGAACCATAACTTCAGGAATAATGCCATAGTTATAATGAGAAGTCAAAAGACTGTTTCTCTTTTTTAAGGCAAATGTCGTGTGTTTTSTTTGAGCATATGTTGTTATTTTCGCAGAGGTGCACAAAATCCTTGTGCAGTTCTTACATTCCAATTCAAAAGGCCGAGGTTTTCTACAAATTAATCTCACAATCTCAGATGGKCCATTTTAGGGGATTGCAACAGCTGTTTGTTTACATTGATTGTTTAGGATGCACATCAATTCCCATGAAACTACTCCCCTTGCAAATTCACAGCTTTCCTTAAATCTCTTGTTCAGTTCAAAATGGGCAAGTATGGTCTCTGTCTGAAGGTTAAATTGGTTTAAAAACAGTGAGTTTGTTGACAGAGCAAAGTACATTTTGATGATTTTAAAATATTCTGCCAACACTACAGAAAATAACTACATCAAAAGCAATCCAGACCTGTTCACTCTTTGCTTTGAATGTGCATCATCAGTGATGTCAGTGGGACTGCAGTAAAACAGTTGTTAATTAACTTATGTCCCTTCTCATGGGGCTGCAGAATAAAAGCACAAAATGTTGCAGGAGCAACCTGAAGAGCAAATATTTGTTTGTTTGTTTCTTTATTAATAATTTATCATGAACTGTTATCAAATCCTCCCAACCTGTGGCGACATCGCCAGGACTGCAGCCCATCAATCTTGCTCCATTCTCATCATTATGATACAAGCGTTACTGTGAGACTTGCTCCTGCAAATGCTTCTTGCCCCAGTATGAATTCAGTTTTGCTTGGTACCTTGGAGGAACAGTGTCTTTTTGAATTATATCTTTGCAAACAGAAAAAAAGAGAGGCTTCAAACCTAAAATGGAATTAGTTTAAATTAAATTGTAGTTGTTTTATGAGCTGTCCTGCAAATAGAGAATCAGAGCATAAAAGCGGTTCTTATATGAAGATCAGAAAGTAAAACAGACCAAAAATCACCCAAACCCCAGTTCCTCTTATTATGCTTTTCTGGAGAAAACATGCATGGAATAAACATTGAAAAATTGATATTATTTCAACATCCTTAATTTATTAAGGCTTTATGGGTGGATAATTGKTCCTTTAATTTAAAACAATGGCCAGCACTTGCCTCTTCAGACATCCCCATTTGTTCTTTTGACTTGGTGAAAAGTGTTGACACTGAGAGTCGTTTTACATCAGGTAAAAACTGAGACATTTTGCTCTCGTGTTCTTCAGCTCRTAGAGAATGCTGTGAGCTATCCTAGAAACAGCAACATGTCAAGCTTCTCTGGCAAAGAGTAGAATCCCATTCTGTAAAGCCATATCTGGTTACTGCCTTCTTCACATATCTCTCCTTTCTACAAGTCCTGTTTCATATACCTCTGGCATCCTAGTTCCTGTGCAGTGAGCAGGAGTGTGTAGAAGTCATGTATGTGAAAAATAGCAATATAAATTTTGCAGAGGCAGGCAGGTTTGATTTTGAAATGTCCCAACGTTTGAGTGTTTGACTTATGACCTTCCCTGACAWTTTTAGTTAATTTTTAAGCAAGTTTCTAGAGTTAGAAACCCCCCMAAAAATCTTCTTGCATGCTGCATTGATATTCACACAGGTTTTGTACCTGTTCTTCCTGGATAGCTGTCCTGTAACCTCACTCCTTGCATAGCTAGAAACTTTTTTTATTTCCAGATTCAAACAATATTAATCCTTATTGCAACTGGGGCCTTTTAAACAGTTCTCTTCCAATTTGTGATTGGAAGCATCTCTCCATTTCACATAGAGTCACGTTCCCTCTGGTTTTGTTTAGCAAAGCAAACTCTTTTACCATTTTGATACAGGAGATTCCTTAAAATCTATTTATTCAGGCCTTTGATGTCTCCACTGACAGTATGTCATATGTACATGCTATCATCATATTTACATTTTTCAGTATCAGCTCATCAGTATCAGCTCATCAGTATCAGCTCCTAATTATTCTGGCACTGATTAGTGGCAGTGATTAAGGTTGTTACCATTACCTGTTGACACTACACATTCATCCCATTTCTAGTCCTGAATGAGATTCTTCCTAAATTTTATCCTGACCTTCCTACCTGAACCAAACCAAACCAAACAACAAAAAAAACATAAAAAACACCGACAGAATGACAGTGCTAYAAAAATGTTCTGAAATCAGTAGTTCACTTGGTGTAAAGAAGTGAAAATATCATCACTTAATTAAAATTTCATTTAATGAAAAGTTTGGAAGAGTTATAATTGAGATCCATGTTATAGTTGAGTTGGAGTTAAGTCATACTGGAGACCCAATAACAGGAATGCCAAGCAGCTGTATTAGGCCAAGTGAGAAAGTCACTTAGCTGTGGATGAAACTTGTCATGATAGTAATACTGATTGTGCTTTTAAGCTGAGACATTTCTGTTCCACAAATGGCAAAGAAACAGAACAATTAAGCCCATAAACCAAAACCCCATCAGACACATAACCAGCTTTCGTGCTATTTCATTGTTTCACAGGAAAACAAAGGTGCAGATTTTAGGTGCTTCTCAGAGAACTAGACTTTTCCTACAATGTGTCAAAGCCCAGTCAAGCAAGCAGAGATGGGGAGGAATGATGACATAGATTAGAAGATACTTGAAATCCCAAGGAGAGGATTCCCAGTGGAAGCAGAAAAAGAACACGAGCTTCGCACTAGCAAGGAAAGCTGTTGTCACTTCTTGTTCTTAAAAATAGCACAGACTAGGAGCCTTGCCAGTCCCAGCGAAGCAAAAGTATTGAACACAAAGTTGGGAGTTTTTTTCAAGCAGAGGAAACATTGGCAAACCTTGGAGGTGGGAAAAGCAGACAAAACCAAAGTAGGATGAGAAGTTCAGATATGGGGGTGGGAACTCAGTACCACTGGAATTTTGCAGCACTGAATTTTGTGGCCCATCAGGTAGAATATATGAATTTTTCAAGCTGGATGGTAAAGACAGTGACTAGAAATGATTCTGGCATTACATAAAACCATGAGCCTTTTTTCATTAAAAGTGTGAACTAAGACTAGAGGGTAAGTAGAGGCAGGGACAGCCATTGTGTTCAGATTGAAAGGTTTAGGGTTCTTCAAGATCTCCGCTTGCATTGTATTGCACCAGTTCACCAGAGAACATGGGCTACTGGACAGTGTCTCTTGATTTAAAAAAAAAAAAAAATGTATCTTTGAAGGCAAGCATTTTAAAACATTTTTTTTAATTAAAAGATCATCAGGGGATATCCAGTTATTTTACAGCAATACTGAGAGTTTGATTTTCCTAGCCAAACTCTCAGTTTCAGTTCCCTTATGCATATATAACCTGCAAGTAGAATTGGAAAGAGACTGTGTGTGACAATTCTTTGCATGAAAAATAAAATCCTTTTTATAGTCATGCATTTAAGCAAGACGTGTTTGAAGCATTAAATAAAAATACATTTTCTTTCTGTCTGCTAGATCAGGTAATATTAAAACTAGGTAGCTTCTTGTTGCAGTTAGTGTACTACCTTTAGATTTCACTTGGGGGAGAAAAWAGAAATGATGCTGGTATTAAAAAAKATTTCTAATATCACCTCAGMTATTCTAGCAATCAAAATGAAATCWAATATTGAAGTACAGACTTTTTTCTCTCGTCTGCCCTTTTATTTAGAGCATGAGAAGGAATTAAATGAAAATGGGAACAAAAAATAAAAGATAATACATAGCATAGAATGATCAACAGAAAAAAACCCAGTGAGAAATAAATGTCTTRTATCCACCTTGAAATATTCTATACTCTTTGTTGCAAAAGTGAATAGATATTTTTATGGATTACAAAAGTGCATGTTTGTGCCTCTAATTGCAAATAAGTTTTTCCAAGACACTGATTTCAAAGGATGTGCTGTTCTACACTCATCAATTGTGTAGGTCCATAACGTCCATTAGACTAAAAAAATGAGAGAGAAAGAGAATGAAAAAAACCCACTTCAATTGGGAAGTAAAAAGAAAAGTTGATTATTTGCCTAAATATTTGTTTCACTGCTGTCTTCTTAAATTAGACTTACCTGGTTCACAAAAAGGGAAAGCAATTAAGCTCTGTTGTTATTTTCTATACATACAGCTCACAGTGTCAGGGATTGCTGCAGTATCACTCACCTCAAAGGATAAAACTCCATCRGATCAGTAGAAGGACATTTTAAGTCATAGTGCATGAGAAAGAAACAGTTATAAATGAAAAAAAATTGCAAATTTAGTTTTGTGAAGTTTTCTATAGAAGGAAAAATTTACTCAAACCGGTAAATGCATCTTATCTCTGACATATTCAGATTTGATATTTAAATCATGACATGATTTTTAACAAAAAAGCACCCAGGAACTAAGAAAAGTAGTTTTTAAAATTATTTTGGGTTACTCATGTAAAAAACAAATCTGTGATATAGAAGATTAGAAAATAGATATTAGGTTCCTAAAAGATGTAAAAATCGAAAGTTAAATTGTGGTGCCACTTTCAATTGTCTTTTCTCATTCCACATTATCTGAAGCTACCCAGGAAAAATAGAAGCTGCTCCAGTTTCAACAGGTTATCATGCCTTTTTGGATGTATTTTCTGGCTTTATTGAGTATATACAGTGTGTGGGGAGAACAATCAATCATTCTGGAATATATCCTAATTAATTTTGAAATTAATATTCTCCTCTGTTTTTTCTGTGCAAGCACTCAATCAATATTTGATAGCCTGCTATTTCTAGGGGTTTGTTTACATTAGAGTAGTCTTGTCCCAGTCTGTCACCTCAAGCTTTTCAATTATTTTCAGAATCTCAGATAAGCTTGACTGAAAGCYCTAATCTTTTCGTTCATGTCTTCATTAAAGATGGCATGAAAATCAATCCTTCATTAAGAKCTGTTGAACAAGGCCAATGCTGCTGGAGAAATGCTGCTACATCGCCAGCCAGGGTRAATCAAGTGCTTAATGAGACTCTCTTCTGATTCCTAATGTCTCCTTATTAGCAAATGAATGAAGAAAAATTAATCTTAGCACCTTACCAGGTTAAACAAGCAAATCAGAAGGGGCATATTTGTTTTTCTTCCAAGAGCAAGAACAATTGAGAGAAAAAGCACATAAATCACCTAGGGAAAATCCCAGAAATAATACTGTGCATGCAAATKATGAGAGTGATGGGAAGATCTGAGGATTCTCAAAGCTCATAAYATTGAAGACTCATAAATCTGAATCTGTTCAGTTAATTTTAGCATCTGTTTTGTATCAGCCTAAGTGGAGATGAAGTGGAAAGCAAATATTTAATATGAACAAGTGAATTTCACAATAAAATAGACATTTGCTATAGATAATTTAAACTGAAAATACCTTTAAAAATGTGGGAGAACTGACTCTGCTTATAAGTTTTGCTACTTATTCTACTGCTCCTTATGGATCAAAAGAGCATCATTCTAAATTTATGGATACATCTTGTCACAGTGCAAGGCAGGGAGATTTGGTTGTTGAATCTGTTTGTTTTTAAACAGAACTCCAACTCAGTTGTTTTTGTGTTAGCAACCAGTGTGGCATTTATCAGGCTAATATCAGACAAATACTAATCATTTCACCTTCACTTTATCAGTAAACAATGGACAATTCTGCAACAGAATTCCTCTCATCTTGAAGAAAMTGTCTACAAGAAGCCAGATTTTTTGTGCTCAAGAAATGCTGGGGTTTTGGTCTGCATCAGCTCTCGGTGGGAGCTGTGTAGAGAGACTGCAATTATGGAATCTAGTTTGTAAAGGTGTAGATGCTGATGGGATAAATCCTACCAATAAAAAGAGTTTGCTGCTTATTTGCAGGAATTTCACYGCTTTATAGCCCAGTTTTATTTGAATGGGCACAGCTTGAAATCTTTGGCTGCAGCTCAGCTTTTACAGAATTTTCAGATCTAGGAGGACAGGGAAAAAATCTTACATTACAGCTAAAAGCAGAAACTGAAAACCTTTAAAATGTGAGAAAACATAAAAATCAAACAAAGGAAAAAACAGAAAAGCAGGATTGATGTGTAAAGTTTTGTTCAATGTTGTTATAGGCCATYATACAGATGTTACTCCCTGTGTTAGGCATCTCACATATTTGAGGTTAATTCCTGAAATTGTGCAGATTTAAACATAGTTAGACACAACCCTTGAGTACTTCTACTGACTTTGAGAACTCAATGTCATCCTCTGATTTCGGTGCCTCATACCTTGCCATTCTCATTTTTCTAGCTTTATTTTTGCTTCTATTTTTAAGTGACCAGGCATAAGTTARTATGGCCAAATTCAGTAGAAAATGACTAAGCACTCTAAAATCCATTCTTTAGTATTTTGGTCACAAGTGGCATYTCTCATTAGCTGTGCTAAACACCTCTTCACAAATTTTAGTGAAAGCTGTGACCAAAARAATAAAGTCCCCTTGACTTTCCAGCCATTCCCTACCAAAACCTTTTCCTTTCTCTGAGACAGAGCATTGTCCTGCCCCACTCACTGCTGGCATGTTTATGGACATTTCTTCTCAGCCTTGGTAATAACTTKGTCTCTGAACCTGATTCAGTAGAGTCATCAGCAGCTTTATAACACAATCATTTTCCTCCACCAAGCCYAGCTCTATCACATTTGCTTTCTCTGAACGTTCCTCTTCAGCCACATTGTCCCAGCCAGGTGGAGGATGTTTGCCTAAGCCCAGACTTTTCTGGAGGAGAAGCCTTGCTGCTCTGTTTAATTCAGTTCTTTAGATGCATCTAACACTGGAAAAATATTTCCAASCCCTCCATTCTGGGGGCTGCTGTTCAGAGCCCTGTTCTTTGGGTGGCCTGCCCCAGTCTGTGCTTTCTGACAGGTGTGAAAATTGGGAACCCAACCAAGARTAGAAGTGGTGGCATGTTCTCATCCCCAAGGAAAGGAAAAAAAAAAAACAACAAAAAAACAACCCAGCCAAGCAAAGAATTTAATTAATTCCCACCTGAATGATAGCACAGAGAAATATCTTTACGTATGTCTTAAAAATTAAAAATAATTGGAATCGCCATTTTTAAAATGACATTTGGGAGTGAATTCCAGAGAGAGAAACTAAGAATCCTTGTTTAACATGTAGAAGATAAACACCTTTGCTAATATTGACTAGCATTGCAAAAGGAGAGACATAGGTGGTCACAAAAAGTGTCCCTAAATGCTTTCCTAGGTCAAAAGCAGCATCCTAAATTCTGTCTGCAGATAGCCAYGGAAAACTGTGGCACCTTGATACCACCTAGATTGTCACCTAATGCCCCATAATTTGGAGAACCCCACAATTTGCTTCAGCTCTCTTGACCCATGATTTTGAGAGCCTGGAATGAGAACAGTCTGGAGACTGTTTGTCCACAGAAGTGTTGAAACCCCTGGCTAGCAGAGGCAATTATCCTGGCTACTCTTGCTCCCATGTGTATTTTGTAACCACCAAAGGTCACCAAGTGGGAACTGAAAAAACCYAAATCCCCAAACAAAAAGCCCTGCTGAAAGGAAGATCTTACTYTTATATCCTCTGGTTGCTAGCCTGAGTAGACAAGACAGGTCTATCTAACCTAGTTTTTTTTCATATCCCAATAGAAGAGACCACGTAAAGAAAGGCATTGTAAGAAGTGAGGTTTAGGGCAGGGATCATTAGCACCAGGCCCCAGTCTTCTCCTTTGATCTGGGAATAAAAAACAACTGTCTTTTGGAAACATTCAACAGGAAAAATGTTGACCCCCAGTGTATCCATCCACTATAGCTGCAGGGAAGTTACTGCCACCTCACCAATGTTATTTTTACAGCATCAACAGRAGCAGAAATCACACTGCCCAGACCCTTTGGAAATTCTGTCATTGGCTGCAGAAGTGCAGGACTTCATCTTCACCCTCATTCTGCTTTTAAGTATATGTCCCCCGAATGAGTGTGCTGTGTCATAGCCAAGGTTTGAAAAGCTGCAGAGGATCTGGGTGTGTTGTTTTTGTAGACTCATTTGAAATTCAAATTTCAATTGAGTAACTGTTTTAGAAAAAAAAGTGTGTTATCCTGCAGTTCATTATGTGACAAATAATTACATSACAAATTTCAAGTTACAAAATGTAAACATTTTCAATTGAGAACTCTTAGGAAATGCTTAYATTTTGTCACAGTGAAAGTGTTTCTTTTACCACCACCTGACCTGAAAGCAGTTAATGGAATTTTCTCAAAATATTCTCTGTAAAAATTGGATTTGAGCAGATACCAAATTCTAAAAGTGCATCTCTCATAACCTAGAGATAGTGTTGAAATAGGTTCTTCAACAATGATGTCCAGCTTTCTCCAAACAGGTCAGCTCTTGATTACTTTAAAGTTGTGCAATGGGAAGCAAGGGAAGAGAGCAAATGTGTGAAGGTGGCAGGAGATTTTTATCTGGAATGCTRTGATAGGAAGCCAAACCCTTGAATACTATTGGTGTCCATTCCTGATTTTYCCACTGACAGATTGTATGATCTTGAATAACTCATCTGAACAAAMCAAATCAGAAGGCTTTTAAGGATTTTAAGGATTGATAGGTGAAAGCTTTAAGTAATCATATGTAGGAAATTTTCAGCTGGTGCATGCATATCCAAACAGAAGTCTGAGCAGGGATTTGGCAGTGCTAGATGAGATGCATGTGAAGGAAAGCAACTAATCCACATTCAGTTGTACTGGATGATTTCCTCATTCTAGAAAGCCAACTTTTTTTTTGTTTGTTTTTTTGTTTTTTTTTAATAGGAGTACAAACTATATGATTTAATTTTATTTCCTGCGAATTCTCTTCAAATTCAGAGAAAGAAAAACTATTGAAATAATGAAGAATGGATTTGGGGTAAATATTCTGGAGAGACATTTTAAGCAATAGAAAAGAAAAAGGGAAGAATTATTTTCTACCATAATTGCATTTAATTTCCCACAGAATACWTTGTAGACAAATGAYTGGGGCCATAACCTTAATTGTTCAMAACTGTTAAGCAAATTAATCTRTGAATTTATTTAGAAGTACATCAGGTTCTCTCTTACAGTACTGGGCTTTGAAAGTTCACAGTAGGTTTCACATGAGAAGCATGAGACTGATGCTGGCAGTCAGTTTATTTGCTTAGGTTGGGACAGGAGCAAGAAGAGAAACACTGCAAATGTTTACTCTGCATAAAATAATTTAATCACATCCATTAAGCTTGCAAGACTGAGTCAAATCACAGAAGCCTGTAGCATTGGTGAATTGCTAGTTATTCTCTGCAGAATTATGGGAAAACTTTRATGACTAACATTTCATTAATGCTGTTAATAATTAAAAACAGAATAGCAGTCAATAAGAATTACTGCCTATAACACTTAGAGGAAAATTAGTTTGAAATTGTTTTGTGTGATTCATGTTTTTTTTCCTGAAGGTTCTCAATCTACTGTAAAATCTGTACATATATAAAATCAGTGGGTGATCATTTAATACATCAGCAGAGCATCTCAGATAGGGATTTATGCTGTAAAACTATCATATCATGCATTCCCTGAGAGATTGGGCTGTGCTYTGAGTCTGGGAAGTGCAGACAATTCAGTAGTGGCCCCATACCAAGCCAAGGAACAGACTTTAGGGGCATTTCCATGTTATCCCCTGGTTCATCTTTCAGAGTTGTCAGTTCTGTTATGCTGAATTTTTCTGCTGTTAAAATGTCACTCTTAAAAAAAAAATACTAGTTTGTGAAAATTGTTTAGTTCTGACCTTTGAAGTACACATCATCTCCTTTCTGAGATTCTGATCCTTTTTGCTTTTTTTTTTACTTTGCTGTATTTATGGTCAGAATTACATTAAGAAAAAAATCCCCAAAAAACATCCAACCAAACAAAACCCCCTCACAACCAAACCACAGCACCGAAAAAACAAAACAGACTACATCTTTCCCACACCCATCCCAACTCCCTCAGACTTTTTTCCTTAGAGGAAATCAGAATTAAATTTCTCAATGGCTATATGAAGATTCGTTTTCTAATTTTGAAATTCAAAGAAGTGTACATGACTTTTTTTTCTCTTACAGTAAAAACAAGGAGAAACATGCATCAATGTATATAACACTCAGTATTTGCAAAAAGTAGCAAATTGACAACACTATCTTAAAACAATTTGTTTTAAAGGCCAAAATAAAGGCCAAATTCTCTAAAAATTTTTACTAAGAAAACTGTGCAAGTTTAGCAACAACCAAGCACCACTGACTGTGAAGTAAACAGACTTGTCTTTGTATTTTGTAATTTGGTTGTCAGAGACATCATGAAGTGAAATTCAGATTCATTGTTTCTTGTGGTTTTGATGATTTTGAACCTACTTTGGGCATAACCACAACATGTGTCCCACCATTAGTCCTGTCACAGCAGTTTTATTTAACACTGAATACTTGAATAGGAGTCTCTGGGATAGAGGAYGGGCCATTATATCAGCTTCAACCACATGTAAGAATTTAATTTACAAAATAAATTTGTTCTGTTTGCCCTCATGGTATGTTTCCCCATCCTGCCCCATAGGATATGTCCCTTGGGGAAAATACTCCAGAAAAATAGCACTCTGGAATATCCATGTTCTCACTTTATCAGTGTTCATACAGCTCATTTGKTCATCTGAAACCATTTTGAGTGTAAATAAGGGCAAAAATGAGGGCTTCAGAAGCAGTATTATAAAGCTAACTTAGKTTTCAGAGCTTGGTTGCAATTTGGTTGCTGGATCTGAAATTAATAAACATAAATAATAAATTGGAAACCTGTGAGAGAATCAGGCTATACTTTTATCAGCATGTTGTTACCTCCAAGAAGAGACCTGGGTCCCACAGTGGAGCACTKGGAATTCTGTGTTTGTGCCTCACTGAATCCATTTAAAATATTAAGGATGCCTGGTAAAATTTGCATTCCTTTTTTTCCTGTTTATCTTGCAATTTAAGCCCCAAARTAGCTAATTTTTAACTTGCTACAATAAATTAGCTTGCTTACTAATTTTGCTTTTAACAATCCCTTTAGGCTCTGAGAAACCTCTAGGTTCTCAGTGACTTGAGAAGATAAATTATACAGGYGAGTTTGAAAGGTTTATTTATGTTGTCATTCTGCTATTTTGTGATCCAAGCAAGTGGCCTGCAAGTCATTTTTGAGAATTACAGACAACCTTTTGCTCTTGAAACCTAGGCATGGAGGTTTCAGCAGCATTTCTCTTTTCATTTTTGCTTACCTTTTTATCTTCATTTATTTTAAGAGTGCAATTTCCTTTTTCTTTTCATTCCTTCTGTAGTCTCTGCACCAGATTTCATGGATAACACATTGGTATACTTCAATATTGCTTTCATTTTGTTTAATGTGATGTGAACTGGATACTATTTGAATCTGAAATGACCTTTGAAGAATAATGAGTCAGTAGGTTTGAAACAGGCCTAAAAGGATTCCCTTGGTGATGATCATCTGAATCCTAAATACTGCTTATTTTATAGTATCAGAAACTGCAGTGCCAAAACATCCTAGAATGACAGTGAGATAAAAAGTAATTGGGCCATTCTAATCTGGCTGCAATATAATTATATAAATAAAAATAAAATTTAAATATTAGCATAAAATAGAAAATAGGAACAACATAATTGCACCTGAAACTGCCTTTGGAAAAACACTGAAGAACTTCTCCATGATCATAACAAACTAGATTAAGCTATTTCCTGCAACAAAATTGGATTGACTTTTTTATATCTTCCAGGTTCGAGCATAAGGCCCACCTGCAAAATAACAAAAAGCAATAATATTTTGCTCTTACATATTCCAAAGGCTTTGAAGGCTTTATTCATTTAATAATACTAGAGCGCTTTTTGCAAAGGGTAAATGTAGAAGCTATCTTCCTTTTTTGATAGATCCTCTCCCACGTCACAGTTCTCTTTATGCTTCATTTCTGTAGAAGTGAGACAAGTGGCAACACCTCTACACACTTTTTGCCCAGTGCCCTTTTGCTGAGTGGGTCTGGTGAGTGCAGACAAAGTTATCAGGTTGTACAGAAGCAGGGAAGGAAGGGATGCATCACCTTCTCCTTCTTTTAAGGAGACTGGGAAAAATTATATAGTATTTTATTCTGCTTCAGCACCCTAAGTATTATTCTGTATTTCAAGGAAATAAAATTGAATAAAAGCAAGCAGGTGTATAAAGCTGTCTAAAAGCAGTAATCTTCCACAACTTCAGGATCTACCAAAAACTGGGACAAATTCTTCCAACAGAAAGGCAAGGCACCAATTTCTCCAACAGGGAAGCAAGGCACATACCAACCTCAGATGAAAGACTCTAAGAAAACAGGTATATTTCCTCCTCCTGAGAACACAGTGGCCTCTCCTTAATGAGATCACTGTTCTCTCCATGTCCATTTGTGGAAGTGTTCCATGTGATTTTCTTTCCAGGAGAATGGGGGCAGTACGAAGGTTAGCTCTATAACTTTTGTATGAAATCCCATAGCTACTCTAGAAGAAACTAATGACATTGAGGTCATGATAGCTGTGTCTTATTTAGTGTCCATAATCTGCAATTTTTGTATTATAAATAAGARGGAAACAGTAGCCTTTCCCCATAGGCCTTGCAGTCAGTAATTTAGCTCTGAAACTGTGAGAAATGGACATGCTACCAGTGTGTTGCATCAAGTGGCAGTTTATTTGTTAAATGAAAAAAGAATCACATATTACCTTGCTTGTCCATCTACTGCACTAGGATATGCATGTGGCTGAGATCAGACCCTCTGAGAGCACAGAGCACCAGGCTGTGTGAAGGGGAAATGAGAAAAATGGAGGAAAAGCCACACTGAGTRTGAAAATGGAATATAATTGGGAATATGAGAACCTATAAAATCTTTAGAGYGACCATTAGAATGCCCCCGCCTTCCCAAGGTAATGAAAGCCTGACTCTGCTGTTACTCTTGTACTTGTGCCCATTTCCAGCCTACTCAGKGATGTTCTTCATGGAATAACAATGTGTTTTCTCTTAAAATCCATTCAGATGTCAGGCTCTTTCTTTTACAAGAATGCCTGAGCCAAACAATAAGAATACTAGGGGTGAAAAGCATTAAGTCACCTTACACTGAAGAAAACCATGTACAGTGTATTTTTGTTCTGACCATTAGGAACAGGACAAAGAATGACAACTTAGAACTAGGTTTGGAAACTGTGTAAGATCTGATAACAGAAATTGAAATTTTGTTGTACACAAGCACTGAGAATTAGAGAGAAAAAAARTCAGTCCTTTTATGTGCGAGATTGTGAGCACTGGGTAAAATTCAAAATTTTTATACCTACAGAAAACAGAGCCACCCTAGCAGCAGTTTTGTTCCACCCTTACTAGTGTAATTCTGAAGAACCTGTCACTGACAAAGTCCTTCTATGCAGAACAGTAATTCTTTAAGTAGAAAATCTAAATTAATGGTCCAATTCTAAGTCCTCAGCACGGAGACCCTTCCATGCTGTATAGGTGATTGGAGTTTTTKGAAATGGGTAAAAGATTTCTAATGAAGTGTAAAAAACAGTGGCAAAAAGGTTTCTCTGTTAAGCAGACAAAACTCCTCTAGTTGGTTTTAGACTAAGATTTATTTCAAGGGGTGAAAAYGAAGCACTCTAATTTTCAGGCTGCTGCAAAAGGTTATTTTGCCTCCTTGGACACGTTAGGCTTGTCATGGCTTCACTCTTGTTTCCATTATGTTCTGACAGGTAYGGAGGAGTCAGGACAGGGATATCTAGGTTTTGCCACCTTGAAGTACCTATTTTTGTGTTATGATTTGATGAGACATCTATTTCAAACTTGGAAAAAAAAAATACAGGTTTCTCCTGTAGGCAAGTTAATAGTTGTCTGAGGAAACATGTCAGAAAGGAAAGGGATGGCTCCCCTCAAATATGTAGCAGATCCAACTCTTGATTGCCTTCAAAACCAATCAGCATTTTTTCGTAATTATGGAATCATACATGTTTTAAGGGACAGTTTAAATCCAGTWTAAGGGACTTTTTAAAGACTTTTTGAAGTAAATCAAATTAGACTGGGTTGCTTAGTGTCTTGTTGAGTTTTGAATGTCACCAAGGATGAATATCTCAGAGCCTCTCTGGGCAWCCTGTTTCAGTGTCAGATCACCCCACAGCGAAACAGAATTTCCTATTCCCAATCAGAATTCCCCTGTACCTGCCTGCATCCATTGCTTCTTCTCCTACCATGGTGTCCCTTTGAAAAGAGTCTGGCTCCACCACCTCTATAACCCCTGAGAGGTGTTTGGAGACAGCAGCACCATCCCTGCCTTYTCTTCAGGCTGAATCAGTTCTTCACCCTCTCCTCTTCCTCCATGGTGCTGTTCCTGTGCCCATCCTGTTGGCTGTACCCTGGACAGAGCACTCCAGCCYAGCAGTGCCTTTCTGGTACTGAGGAGCTCAGAGCTCTGCACAGTGCCCCAGAAGGGTGAGCAGAGAGAGAAGGAAGCACTTGCCTTGGCTTGCTGCCCACACTSTTGCCCAGGTTTCCATGGGCTGCCTTTGCCAAGGGCACATTCCTGGTTCACATTCACTGCTGTCCACCAGGAGCCCCAGGTTCTCTGCTGTAAAGCTGTGTTGGTCTGTCCCCAGCATGTACTGGTGCCTGAGCCTATTGCTCTCCCAGTTCAGACCATTTACCTTCGTTGAGGTTTTCCTGATGGGATATTTATACAGCCTGTTGAGGTTTGTCTGAAGAGCTTCCCCATCCTCCAGCCTATCAACAACTCTCCCCAGCTGAACTTCCTGAGTGTGCACCTCTGCCCCATTGCTCAGGCTGTTAATAAATAAATTAAACAGTATCAGCTCCAGTATTGATCCCTCAGGCATGCAGCAGGTAGCCAGCTGCCAGCTGAACTTTGTACAGTTGACCAAAACCCTTTGAGCCTGATGAGCAAGACAGTATTTCATGCATCTCAGTAGCACACATCTCACTTTTTGGTTATAGGATACTGTGGAAGACTCTGTCAAAARCATTTCACTTTCTAGGAATGTTTACATTGGACTATCTGAATTTCCTACTCTACACTCTTTTCTACTCTTTCTGTGTAGAACAAAAGGTTTTAACCATTAAAATGGATTATCAGCCCTGACACTGAACAGAAACGCCTTTTTGCCCTTGGTTTCCTTGAGAGTTAGTGGATCTAGGCACTTCCATAGGTAAATCAGTTTGCCAAGAGCAGAATTAACTCCAAGAGCTTTCTTTTTTTTTTTTTTTTTTTTTTTTTTTTTTGGTAAGAAAATGTTGGGTGTTTTTATTGTTTGATTGGTTGGGCTTTTTATTTATTTAATTTAAATCCGTGTTATGTCCCTTAACCCTTTTAGCTTTATCCCCTTGTTAATCCCTAATATTGTTTTATTCATACTTAGGGAGAGATGTCTTTGTTCCTTGCCTGATTTTTCCTTAATTCTCACGTTTTCTAAAACTCTTGGTACAGCTACAGTAATTTCTTATCTTTGCTTTCTGTCTAGCAGTGGAGAGGTTTGCTGTTCTTTCTCCATTTATAAACCTCTTCAGTTAATGCTGCCTTCCTGGCAGTCTTCTGTCACTTAAATTAAGTTTCCAGAAGACTCCATCTGCCAGGTCCTTGGTTTATTTTTCTTCTAATCCCTTGACTCCTTCCTCTCCTTACAATAATGAACTCTTCTCATTCAATTTCACCAAGCTTGCTTCCCACCTTCATGTTTTCAGTCATTTTCTMGTGCCAATCAAATTGAGAATAGCCACTTCACCAGTAGCTTCTAATTTGCATGGCTGGGAAAAGGGAGGGTTGGAAGCAGAGAGAAAATATTACCAGAAAAATTTCCTGGAATAACTGCCTGTACTAGAGATTTTAGCATGCCTGAGGGCACAGATGACCTTTAGAGCATGATCTTTTATGCTAACAAAAGCATGTTCACTCCACTGTGCCTGGAGTGAGCTTGGCCCTTCCTAGTTAGAGTTTTCCCCACATATTTTTTGGGGGCAGTTCAGTTCCTCTTCATTCTGGGGGTCACTACCAACAGGTAGTTTGCACACAGACACTGATTTGGGGCTAAGAGACTTTACCTGATTGCACATTGCTTTGCCTTGGTGCAAAGGAAACTTTTTTTTTATTCACTGGTCTATAAGATTGCTGTACCGTATACATTTGCTTTTYTAACAAATTTGATGACTTCATGTATCATTAGATTCTGTCTTTTGTAGGCTTCTGMTGACCATTTCAAAAATCTCTCCTCYTTCTGATTAACGCTTCACAGATTTTTATGGTTAAACAAGCCTGCATCTCATCTTGCCATGAGCTTCTCAAACACTATACAGCTTCTTGGCATGAACCAAAACAATACTTCCACTGTTGCATTTTTGTTGCTTAGTCAACAGGATGCATCTATGCCTTTTCTAGGTAAAAGGACCTTTTAACCATAACCATTAATGGAGAGCTGACTCCCATTTTCTTCACAGAAAGTGAGATTTTTGTTACTGTGATTGTCTCAAAGGCAAGACAYGGCTTGAGGTTTATTCATTTCTTTCTTTTTAAAAATATAAACACCTTATTTTCCTTTTCCTTTGTGAGACTGTTCTGTAAAAATGAGCAGAAAGCAGTAGAAAGCTTGCAGGACTTGAAGAAGGAAAAATTAGAATATGGGAAGATTTTTAAAGGATTTAATTATTTCAAAGAAGATTTTAAAATAGAGAGTCCTGTTTTGATATAAATAATAAAAGGATCCTGGAGAATGATTTGGTTAATATGGTCTTTGAACTCARTGCAACAAGTATAGACACATATAAAGATATACTTCATCCAAATAATGAAGTTCCTCAATGGATGCATTATTATGTTACTTGTGAGTAATTTTAGTCACTGATATGCTTCATGGAATATTAGGGCAGAACTTCATGAGTAATTTAAAGTCGGGATACAAGACAAGATCCAAAATCAAACCCATGTAGAATTTTTAGGATCTGTTATTATTATGCCATTATGTTGAAACAAAATTAGTGAAGACTTGATACTATTTTAAAATTATTACAGAAGGAAGWAGGCATTATCATATTTCTTCAATATTTATTGTTCTTTGGTTAGCCTCGTAATAGAAGTGAACATTAATACGTGGCTAGTTGGAAGTGGGTTTGTATACACAAACTTTTTTTCACCCATTTGTAGCTCCCATTTTCTTTTCCCTTTTTTTTTTCCTCGTAAAGGCTTCAGATTTTTTTAATCATGCTAAATTATCTAAAGTCTTTGCGTGATGTCATTGATGGAGGATTTTTTTATKATAATATGGCATTCAGTTTGATTTGTATATGAAGAAGCTTTTTGAAGGTGCAGAGGCTTATGGTGAATTAGGGGTACCAAGTCTTCTAATGTTTAATCTAATTTTTATTTCTTGGTACTTGTTATGCTCGTGTTAGTGAAACTTGATTTGCATGCCMCTCACTTCCAGTGAAGAAAATATTCTCACACCAGATTTGAATGAAACACACAATTTACATAGCTGTCTCAAATCATAACACCGTGGTGGAGTTGATTCAACTTACTTCAGAATACTTATGGAAAAATATTTTTCCACTCTTAGCCAAATTCTTAGTTCAATTCAATAATAACTCCAAATACTTACAAATTAGAAAAAAAAAATATAGATAGGCAAAAAGTATTTTCTGGGCTTTCTTTTTCATCAAAAATATTTTTAAAAGCTCTAAAGAATCCTCAGTGGAGGACTTTTTTAAATATCAAAGAAAATTGCTTATTTTGAGTTTGGTGTATCTATCATCTTTATGTTTGTAGCAATGTTATAGGGATACTTAACTTCAGATTCAGGAAATTCAGTTCTACTTTGTTAATATTCTTTTATTTTTGTCTGTTGCTATATGAAGGTTCTATATCAATTTCTGAAGTAAATAGCAGCATTTAATAGGAATTATGCTATGGGAACAGGGAGAGGAAGTTTTGACTTGGGCTCTTTTTCAGTCCTGTATTGTTTCTATAGTTGTACTTCAGATCTCTTCCTTTCAGTGTGCTTGGTTTTTGTTATGAAGATGTAGTTAATAAAAAAATATCCACTTGCATATCTTATCCTGACATAGGATATTGACTCAGATGTGGAAGCAAGGAGGGAGTCTGGGGTCTTACTGCACAACCACAGACAGAGAAAGCACAAGGCAATTCCTACAAACTTCCCGTGGCAAGTTTTACTCAAAGSTAGAGAATGAGCATCACAGACATCACAAAACTCTAACCTGTGATTTTCCAAACACACTGAGGGCTGTCTGCTTTCATTAAGACTTCCCTTTAGTTTGTCTTGGCAGTCTGGATTTTTATGCTGTCAGAACAGAGGGATAAAACATCAGAAAAGCCATACCGGGTCAGAACAAATCTGAGGGAGAGATACCTGACAGTCTGSCTCTGACTGGAGTCAAAAACAGGTGCCTGTGGTTGTGCAAGGATGATGTGAAAGASTGCAGTCTCAGATGTGATCTCCTTTCTTCTCTTGTTTGCCTCTCTTTCCTATCTTTTTCCAGTCAAAAATGTCCATGTAGAATGGTTTTCTTTTGTAAAATGTGATTTGACAGAATTGAGACACAGCAAGGTGATGTGTTCATTTAGCAGAAGATTAAAGAATAAGCAGACAGGCTCGCAGGCTAAGCTGGAGTCCTATGGCTGCCTCGACTTAGAATCGAGATGCATAAAAGACAAACYAAAATGTTCTAAATTAGCCTGAAGCAGAATGCACAAGCTTCAGTCTTACAAAAGAAATGGAAATCTGTGATCTTTTGTCTTGAATTAGGCTATTTTTAAAGGGTTAGAAAACAGACTTCTGGAGAGTCTTGGTCTTCTGCCTCTGATTCCTGAATGCATAAGATGTAACAATTGCTCTATCCTTCCACCTTCCCTTGGCACTGATAAACTTCTTTCTCCAATAATGCAATCCCCAGAGCTTGTGTTCTGCAAATCTACTGCAATCTGTTTATAAACAGATTTACAAAGTAAATATTTAATTCCAAGATCAGTCTGCTGTCTTGCCTTCCTTACTCAGTCATGTGGTAACACAGACATTGGAGACCGGGGTTGACTACCTGGGGCAATCAGAGGTGAAAGCCCTGGTACTTGGTTAGAGATGCATCATTCAAGGATGAAGATTATGAGCTACTTTGTAGTTCAAATGGGCAAAATCATGGCAGAAGGGAAAAAAAATAGTGAAAAGAAATCAAAGAAAGAGGTGTCATGAAACTGGAAGTAAACACTTGGGGGGAAAAAAAAACCAAAAAAACCAAACCCAGCATATGATTGTTTTCATAGAAAAAGTTGAGAAATTATCTAGTAATAGGAACTAAATATCTGCAAAAATTAAAATGTTTCATGATTCACCAGGAAACCCTAATGGAAGAATCCTARTAAAAACTGCTAGGACAAAACAATAGCAATACCTACACTACCTACAAAAATATTTTCAGTTGGCCATTTCAGCTATGGTTATGTGGCAAAAAAAATTATGCTCAGCACAAACTACAGATCCCAGATAGCACCTTTTTACATATAGGAATCCTGAAAGGTACTTTGTTTGGGAAAACTGCAGAATTATGAGGTGACACATATACATAAATTCTGCAACTTTTCCTAGCTGCAAAAATAACGGAATGATTTTTTATTGCAGTTGAAACACATCCGCCAAAGATCAGACTGGAAAAATAATAATGAGTTTTCTGGGTTTCTCAGCACCAAAAGACAATTTTCTGTTGCTCAATTAAAGGCAGTTTAAGAGACAATCTGTTAGAGAAGTATAAAACATCACTGTGTAGATAGGTAGGGGGCTAAGAACAGTCTAGACCATCGATATGAAAATATCCAGATAACCAAGCATGCAGCGAACAGTTACATTTACATAACCTGAAGTTTGAAATTTTTTTTCTCTCTATTGATCATGAAGCACTCCATTGTACAAGATGCACTTATTAGATGATGATTAGAGCCATGAAAGGTGTGTTAGGATGCACATTAGGAGAAATTTATGAAATGTGTTTGGCTTTGCATCTTCCTTCAGAACAAGTGTAAGAAGGGCAGTGTTTGACAGAATAGTCAGGAAGACAGTAGGAGTCATATCTGCTGACAAAGAAAAGCAGAGATAAGTGATCAAAGAGACTTCAATAGCAGCTGAATAGGACATCACAGAGCTGCAGATCTGAAATAGAAGCAGCAGCTGAAATATTCAGTGTTCAGAAAATATCCAGAGTACATTAGAAACAATCATTGGAAGCCATAGAAAAAAGCCAGGAAGCACTGGGGATTTGGAAGCTGGGAAGGAGATTACTGGAGCTATGTGGAAACTGGGAACTTTGAGGGGAATTTGAAAGCTGTGGGTGGCCAAGATCATGAAGAAAATGCCAAGATATTGAGTGGGTTTAGGACAAAACTTTATGCTTTCTCAGTAGGATTATTCATTTAATAACTTTTTATGTTTTTATACTTGGATAGAACAAGCTTTGGAAGAACCAGATCAGCATTTGAAAACAATAGAATCACAGGTCTCAAAATGCAGAGATAATGTGTTTGGACAGATGTGACTGCAATGCTGTCAGCTGCTGCTATTCCATATAAAGGCCTCTAATATTTGCTGTTTATTCTCCAAGCCAAAGCCTGTGGAGACAAGTGATCAGAAGCAAATATTAGCTGGTTTGTTTTTTATTTTTAAGGGAGATTCTGAGAAAAATCTTGAAATCATGATAAAGAAGTACACTAACAGTTAAAAATGCAAACAACAAAAGTAGCTTGAAATTGTTTTATTTTAAATCCCTGATTTTTTGCGATTGACTATTTTGAGACCAGAGTGATTTGCTAACATCTGATAATTAAATAATGTGACTAAGGGCAAAAATTGCCAATGGACTCTCTTGAAAATTATGACTGTGAAAGGAAGGAATGAATAGCTTGATATTCAGMCTGTATTTCCAGAGATACAATGAGGGATTTGTCCATTCTTCTAGAAGTATAGGGTTTTTTTTTCTCCAACAGTTATCCTCCCATAAAAATATTTTGTAAGTGGAAGGGAAAAAAAATAAAACAATAATACAAAAACTACTAAAGCCCTGAGTTACTCTGACTTTTTTCATGGTGTAACTATTTTTAGTATGGGAATTGTAAAGAGAATCATAAAGCAAGCTGCACGCTACGATTTGCAAAACTGCAGGGCAAAGAAATCAAGATGGGMAAAAAAAAATCAGTTTTATGTAAWTCAGAGTCTCTCAGTACTCCAATTTCTGCCTCTGATATTTAGAAGTCTCTTATTTTTCCTTGGCTCTCACATCATTGCTGGAAGTGCTTCCTGTTGCAGGAACTGATTTACATATGCTTTCTCAGGTTCAGCTGACTTGAAGTTGTTTCAGTTTTTGTCCTGGCTAAATTGACCAATACCAATGAGAAAACAGCATTTTCTTGTTCTTTGCTGATYATTACAGCCTACATCAGGCAATGTGATGATAAAAGGAAGAAAGCAATTTCCTGTTGAGAGTTTTACTTTCTGCTGTTAGGCAGGTACTTCCCTTATCATTTAATCAAGACAGAAGGAGTGTTTTTTTTTTTTTATTTTCTTTAGAAAAGTACAAAGCTTTGAGTGGGGATGGCACTAACTTTTGAATTCTGCTATTTTAGTCTATGACAACCAAAGGAAAGACAATCACACTCAACATGTCAATCACCATTATTTCTTTTGCATGAGAGCCTCCATGACTAGTTTTAGTGATTTAATGATGGCAGTTTCTATATTGTAGCTATGGATAAACTCTAATTAGCTGCTGGGCACAAAATCCTTAATGGGCCAAAAAGAATTATCTGGATATCCCACTAAGCCAGCAAATAAAGGAATATATAATAATTATGAGGACAGGAGTTTTAACTGGATGCATCAGAAAAAGAAAGRAAGATTGGGTCCAGATAATCACCAATTTCATTGTAAGGTTCAGTACTACCGAACATATATTTCAAAAAACTATTGGCAGTCCAAGTTGGTTTTATTTATATCTTTTTTCTGGTCCTGCAGACCATTTCAAAATTTCTGGTGTTGTTGAGTAGACAGKGAAGTATGGTTTTCCTTTATTTATGTTATTTTGAAGTTAAATTGCCCTTTTCTGTCTWGAAATGCTTTTAGTTCTGCTAAACCTGAGGTCATATCAGCAAATTTTCCTTTTCACAGATTTGAAACCTGCAGTCTTAATGCCAGCTGCGATGTCCTGTCACAGAGACAAAAGATTTTAGACAAATCAGTATTAAAAAGCACAACAAAATCAGGATAGTAAGCAAAATTGGAATTGCAAGTAACTCAGAATAAAATGTAGCCTTCAAAAGTAGTCTTTGAAGAAAATGTATKAACTGGAAGAATCACAAGTTTGACTTCAAGATGATTTATGAGGTGCTGACAGTTAAACACACTTCTTTTTCATTGTGTAAAGAGAAAATACGAAGAGGGCAAGTGRGTGAGTGGGCCAAAAAACAGTCTTTGTATGCTGAGGTATCAAATACTGGAATAGATTCTGGAATTATGCTATGATAAGTCAAAATACTTATTTTTCCCATTCTTGTACATAAGCTGCACCCCCTATTTCCATTCYCTCTGCAGCAATGAGATACTTAGAAAGAAGGGTCTGTGATTTGTGCAAGCATCTGGACTGCTGAAAATCAGGAACAATAGCAACCCCCTACTCTCCAACCCGAAAACAGTTGACTAAAACATTCAATTTGGTTTGGATTTTGTTTTTTCTTGAGGAAGTTCCTTACTGGAATTCAGTATTCAGTTGAAAAATTTACTGTGAAACAATGGGACTTATTTAGTCATGAATTACCCTATGGATAGCACATTAATAATCATGTGTTCACGACCACATGAAGCAAACTTCCTTAAGGCAAGGAAACGGCGGTGGTTCTGAAGTCACTTATCCAATGCAATCTATTTATTTGTATGCATACAAGTTCAAACAGCCCTGAAAGCTACGACCTTTTTGTCCTTGTCAATTTTCAGACAGCACTTTGCTCACGAAACTATTTCCACGCAACAATCGACAAAACCGTGCTACTTGAAAATGCGTAGTGTTTCTGTAGGATCGATTGTGGGTTATTCAAGGAYACCTCTGGTAAGTAAAAGCAGTTAGATACCTAACTCTACATACACCTATARCTGTATTCGGCAATTGCTTTTGCAGGTGACGGTGTCACCTGAACCACATATTCCTCAGGCAGCCGAGCCCCTGTGAGGATCTGCCTCTCTCCAAGCGCGGGAGAGACGGGCGGGCAGAGCTCTGGAGGTACAGGAGGGCGGCGGGGGGACACGGAGCGGGAGGACACGGAGCGGGAGGACACGGAGCGGGAGGACACGGAGCGGAGGAGCGGGGACACGGAGAGGAGGAGCGGGAGGCGGTGGCACAGCCCCCCCGATCGCCACCCCGTGGCCACCAAGGCCGCGGGCTCTACCTGTGCCCCGGCTCGCCCCGCCCCGGTCCCTCCCGCTGCTGGCGGCGGGGCGGGCCCGCAGCGCCGCTATTTGACCCCGCGGCGCGCTCCCCGCGCTCCTCCGCCGCTCTCGCCGCAGCCCCGACTCGCCCGCCCGTCCGCGCTCGCCCCCGCCATGCCCAACATCGTGCTCTTCAGCGGCAGCTCCCACCACGACCTGTCCCAGCGGGTGGCGGACCGGCTCGGGCTGGAGCTGGGCAAGGTGGTCACCAAGAAGTTCAGCAACCAGGAGACCAGGTGAGTGCCGGTGCCGCGGCCCACGCCGCGCGTCCGCTCGCCCGCCCCGCTCCCTCACGGGCGCACCCCGGACACACCCCCGCTGCAGCGGCCGATCCCGCCCCGCTGTCACCCCGGCCTGCCGCCGGGTCCCGCTCCCCTGTCACCCGCCCCGCTGTCACCCCGGGCTGCCGCCGGGTCCCGCTCCGCTGTCACCTGCCCCGCTGTCACCCCGGGCTGCCGGCGAGTCCCGCTCCGCTGTCACATACCCCGCTGTCACCCCGGGCTGCCGGCGAGTCCCGCTCCGCTGTCACCTGCCCCGCTGTCACCCCGGGCTGCCGGCGAGTCCCGCTCCGCTGTCACCCCGGGCTGCCGGCGGGTCCCGCTCCGCTGTCACCTGCCCCGCTGTCATCCCGGGCTGCCGGCGAGTCCCGCTCCGCTGTCACCCCGGGCTGCCGGCGGGTCCTTCCAGGGCGCCGGATCCGTTGCGGGACCCGCGGGTGGATGGCTCGGTCAGGTGCAGCCGCGGAGGCGCGGCATGGTCCGGTGTGTCCTGCCCGGCAATCCTTCCTGCTTGTCCCCCCGTCGCTTCCTCCCGCTCCCACAAGCACCGCACCGGAGGTGTCCCGGGTGTCCTGGGCCAGCCCAGCTCGGGAGCGCTCCCRTCGGGAGCTGCTTGGCCGGAGGAGGGCTGGGGCGGCCCCGGCCGAGTGAAGAGCATCCTCCGTCCTGTGAGGTGACAATGGTGTTTGCACAGGCAGCCCGTCAGGTGCATCCCACCGCTCGCAGATAGTTAACTTATCTATCTAAACTTTAAAAAATCATCTTGGTTTTATAAACTACAGTATGTCATGAAGTTTTGTAAGTAGGTCTGCATACAAGCAGGTATAAGAACAGTATGGTAATGATGGATTAGACATTTTAAAAAGGGCCTAGGTCAAATCACACTTGCAGAATTTGTTGCATCTGGTCTTTATTTTGCATTAGCAGCCAGGTWTGTATTGTGGTGGACCAGTTACTGCTTCTGCAGGGAGGACTCCAAGACTGATGGTTGTGCATGAAGGTGATGGATTTGTTGTTATGGCCTTGGCTTACTCCTGAAAGTGCAGTCATAGCACGTTCCTGACCAGTCAAATGCAGGAAGGGGCTTTGGTAACAGTGCAAGAAATGTTATGTGAAACTGTGAGGACAGCTTTCTCACGTGGAGTCTGAGAGTGTACTTGCCAGTGTTTTTTCTGTCAATCTTGCCTTTCTTTACTAGTGTGTTATCTTAGCTTTCAGACATATCTATTTAATTTTTCTCAATTAAAACGAATTGAGGTGACAGTGGTATGTTCATCCCATGGACTGGTAAGACTGTGCAATTGCTTCTCTGGATAGGTGTGTGAGTCTAGGCTGCCAGCTGATTCTGAAACACAAGTTCCTGCTGTAAGTAACTGGCTAGTCGCTGAGGTTCTTGTATGTTTGTTTTCATCTGTTCTTGTTCTCAATCTCCTGAAAAAGCGTGTTTTCATTGCTTCCTTTGAAAGATTAACATGATGTATTCTAAAATTGCTCTCACAAAGCTTGTCCTTCTTTTCCGTCCACATTTTTGGATTCTCAGTGCAGTTGCTCTTGTTCTAGTTATGCTCACTGGCACTACTATAAACCCTCTTCCATCGGTGTTTATGCAATCTAATGTTTGCACACTCTAACTCTTCTATTCATTCCTGATTAAATGAAAGCTTAAATCTTCTCTCAATTCTTTCCAGCCCCATACTCACTTTATTGCTCTTTGATCTCCTTTCTGCATGATAAAACTTAACTTTTGTATTTGGTTGCATGGCTCTCTTGCTAGCTTGTCTAATTTTTTTAATGTTTATTCTCCAGAGACTCTTATCTTAATCTATGCTTGAAACATAGCAAACAGCAGAACAAAATTGATTAAGATTTCATCCAAGGTATAAATTTATCTCCAAAGTTTGTATATTTATTTTATAAGATAAGATAATTAAATTCTAGGCTTCAGGATACAATAATCTCAAGACTGTAATTGCACTTATTTTTTCAGGTATGGAATATTCTCTCTTCCATTAAAAAGGAAGGTATGGTGACTGCAGTATGTCAGTAGTTGGTTAATCTAGTAGTGCCAGTTTATTTTTTATAGGCAAGTAGCAGTGTAGGGTGGTACAGATATGAGGAATGTATTAAGAAAATTGTTTCTGGTGCTTCTGTTGCAACACTGCAAGGTTGACATCTTTTCTTTTTCTTTTATTCCCTGAACTAAAACACCTTAACATTTTAAACCTTTAAATGTTTGGAGTTTGTTTTTTTTTTTTTTTTTTTTTTACAACTTCCTTCTTTTGAGATTCTAATATGAAATTCTTGTTTCCCCTTCAGCAAGATAAGTTGTAGCCACTATATAATATTTCAAGTGGGAATTTTTTTCAATATTCTTARCAACTTATTTCAGGTTGTTGACTTTCCAATTTTCTAGTCTAATGTTCTTAATAAAAGAAACTCCCAGCAATAGCAGTAAGATAGTTAYTCAACAATGTATTTGAAATTAAACTGCAGGTAAAGTTGTTGCTTATGCAGAGGGATCCTTTCCTGAGGCATCTGGATTTTCAGTGTGTCTATCGAGTAAAATTGTGTGTGAATGTAAGCAAAAAATTACTTCTTCCTATATAAAGTGAGTCCTGCAGTCTTTTTTTTTCCTTATTTTTGCTGCATTTTAAAATTTATAAACAAGTGTTATTATGAAATACACTTGCAGTATTGCAGAATACTAGAATCTGGTTGTTACAAAGCACAAAGTACCTTAAACCTTCCAGTGGCACTCCAGCAGTGCCCCCATGCAAACTGATAAACCTGGGCCTGAGGGTCAACAAACTATTGCTTTGTCAGATCTGTTAAGTTAGCAAGTTGCAGAGAAGATCTAGCTTTTGTTTAAAACTCTGTTTTGCTGTTTGCTGCATTCTCTTAAATATAAATGATGCATAAATTGATAACTGTGCAGCCCTAGGCCTAAATCCTTGCAAAAGGTCCTAGCTGGAAGCCTTTCACTTGGGAGTTGTAATTAGTCTGGCTTGCAGAGCAGAGTGAAGGGAAGAGTTACTAAATATTTTGCATTCTGTTTCAAGTTAAACAGGCTTTAGGTTTCAGTCCCAGTTCTCAGCAGTTGTAAGTGGGTTTGAGAAACTGATGCTGAGGTTAGCCAAGCATAGGACAAGCACTGTGACTGAATAGCCAGGTGTGTTTTCAGCTGCAGAACATTTCAAATGGGAAAGGCTTCTTGTTTTTGTCCTTACTGACACTGGTGTATCTAGCAGTATCACAGTTCTCTTCTGATTTTGGCAATCAGTATTCTTTCAGGTTCTGTAGCTGCTAAGTGTAATGTCTGTGCTAGACAAAATGGGGGAAATTGCTGGCAGACTCAATCACTGCCATGTTTTTTTTTTTCCTCCTTCCCTTTAAACTGTATGGAAATGCTTTCCTTGGCTACTAAATGGCTACCAAACTCAAGAAACCCTACCAAACTCAAGAAACCCTACCAAACAGAGCTCCTCAGTAATATCTGGTTGTGGATGATAACTCTGTTATTATTCATAGCTTGTGTGTCAGTTAAGTGCCAGCCACAATGTCATGGTAGGAGCTTGGGTGGCACCACCTCCTTATTTATCTGGCAAAATGATAAGGGCTGCAGTGGGGGCTTGGTTTATCTTCTTCAAACCCCACAAGCCAACTGTCATCAGCAGGGTTTTGAGGCTGGAGGAAGAAAGAAGGGATGGGAGTCCTTAAACAGGGATGGCTGTTGTAGCTTCAACAACGTGAAACTCTGACAGACACGTAACAGATGCATGCAGTTATTACACATTCTGAAGCTTTTGGCAGAATTGCCCCAAATACACTGAGGTGGCATTTCATTAGAGTTGATATACAATTAGACCCCAGTGCAGAAATCTTTGGTGAGTCAATTGAAAAAATATAATTAAATTGGTCACTTCGTAAATAAATCCATTTTCTTACAAGAAATCGTATTCTTCCTTCTTTAAAGACTATTTATTTTGACTCTGCTCTTGAAATACTGGTTATTCTCAAAATAGAGAAACTACTCTGCCATGGATGGCATTCTTTTGCATACATTTCTCTGGTGAAAGAAGTTAGTGCTTCCACCCATTCTTGTGAGCTTCCTGGCTTCTGCCTGTCAGATTCACCGGCTGAATTGAATCTTGTGGGTTTTCTTGATTCAAGAGGAAGGAAATTGAAGTCCTGCCTGGGACATTTGAATTTGAAGGCTTCCTACTGACAGCCTTACTCAGCTGATGAAGCTGGGTTGTTTCAGAAACATCAATTTAAAGTGTATGCTGTTCAGCTTTTGCAGAAGAAAATATGGAATGACTACAAAGGGACATTGCCTGCTGTATGGGAAAAGTTGTGCTGTTGATAGAGGGCCATTTGATATGAAGATCATTTTGTTGTAGGTAAATAAATTAAGGATTTTGTGGGCTGATTTTTGATCTTGGAAGATAGGAAAAAGTAGCTGTTGTTTCACTAGAGAATTCATGCAAGGTTGGGTTTGAATCTCTATTTCATACAAAGTGGTTAATGAAAGTTTCTTCCATGGAGTAAATAATTGAAAAAAAAAAAAAAAAA